>NC_092454.1:27827627-28180549 GCF_036169615.1 Heliangelus exortis | reverse complement strand
GATAGCTCTGATACCTTTATTCATTATCTGTTGAGAATGGTTTTTAATCAGCATTCTTATTTTGAATGGAGACACATTTTCTGTGGCTCTGGTCTCCTAGCAACCCAGTTTAGTGTCACTGACTTTTGTAATTTCAAGAGATCTTTGTTCAGAATGCTTATCGTGGCTGTTAATTCTCTGTACAGCTCCACAGAATTAGTACTTTGGTATTCCAAATTAGAGCTCATCTATTTTACTCAAGATCAAGCACCAGAAAAACTGAAAATCACCACCACCTACACTTGATAGCAAACCAAATTCTAAGATAAGTAGTTTAGTTTTTATAAAGACTACATTTAAAGTATGGGCTTTGGATGTTTATTCATTTGTGCTCTAAAATGTATCTAAAATGTATTGGATAAGCAGGAGTAGAAAATCATGTGAAAAGGAAAACACAATCAGCTCTGCTTTGTTTTTAGAAATCAAATCGTCTCAGAGTATTTTGCAGTTTAAATTATCTAAAAATGTTTTTCAGTTTAGAATTTTCTAGTAAAACTACGTTTCTGGATTTGTCCTTGTATTAAATGGCTGTACCTTTTCTTATTTAGAGATGGGATTAGATTAAGAGATAGTTAGAAGTGGTTAGGTTGTGGTGTCTTCTCCTGAAACCAAAACAACTACTTTTTATTATTGCTGTAGTCATCAAACATGGATTTAACACATTTGTGATTCTTGACCGAGTCTCATCCTTGACCTCCAGAAGATGTATTTCATAAGAAATTTTTCAAAGTGTGGATTAAAAAAATCATAGAATCATAGGATGCCAGGTTTGGAAGGGACCTGAAAGATCATCTAGCTCCAGCCCCCCTGCACGGGCAGAGACACCTTCACCTACATCAGGTTGCTCAAGGCCTCATCCAACCTGGCCTTGAACACATCCAGAGAGGGGGCATCCATAAATTCCTTGGGAAACCTATTCCAGTGTCTCACCACTCTAACAGGAAAAAATTATTTTCCTAATGTCCAACCTAAATCTCCCCTCTTGAAGGTTTAAAACATTTCCCCTTGATCTCTCAGTACACACCATTGTAAAAAGCCCTACCCCAGCTTTCTTGTAGGCTCCCTTCAAATATTGGAAAGTATCTGTAAGGTCTATTTGATAATAAAAACATACTATGTTATCTTAACTTGCTAATGAACTAGTAGAATTATTTTACAAATGCAGTTTTATATCTCTTAATTTAAAATGTACTACATAGGTTACAGAATTTTCTAGCACTCAATGAATAGGGCTTAGATGAACTAAATAGACTGAGCACACATTTCAGTTATAAAAATAGGTAGGACTTAAAGTGAAAAAAATAACACTGTTAGTGGTAATAAGCACTTGAGAAGTCTTTCTGGAAGGACTTTGGAAAGGCTAGATGGTAACTTGTAATCTCCCTAGATATTATGTTATGCTTCAGATACAGTTGTACACTGTGTTTCTTTTTCATTCTAAAGTACATCATAAAAAATGCAGTGGGCTTTTGAGCCAGTATAGATAATATGTAAAGGGAGGTTCTGTGAAATATTTGATTGCAACTTTACCAAAAGTATGATATACCCCTTTCATATCATAGCCAAAGCAGCACACTAGCATTAGAATGTCAAACTGGCAAGGAGTCTAAAAGGATATTATGGAATGAAAGTCATTTCATACAGTTAAAGTACAGTTAAAAAAAAAGCATAATATGGAAATAGTGAAGTTCAAAGTAAGTACATGCAGAAGAAATTCAGATGGTGAGCAAGAAAAAGATGAGCTGAAGTATACTTGATGTTCTTCACAGTATGTAAGCAAAGAATTGTGTTGGCAGAATAATAAATAAGAATTAAAAAAAAAAAAATAAAAAAAGAGAAGTGTCTGCATATTATGGTAACAGAGCAACCATTTGATTGAAATAGAGCACAATCCAAATATACTGACTGGCCTGCAGTTGGTGGATGAGAAGCAGAAGCTTCTCTTCTGGTGCCCTTCACTCATGAAAGTGGGTGAACACCTGTCTGACAATAGGAAGGAGTAAATTAATTCCTTATTTTGCTTTGCTTTTGTCTTTTGCTTTACCTATTAAACTGCCTATATTCAAATGAATGAACTTCCTTACTTTCACCTTTATGATTCTCTTCCCCAGCCCTCAGAGAGTGAGCAATTGGCTCTGTGAGGCATAGCTGCCTGTCAGGGTCAAACCACAGCAGATGGTGTTCCATCCACTTCTGATTAATTGATTTTTACTCTCTTTAAGACTGTTGAAAACAATTCAGTTCCATGGAATTGGTCCGGAATGAAGGAAAAGTCAGCCAGTTTTAGCCTAGAGGGGGGATAAAACTGAGTCCACTGAAATCACAGAAGTATTTTGCCATTGATTTTGAGAGTGAGCTGTAATGTCACCCTCTCCAACCAATGACTCAGTTATAAACAGCAAAAAAGGTCACTAGAAAATATTATTCTAGAGCTCCACTTTACTTGGAGTATTCCTTTATTTTAATAAACCATAACCAAAATTTTTTTGATACTGATGCCATAAAAGGTATATTCCTAAAGAGACTTCTGATCTCTCTGTGTAATTCCCTTCCATATTTTGCTTTTTTTCTTTACAATATAACCATGCAATATAATAATTCCCCTCAACATTTAATATATCAAGCCCCAGTAGATATAGTTTTATAAAGCTACATAATCAGCACCATAATTGTTATGTATCCAAAACATATTTTAAAATATTTTTTTTTAGTTATTTGTAATAGTTGAGAACAGAAGACAAACAAGCTCAGGGAAAAAAAAGTCAGAATTTGAGATGTCTGAGGATTACTCAAAGTTTGAAGGTTTATTTCCTCTTTACTGTTACATAATTTTACTCAGAAACTAAATAAATGGACTAATTTTTGTATTTAAACAGTATGTAAATATTACCTTATTTTTATGTCACATAGCACTTCATATTTTGTCTGAAAAAGTATTTGCACATGCTTCACAGCTTTTCTATAAATCTACTGTCATGTACCAGTCATGATGGTTACTCACTGCAAGGCACTGGAGTACATTTATTTAGGGAAACCTGTGAGCAGCTCTGCTAAAAATTACAAGACTACTCACATGCTAAAAATAAATAATTTACTTTAGTTCTTTGATGAATTGGAAACATAATTTTCAAAGGACTGATGAAATGTATCATGATTAATAGTTCATGTTATTTAAATATTTGTAGTAAGCTCACCATAGCAAATGTGCAAGCAAATGTGCATATGTTGTGAAGTTCTGTCTAAAACAGGCTGTGGTAAAACACAATCATTTTGCTAAAACACAGTCCCTTTTCCCATGAAATCTTTTTCCTCTATTGTTTTCCTTTCTTTCACTAGCTATTACACAGCCATGAGTCTCAGCCATATGCTACTTACAGTCAAGCTTTTTTTGAACCATGTGAATACAACAGTGTATTTGCATTAAAAAACATCTTTTCATAAAATGCCTTTTAATATTCCTTTGAATATTGTACATTACCTTGTGATGCAGGCCTTCTAATTAAACATTACATATACCTGTTATATAAAAATCTAATGCAAAATGTTTTGGAAGATATTTTTTATCACATTTTAAAAACTGGATCACTAGTATGTTCGTAGGCAGGTGATCAAGAAGTAAAAGTAACATAAGACTTATAATTTTTTTTTTAAATCAATACAGTTAGTATTTCATGCTCAGTGACCATTAAATGGAACTATGAATCACTGTGAAACTGTAAGTTATGGATTTCAGAATGGCACCATATAAATCTGTTACTGACAGTTGAAAGTTTGGCACAAAATAGATATCTCAAACTAAAGAAAAATAACTTGCATGCCAATCCTCCTCAGAGAGAAAGTGGTCAGAGCCAGTGTTTTGAGGCGATTTGCAGTGTTACAGAGAAAGGAAATATGTTTATCTTAAAGGGTGCCTTTCACCTGTCAAATTCTTTTTCTCTAGAAGTACTTTAAGTACTAAGCATTCTAAAATGTCATTTACTTTAACGAGTGAGAAATTTTAAAAGAACAATAAGAGTAGCTTTCAGAACCTCAGCTGCGGGCACTAAGTGTAACTAATGTTTATGCTTTCAAATGTGCATGTAAATAAACATGAAGAAAATCACTTTATTTTCAGTAATGGCCATAAGAAATGGAATAGTGGAGGACAATAAAGTTTTCTCCTTGTTGTGGGTTCTGTGATTAACAAAGCAGAATCACTCCTTTCCTTATCACTTTTTTCATTTGTTTTTTTCCAGTCATTTCTGTCTGGTTACTGCTAAAAACCTGTCTGCTCTTTAATCAGGTAGTACTAGAAGATCTATTTTTTACTGGCAAATTGCCTTGACACTATCTAGATTGCTTAATTGATTTGTTTTATATATAAAATAAGATTAATTTGCCTTGGCTATTTGGACAAGAAGCAAATCTTATTTCCCCTTAAAGAAAGAAACATAAGCAAAATCCCAGATAGTTCTTAAGACCTAGTGCCAAGGCTAATTTAATCAACACATCTCTTGCATTAATGAGTGAGGAGAAAAGAAAAAAAAAAAATTTGTAGCTTTGTATCAAACTTGAAGAAAAACTTGAAAATTATAAAGCCTTAAAAACACTGGGAATACATTGTTAATATATAGAGACAAGTAATTTAAAACCTACCAGGATTTTTTTTTTTTGTTTTTTTTGGTTGAAGTTTGAATTTTTTCTGGCTTAGGTGGAAAGTCAGTCACTGTCATTTTTAGTGCCATTTTCCTTCAGCAACAGTTGGCACAGGGAAAAAATACTCAGTATGTGTAGTTTGAAACCAATCAGGATAAGAGTGGTTTATTGATTTATGAATGACTTGCAATTAAGTAGCAACTAGTGAACTCTACATTTAGGATCAATATCAGTAATATTGCAGTTGTACCACACAATACTGCACTTTTCCACAACTTATGTCCATCTAGAAACTTCTACACAACCCCTTGTAAATAATCCTAACATCGTTTAATTACAAATGTGTCATAGAATAATTCGGATTGGAAGGAACCTCCCGAGGTTGTCTGTTGTGCTAAAGCAAGTAAAGAAATTTGTCAGAAAATAATCTCCCTTGCAATCTAGCTGACCCTCAGATAGCAGAGGAGCTGGGGGTGGCTGGGCTTAAATTCTCAGTGATAGCTAATTCACCTTGGATAGGCTAGAAAACAATGATCTGAATGCGTTACTAATACCACATGAGTAAAGAATTATTGCGGACGTGCACTGGAATTCTGCGTTGCTTAAGTGAGGTTTCTTACCACAAGATTGATGAATAGTGTGATTTATTAAAGCAACAGTATATCAGCTCTTTTGGATTGCTGGTGATAGATTCCTGTCTGCAAAAAGAAGCACATGCAAAACACCTAGGCTTAAATGGATACTGGGGAGCCGGGGGGAAACTGCAGATGTAGAGATTTATGGACAATATAGGCATATAGAAGAGAGCATAGTTGAAGAAAAATTACATATTGAAGGGGAATACTAGAAAAGAAGGCTCCTTTATCTGGAAGTGTGTGTCCATTACTAAAAATTTTTTATCAATAAAATTGGCTGAAACAAGACTTGTTTGTATTTGCAAGAAAATATGAAACAAAGTGCTCTTCTTGGTGTTCTTATAGGAGATAATTTATAGGGTATAAAGGCTAATAATGATCTGCACAGTTTACATTGCAAAACAAACTATGTTTCAATTACATCATATCTAAATTATTTTATTTGCTTTTAAAATATTTTATTTACTTTTAAAATAAATTAATATTTACTTAGTTGTTTGTAAATGTTATTGGTATTACAAATCTTTATGAATACTGCTGTGTACATGTTCCTACAAATCTTTCTCAAAAAGACACACATATGCACAAATAGACAAAACTATGCAAGTTACCAGAAGTGAAAATATTCTTTCTCTTCATTAATACAGTGCTGAATAATTCACAGTTCACAAAGAAATATACTTAAAAGTAAACACAGTGATTTTGAGTAAGTTCCTCTTTCCTGCCAAGAGAACAACAGTATAGAGGCAGAAGGTTTAATTCTTCTCATGCTTTGTGCAAATATTTTGTGTTCCATCCATATGAATTTGCCTTTGCTCAAATTGGATTTGAAGTATGTGTTTGAATGAGCTCCAAAATGACAAATGCAACTTGACCTAAATGTCAGTTTTAGCTATACTTTTAAGGCTCCACTTCTCCACTGCTGAGATAAAGAAGAAGCTCTTCCATCTGAATTGCCCTAAGTATTTCATCTTCCTTTGCTCACAGACAGCCTTCCCCAAAGAGTACTTTTAATTTTCTTCTTACTTCTCAATGTCTTTTCCCCCTTTCCATGTAAAGAACCTGAGTCAAAACTGTATTTTTTAACTATCTTAGCTATTACTGTAGGACTTTCTATACTTTACTATCTTTTATTAAGTGAAAAATTCTCATTATACAAAACATGTACTAGGAAGACCTAGATGTAAAGCTGTAATAGTATTAAGTTCCAATGTAATTAATTTAGATTGTTTATTAAATGCTTCACAAGCTTTTAGTGGTCATCACTCACTTATTTTGTCCACTTTGTAGGGTTGTTTTCAGCTCTGTCAGTCTCAGACTTGCTAACAATTGAAATTTTTTGGATGCTGCTATCCTCCCCTTTTCTTATCATATATAAATGAAATTGCTCACCATGTGTCAGAAAAGCACATCAGAAAGGCCATGGTGCAGCAGTTTGTGTGGCAAACTTTGAGGGACCTCCATCAAAGCCTGAGGTACCCTTGAAGAACCAGTTCACTCCTCTGCAAACAATAGAAGAGGAAGATAACCAGTCTACACTGATGCTGGGGCAGAATAAGGTGGCTCGATCTTTTCTAAGTAACAAACAGTGTGATCAAGAAAAAGCAACCAGTGATAGTAGAAGTTGATTCTCTTCTCAGAGGCTCAGAGGCACAAGTTTACAGATGAGACAATCTCTCTAGAGAGGTGTGCTGCCAGGTGCTTGCATCAGGGATGTCACTGAGAAGCTTCACAGATTTGTTCACCCGACTGGCTATTACCCACTCTTGGTGTTTCATGGTGGTACCATGGATGAAGCCGCCAGTAGTGTTAAGAATATTTAAAAGGATTACTGGGCTCTGGGAGCATCATTTAAGAACTCTGGAGCATAGGTAGTATTTTCATCAATCGTACCAGTCAGAGGAAAGGGGATAGATAGGACCACTGGATCCAGGAAATCAGCAGCTGGCCATGTGACTGGTGGTACATCCAGAGGTTTGGATATCTGGATCATGGAAGAGGAACAGGCTGCCCAGGGAGGTTGTGGAGTCTCCTTCCCTGGAGACATTCAAAACTCACCTGGATGTGTTCCTGTGTGACCTGCTGTGGGGGACCCTGCTCTGGCAGAGGGACTGGACTAGATAATCTTTCAAGGTCCCTTTCAACCCCTATGATTCTTTCTAACTTTCTATGATCATGGGACCAGCTTTGACAAACTTGGCCTACTGGGGCCTGATGGCATCAACCTGTCAGAAAAGGGAAAGAGCATCCTCAGCAGTAGGCCAGCCAAGCTGATGAAGAAAGCTTTAAACAGATGTGGATAGGAGGAGGGATTCTCAGTTCATCCTATACTAATCAATTTCAATCTATTGATAGTCTGAGCTTGCAGAAGAGGATCAGGTCAGCAGGGGAGCACTGGGCATAATGAAGTCCCAGCCCCTCCAGCCAGTGAGTTAACTTCACTGGATGCCTGTCTTAAATGCCTCTATACAAATGCACTCAGCAGGGGGAATTACCAGGGGGAATTAGAGTCATGTGCTTGCCTACAGGGCTATGATCTCATTGGCATCACTGAGATCTGGTGGGATGGCTCCTATGACTGGAGCATCAGTATGGAAGGTTATAAATTCTTCAGGAAGGACAGGCAGAGGAGATGAGGTGGAGGTGATGCCCTCTATCTCTAAGATCATCTGGAGTGCATGAAGCTCTCTCTGGGGATGGAGAGCTGATGAGTTAGTATAAAAGGAAAGGCAGGCACAGGTAATATTACAGTGGGAGTCTGCTATAGGCTGACTGACCAGGAGGACTGTGTAGATGAGGCATTCTACAGACAGACAGGAGCAGCTTCACATTTGCAAACAATGGTACTCACAGGGGACTTCATCCACCCTGATTCCTGCCAGAGGGACAACTCTAAAAAGCACAAACAATGCAGAAGGTTCCTAGATGTGTAGATGACAACTTCCTTTTCCAAGTAATCAAGGAATCAACAAGGAGAGGTGCTATGCTGGACGTTGTTCTCACCAAGGAAGGACTGGTGAGGGATATTAAGGGAAGCCTTGGCTGTAGTGACCATGAAATGGTAGACTTGAACATCCTTAGGAAGGCAAGATGAGCTCACAGTAAGCTTACCACGCTCGACCTTAGGAGGGCAGATTTCAGCCTTTTCAAGGATCTGCTCAGGAGAGTATCATGGGATAAAATCCTGGAGGGAAGAGGGACCCATGAAAGCTGGCTGATATTTAAGGATCACATTCTCCAGGCCCAAGAGTGATGCATCTGAACTGGGACAAAGTCAGGTAAAAAAATCCAGGAATCTGGTGTGGATGAGCAAATAGCTCCAAGAAAATCTCAGGCTTCAGAATAAAGCATACAGAGGGTGTAAGCTGCAGCAGGTACCCTGGGAGAATTACAGAGAGGTTGTCTGAGCAGTTAGGGATCAGGGTAGAATTAAATCTTGCTAAGGATGTAAAGACCAGTAAGAAAAGCTTCTTTAGGTGTGTTGGAGATAAAAGGACAACAAAGGAAAATCTAGGCCCTCTCCTGAAGGAAACAGGAGACCTAGCTACACAGAATATTGGTAAGGCTGAGGTTCTCAGTGACTTCTTCACATTAGTCTTCTCTGGCAAGTGCTCCAGTCACATTGAAAGGGACACAGCAGGTGAAAGCAAGGAGGGGGAGAACAAAGTGTACCCCGCTGCAGGAGAAGAACAGACTCATGACCATCTTTCAGAACCTCAAAGTGCACAGGTCTATGGGACCTGATATGGTGCATCCACAGGTCCTGTGTGAGCTGGCAGATGCAGTTGCCAATCCTCCCAGTCAAAGGGAAAGGACCTCAAAGGGAAATCAAATCTGGCAAGTCAACAAATGGTTACAGGACTGGTGCCATAGCCAGAACTTCAGCTACTTGCACCACAGGATTTACTTTGAGAAACCTGTACACCTGGGGGCTGATGGGGTCCATCTTTCAGAGAAGAGAAGGAACATGTTTGTTGATAGGCTTGCCAAGCTAGTGAAAAAGGTTTGAAACTACAGCTGCAGGGGGGATGGGGACCATCAAATCCTGCAATAGGTGTACTTCCATTCTTGGAATGAATGAATCACCTGGCCTCTTGATGATGTCAGGTAACCAGAGCACAGTTTCAGAGTAGCAAGATATCAATCAGGCAGTCAAGTGAGGATGCTGCAGCTCAAGGGTAAAAGCTGCCAAGAGTTTTATTCTCCTCTCAATTTAGAAAAAAGTTCCTTCTTAACTTTTTATTGCTGAGGTTGCTCAGGAGTGTTTAATTGGTTTCCCTTCCAGTGCTGTCATACATTGTTAGGTTTTAGGCAAATTAAGCAGCAGCTCTCAATATGTTTCTCTTTTCATGATACATTTCTTACTTTCTTACAAACTTTTATCTGGTTAAGAACATTGCACTTTTTAAAGTTTCTTTGTGGATTTTTAGATGAATTCATTTAAACGGTGGTCCTTCATGCAAGACTTTTTTTCAAACCTGGATGTGTACTGAAAAAATTCCATGGACTATAATGAAGGCATATGTTTTTTTACAACAAAGTAGGTATTTACTTTCTAAAAATCAGAGATAAAGTTTATTATGAAGCCTTTCCATGTCTAGATGTCCAGTCCTTAGACTTCTTTAGAAATGTACTGCTTTGTTTTGTTGTAAAATTAAGAATGTTCTCCAAATAGTAAGAATGTACTAATGTTCTCCAAAACCAGAACAATGCAGACTGGGGGGCTGTGGCATTTGGCAATGAATCATAAGGCCAATATGTTGTTTTTGCTGGGAATACAAAGCAAACTCCATTATTCATTCAGGACGCAGCAAGAAACACAATTAGAAACTAAAAAGGAAAGGACAAGCAATAGCAATATTGGTCAGCCTATTCATTTTAGCAACCAAAATAGCAATAATTTGTAAGGATGAACTGTATATGAACAGAAGAAATAACATATTGGAGCAAACAGATGTTCTGTCGTGTCTGATACAAGTCTCTCCATGATAGCAGGTGCCATATGCTACAGAAAAAGTCACAAGGCCCATACAAGGAAGGTAATTCTTAAAAATGATTTTGTGGTGTGTATAGCCTGAGAATATATATTGCTTTCTTGTACTCCATCCTTAATTTTTGTTGCTGTGCCAAGACAGCAGCCATACTGTTCTAAACATTGATGCAGTTTGTTACAGAATATGCACATTTTGCTTCTGTTATATCTTGCTGCTTTGTCCAGTGCATACTAGTATACTGTTTAAATTAAAAATATATCTTTTGATCTCTGAATATGAGACATATCACACCCATGGAAATGTTTGTCAGATCCTCAAAGATAATATGATATTGAAACATTGGCATTTCTTATTATATGAAAATAGGCTGAAATATTTACCACTTTCATTCTTCAGAATTATTACATGTGTACAAGAAAAACAATAAATCATAAGAAAAAAAAGGAAGAGGATCCACCTTGATGTGAGATAGAATTTTAAATTCTGCCAGATAGATATGAAGCAAAAAGTCACTAGGGAAGACCACATGAATAAATACAAAAACATGAAGTGTGTTCTTTTCTTAAACATAGCTTATTAAAAGTAAATAAATTTGCTAATAACACACTTACAAATTTTGGTAGAGATTTATTCTTTTGTAAATAAGTGGTATGCTGTATTTTTCACACAACTCAAATATCTGCACCTGAATCCCTCATGTAGTTGCCTTCCAATGAAAAGAACTTTGTTCCACTGACACACAAAAAAGACCTTTAAAATTTCCTGCAGGATTTAATGAAAATCAATCCTCCTGAGAGTTCAAACTAGTGTTCTGATGTATTTTCCTTTTTCTTGTATCATATCCCTAAGATAATTCCTTGGGAATTCCTTCAAGCTTGAGCCGCTGCAAAGTAGAACAGACTGGTATAAACTGAAAAATACACACTAATTTAAATTAGCTGAGCAGGAATTGCAATTATTTTGTAACTGGATAGCTTAAGTACATGGCCAGTTGCTAGATCATATGCATTGATATAAAAACAAATATATTTTTGGTACTGTTACAATTTATCTCTGGGCTGATAATTAACGGAATGACAGACACTCTTCATTAATTCCCCCTCCCTGATAAAGAAAGGAGAGAGAATAAAAGAGAACATGCAAACAGGAACAGGTGAAGAAGAATGAAGGTGAAGGGCAAAGAGGAAAGGTCCTGACCCTTGTGATGCCTCAAATTCCATCCCTACACATCCCATGTGTATAGGATGGAATACTTCACTTGGTCAGTTTTCGTCATTTATCTTGTTTGCTCCTCCCTAAAGGAGGGACCCCTTTAATCCCTTTATCTTTCTGGAGCATAAGATGTTCCTCAGAACTGAGCAGAAGCCTCAGTTCTGCATAGCATTCTCTAGCCATAATTATAAACATTGAGTGTTACCAGTTCTACTAGCAGACACTGACTGAGAAACTTTCTGTTAATTTCAGCTACTTAGAAGAGACTTAGCTGGAACCAAATTACAAGACAGAAAATTAGCTCTATCCTGGCCCAAAACAGGACAGGTACTAATTTTTTTTTTTTTTTTTTTTTTTTTTTTTTTTTTATGCAATCTATTGCAAAAGACAACTGAGACAAAACTGTCTAGCAAAAATGAACTTGCAATCCACTTCCTTCCTAAACTGCAAAATAAGACTTCCTGTAAGACAAAGGCTGTTTTTCCCTTAATGGTGAGGTTCACCGGTGCTGAACAGCTTAGTCAGTTTTTGTATCATTCAGCCTGAAAGCATATCTCCTTATAAAAACTCAATAATGTTTTCATCATCTATGAAAGATGCTTTCTTTCAAAGCATTTATTGAATTCATGTTTCCCAGCATGATGACAAAGAGATATTAGGGGCAGCAGCAGAATAGTGGATATTTGATGCATCAAACACTTCTGAGCATGGAAGCATTTATTTATATGGAATGATAACAAAAAATCCTTGGCTATTTTTAGTATCTGTGAATAAGGGTATACAGTACATATGATTCAGGTTTTTTCCTTATAAAACTTATTTTCCTGAACTGAGTTGTATTGCACTTAGATATTTTTTGTCTCAGGAAGAAAGACACTGAAAACAATCTTCAAGCATTTTGTCAGCAAAATGCTTCAAGCAAGAACTGCTCTAGGGACCGTGAATTATACTACTAATTGTAGCAATTTTTACAGCTAGAACCACATTTATATATAGTTACATTGGCAGGCGCACATGAATTATGCAGTTATTAGAGAAAAGGTTATTTAGTCATAATTTTGAGTAATTTGTTTTGCAGAATTATTTTGAAAAAAGAGAAGATGACATAATATAACACCTGGGGTGGGAGAACTAGGTGGAAAGTTTAGAAAAAATGAAGTTTCTTATGAAGAAAACAGGATGTCACTCAGGAGCATGACTGATTCATTTTGTAGGAAGACATGGGTTTGAATGAATAAAAAAGAAGAGAAAATAACCAAAACCCCACAATAGACTATCAAAGACAGTTGCTTTTAATTATAATATAATTGATGTAAAAACAAAAACAAGAGATAAACACCAAACAACCTTGATACTAATTAGGTAAGAGAAAACTATATATGAACAACAAAGTTAACACTCTTCTCATGTTTTCAAACTGATATTCCACATCTCAAGATCTAGTTTATCCTTTAGAACCCTTTAGAAAACAGAATTCAGAATTTTATGTTTTTGATGAGACTTGAAATTACAGTTTTCATTTCCCATGGCAGAAAAGACATATTACTTTTCCAAGTTATCAGTTATACTGAGACACGAAAATTTTCATTAAGGAGTATACATGGGCACAGTGAAGAAAACTCAGGAATAGTTTATAGCTATATAGAATTTTGAAAGTGACCATTGTTAGTTGCACCACCCATACATGATCTTATCGCTTTTTTTTGTCTGTTTAAAAATAAAATACACAGAGAGCAGAATACAACGCAGAAGAAATAAAATATGGAAAAAACCTCACATAATTTTAATATAATTACAAGTTAAATTCCAAAAGTCATATGTTGCTTTACTATAAATTATTCTAGCAACAGGTTGTCTATAGGGGTATTATATCTCCAGTTCAGTCCCACTTGTGATTTTCCCTGTTACTGGTCTGCTGGTGTCTGAATCAAATATTAATCTCAAAAGTAAATCAAAATAGCAAGCTTTGACTTTTTAATTTTGCAATCCTTAAAGCTTCGAAGGACAGCAAACCTGTCATCAATTTGAATTACATTTTGAATCCACTGCTGTGTTTATGGTAGGAGGCCTTTAGAGGGCAGAAGAGATAATGATGATGATAATCTTTATTACTGCTTTACTCTTTTGCCCTGCTACTATTGTTCTTTCTCACTTCTTAAAAATCAAACAAACAAAAAAAATACCTCTACAGTGAAGGAATGTCAAAGTTATGCATGGAAAAATATATAAATATATAAGTACATACAGGTATGCAAAATATATGTGGATAACTTGGGACAACAAAAAATGAAATATATCTTCTCAGTGGAAATTGAAAACTTGAGGGAATAGCGCTTAATAATCCAATAGTGCTCTCCAATACAATCACACTTCATCTCTAGTCATGCCTATGTAATAAGTGGCACTTTAGGATATGCAATTTTTGCCTCAAACCTAGGCCTTAAGCGGAGTGATTTTCTTAATCTTTTTTTTTTTGTTTGTTTGTTTCTTTTGTTTGTTTTTTGTTTGTTTTGTTTTGTTTTGCTTTGGTTTGGTTTTAATGTAACAATAATTAGCAACTGTTTCTATAAAACATTCACATATTTCACAGAGATATTGTAATATATTTGCAACTATCTTAGTTCCCTGATGTCACAATTCCTCTAAGTGACTTTTCACCACCATCCAGATAGGTTCATCTATCTTTACTAGCTAATCTTCTGAATAAAAAAGCACTACTGATGACACTGCTCATATTACAATATGCACAACACTAATACTCAAGTTCTGAACCTAAGTTTCTACCATATTTAACATTGATTTGCACTGATTATTTTTCAAGAGTAGAAAAAGAGCTCAGCTCAGAAACAGTAGAGGTGAAAGGACAGGGTTGGTGCATCATTACCTGCTATAAATACACTAGGGGATAAACACTGGGGAAATAAAACCAAACCAAAGCAAACCAAACCTCATTAAACAAGAAGACTAGGTTGGCACAAGAGCACATGTGTATAAAACTGTCATAAATAACTATTTGAAACTAGTGGAAAGTTTCTAAACATTAAATGACTAGGATTAAGGATGGAACTTTCAGTTAGACTAATTGAGGAAGAATAGTCAAGCTAGTTTTAAAACTGAGTAAAGGAAGAGAAATATTGTCCAGTTGCTTACAATAGCAGTATTGTAAATTGAATGTCCAAGTAAGCTTATCTAGTGATATGCCTGTAAATTCTCTTTGTTTATACATCAGTGGTTGAAGAGTTCATAAATGTGTTACAGTTTCAAAGGATGCATCATACGTCCCCTTAAAACTAAGTAGTTAACTAAATGCTGGTTCTTGGAAAAAGCAATTCAAGTAGAACCCATGTAAAGTACAGAGTAAATTCTAATTTTCTTGAAATAATAAATAAAATGGCAACTGACTTCAGAACTTCAAATTAAGCTTGAAATACTGATTGTCTCTCACTATTATATACTACCTTACATGGTTTATAAAAAGACAATTCCATTGGGATGCCAGGACAGGTCAAGAAAAGTTCAGGTTTCACTTCTGTATTTATGCTGGTCAATGCCCTGAAATAGTACTGTTATCACAGTATTAAAATGATTAGAAAAATCTAATTTAATTTATTTTATGATTTTTTAATGACCAAGTCATCCTTTCCACGTTTATAAACATGCTAATTTCGTTTAGACACAATTGCCTTATAACTATGTGTTTGGTGTGTAATTCCTAGAAAGAAGGGCAACTAAAGTATTGAAAAGGTGTGTTGCAGAACTTCTAGCAATTAACTTAAAGACATGCGGATGGAAAGAAAATAATATTAGAAATATTTGGACCCTTACAAGCATTTCTAGTGCTATTCTTGTTAATGAAAAGTTATATTTGGTTGTGCTGAAGTTTAATGCAGGTTACTAAAGCCTATATTTGAGAGTACAGACTGGAATTCCACTATCTAGCATAACTTTGGACTAAACATGGACTAAAGTGGGATTCATAAACTAATCACCATATAGTTCATATTTTTAATTAGATTATATTATGCACATTAATATTCCTTTTTTCCTGCTTTATATCGCCATCCTTATAAATTTTTATTAATAAATATGTATATTCTAGTTGATTTGTGTTCCCCATCTAAACTCAGTTAAGTTTTTGTATAAAGTTTAAACTGCTACTCAGAACAGGTCTTCCAAGACAGAAGTTTCAAACGTTCATGGGAATAGGATCTTTATTGAATTACCCACAAGGTTTCACATACTATACATTTTCACATACTATACATCTTTAAAATTCTGAACAGAAAAATATCCATGATATCATCATTAATACTGTGGAAAGAAAATGCAAAATATAGAGCCAAAGCAATTTGAACTACATTTCCAAACAGACCAGCATGTCACTGAGACCAAGAAAAATGAGACAAGGTCCCAGGTGGCAACACTTACAATTGCTACCTGCCAGAATGTTGAAACTGTGATAGCAAAACCTCTGGCAAAAGAAAAAAAATTAAGAGATAAATAAAGCAAGTATTCTTTTATGGTATATTATTATTACGAGTTACAGTAAACATGATTAAAATTTTAATCAGTATCAGAATGCTAAACTGGCATAAAGAAATCATAAAATTGATTATTACAATGGCAAGTGCAAGATATATGAATAACAAGAAAAAATTAATTAAAAATAAAGGGAAAAAAAGAAAAAAAAAAGCAAGACAATTTTTTAAAAGTGGGGGGGAAAGAAAAGACAGTAGGACAAAATTAAGAGGGAAAATGTACCTGAACAAACAAAACTGCCCAAAGGAACTTGTTACTAGAATCGAACCCTCAGCAAATGTAACCAAGTCAAAGGGTAGCGTCACAACACAGTAATTAATGCAGCTCCAGGGATTTCATCAATATGCCTATATGCCTATCTGTACCCCAAGCATGTGTTGCATCAAGATAATGCAATTTAACAATTATTGCTCATTGAAACAGAATGAAAAGAAGGCTGTAAATTAATTTCTGAGCAAGGAGTAGTTAATATCCTTTTACTTTCTATATAGTTACCTAGCCAAAAGAATACTTTACATTACCTTACATTAATTACATTACATTACATTAATTACAATTACCTTACATTAATTTCCCACATACCTTTACAGCAGTAGAAATTGTTATTACTATTAATTTGTGCTCAAGATAAAGTTGTATGTGTAATTGCTCATGAGGCCACTAGAGTTATGTTTGCTATACTTCTAAAAAATATCAGAATATATTTTCTCAATAAGATGCTCAGTCAGACAAAAGTTGTGTAAGGTAACATTATCATAAGATGATCTTAAAAAAAGTTCAGACTTTCAGTTTAAGTAAGTATGGTAGATTATGAATAATTACTTAAACCATCTCTCAAATATCTTCTCCACCAGATTATGAACAGCTTGTTGAGAAACAAAATGCAACTCAACAGGTTTATTTCCTTTTTTTTTTTTTTTTTTTTTTTTTTTTACTGCTATAATGACTACAAAAACATTGACTCTTGAATAATTTTCCCATTTACACTGATGAATTGTATAGTCAGGCAAGAAATAGAATAAAAAAGCTTAAAGAAGAATTGCAATCATTATTTCATTTTATTCAAGTGATCATGTGGTCACTGACAGGCTGCATCTCTTACGAAAGAAGAAACTGCTTCTCAGGCAATCTGAAAGGTTTGTTTTACACTTCTGAAGGTGGTAATCATGAAAGAAACAACTTGTAGCAAGCCTGTAGAATGGTAAGGTAAAAGGTGCTGTAATGAATGGGAAATTGCATTGTTAAAAGATATTTGCCAATGTAAATGTCTGTTGAAGTCAAGAAATTGCACATTGTGAGTAGAAGAGAAGAAAATTATGGAACAAAATTATGTTAACAACAGGGACAGAAGCAAGAAAGAAGAATCCTAGAACACAGATGTAGATGGCACGCTCAACAGATTGGGAGGCTGTCAAGTCCTGGATCAGCAATTACATGAGTGACAGATGCTCTCTATTAGCCCCTATCCCTTTCCAAAAAGGTAAAGGAAAGAAAATAAAGTGAGAGAGCTATAAGTTGGAAACTAAACTACACAGATTTAATGAAACATTAATAATGAGAAAGAAAATAACAAAGTGTGCAAGTATATACAAAACCAACATTGTGCTCCCCCCACTAATAATGGTCACACCACCACTAAGGGTGCAGGACAAGCTCTGGAAAAGTCCCAGGCTAGGTTTCTGGACTGACTGGAAGATAGGAACTGGATTCAGGAATTCACTGATTCAGGAACAGATGGATCAGTATCAGAGGTAGACAAATGGACCAAGTCCTCCCAGCATGGACTAAGAAAACTTTGACCCTCAGTCATTATTGAAGTACTGCTTTCTTCAGGCTCAAGATCAGTTAATCTCTATGAGTAAGAAATCAGACAGAGGAGGCAGGAGACCTGCATGGATGAGTCTTCTGGAAAAATGCAGATCGACGAAGGAAATTTACACAATGTGGAAAGCAAAATTGGTCACTTGGGAGGAATATAGAAATGTCAGAGAATGCATGGATGCAACTGGGAAGGCTAATGTCCACCTGGAATTAAACCTGGCAAGAAGTTCAGAGTTCAAGCTACAGCAGCTCTCAGAGCATCAATAAATCTGAACAGAGTTCAGGTATCTTGCAAGCTGCTCTTACAATAAGCTTGTCTATAGCTGGCTAAGTACATTAGAGCCTTTTGATCATAATCATAGGTAATGTTTTCTATTCTAGACTACTTTCTATTTCATCATTCTTGAAAAATTTTACAAAATGTGAGCAACCTCCATACAAAAAAGCCACCCACTGTATGTAGTTACAGCACATTTGGGTCAGAGGCATTTGGGGATAATTCTGCAATATGGTCCCCCTTCTTCCTTTCACACTATCTGTGAATGTCAACAGGCCTGTCTTGTAACTGGAGCGAACCCAGTCATGAATTAAAATAGTATCAGTAAGTGGACAGAACCCCATTTTGCTCCAAAATGTATGTTGATTTTCTGCTCATTTGGTTGAATGACTCAAAAGAAGCTGTGCCAGCTGTCAATTTTGCCCACTTTAATAGGAGCTGTATGTATGTAGTGTTGCTAAATGCCTTTGGAGTATCTGTATGATTAGGTCTGAATGGAAGACAACACAGGCGTAATGTTATGCACCAGCATTACTTCCTCTTCCTTCACCTCTAGCAATAGTGACTGAAGGATAATATTTCTCACCTTTTTCAAGCAGAATGTGTATGCTGAATGACCCCCTTGGAATGGAAATAAAATTGCTTATCATATTGACTCTGATTTTATGCTATTGCAGTTCTTATTGGAATTGATATTCTGTCCATCTTCCATGCAATGTAAGTAACCATATTGATTACTTCTTACCCAAATCTTGCTTGAGTAATTCCTTCAGTGTTTTCATATGAAACTCAGATAAATTTATTAGGGTCTTTACTATGATGGCCATCAGACTTTTTTTTTTATTTTTTAAAGATTTTACTTCCTTGATTTAAGTTTTTTAGTGTAATCATATACGACTATGAACATTTAACAGTTCTGATGATAACCATTCACTCTTTAAGTAGAAATTCTTCAGATGTTATTTATATTAAGAGCATTCTGTGACCAGTTTATTGAAATTGGCTAGCCAGCTTAATCTGTAATTTGTGTGGTGCTTTGTTTAATGGTCCTCAGATAAATGCAGAGTGGAAAATTTTGGAGACTATTACAAAGGCATTGCTAGTGTATTTTATGGTATACAAGTAGATGTAGCATGGCCACAGCATCTATGTTGGAAAGTCAGTTGTTCCCTTGTCATACAAGTAATGTATTTTCCACTACTTAAAATGTTTTGCTAAGTTTATATATATAAAAAGAAAATACTCATGGCTTTAAAATCTGTTAACTGATTGTACTTCATTGGTTTTGCATATACAGTACCATGAACTTATTTTAATTTTTTGTTCCATATTATGTTCTGAATCTTCAATGACTCCTTCTTTAATTCCTTCACAGATGCAGTTAATGTTCTGTGTGGCTCAGCTTTGGCCCCCATTTTTGCTTGTCAGCAAGTCTTCCAATAAAAATAGTGTCTGAACACAGGGACACAGAAAACTTTGTAATGTGAACTGGTAGTATATTTGAAACAAAATGTGGTGTTTCTCAAAAATTAATATGCTATTTATTACAAATCACAGATTAAATTTTGGAAAAGTAATCTTTATGTCTGGACCTTACTTGAGTTTTAGATTGAGACTATTGGAACTTTTTCCCTAGATGTAGGAAGCTTGGTGAATACAAAACATCTAAAAACTGAGACATGAATATTTACTTGTCTTCTTCAAGTTTCTTGGTTATTTATTGGCAAGTTATTTGTCAAGTTACTTGGTAGTTTTCCATATCAATTCTACATATGACTAAGTGTCAATTCCAATTAAAACTTGGCTAGTAGGTTTTATATTCTAATTTTCATTATGACTATGTGAAACAAGCTGTAGATTATAATTTGCCATTATAAAGATGGTTGCTTATCATCGCCATGGTATTTGAAATACCAAGTATACAATAAGTAAAACAAATATTAAGCAAAATAAGGGATCAAGTCATGTAAGTTTCTGGTTCTCAGTATCCTGAAAATTAACAAGGAAACAGCATAAAACCAAATAAAGGAGCATAAGGATCAATACTTCACAAAAGAAAATCAAGTGAATAACTGACATTTGACACACTAATCGTTTGATTGGCTATTTTTATTACACAAGTTAAAAGAAATATGACATCTCTTTGTTACTGAAACACTATGTATTCACCACCTAATATTATCATCTGTAAGTGGATTGAAAAAACACTGTAGTTATGAGAACTTTGCCACTAATCAGCTGCAGGAAGCTAGTGATGTTAGTTTCAATTACATTAATTCATTATTACATATAGAATCTGAAATTCCTGTTTGCATCTTAAATTTCTTTGTATGCTTGTTTGACCAACTTCTACTTATTTCCCATTTCACATTTGGTGCAGCTTTAAGCAAGTTTTATTTACAATATCTGTATATTGCAAATGTTACATACAGCTGTGCTACCAATTAGAATGCTAACAGATGCTCCAGATGTAGAGTGCACACACTACTGTAGGTGGTCTCCTTAAAGTTTATCCTTAGAGCCAATTTAAAGTCTATGTTGTCATCTTTGGTTTTGATTTAGATTAGAAAAACAGGTAAATAGTACTTGTGTCTGTACTTAAGTCTTTTCTGTATGAGGTTTTTGAAGATGTCACAAAACACTAGAAAGTCATGAAATAGAGTAAGGGGCTTTTTCTTCCTGAGGAGAGATTAATGAAAGAATATAGAAAACAAAATAAATTTTAGAGTTGTGCTTTAAAAAAACACTCAGGGAGTCATTGTCCTTCATGTCTGAAAATAAATTTAGATGCTCTGGCAGAACACTGCTAAATGCTACAATGACAGAAATCTGAAGGCTATATTCAGTTATGGAATTGGAAGATAATGAGAGGTCTCTGTTTTGCATTCCTTTTGGTACTTACCTTAGACTGTGACTGAAAAAGAAATATACATTTCCACAGGCACTAAAGGAAGAGGGAGGAACTCTTCTCTTGAGACCTTGCTACTGCCACAGGGAGAGTTAAATTGGTGAAATACCTATGTTCCATTAACATAAAAGCCATTTTTTAAAATTCTTTTCAAATATGATTTCTTATTATATAAGAAGTACATAATGAATTACATGAGTGGTACTTTTTCACAATTAGAATAATACTATATATATTTTTTTCATTTTTACTGTCTAAACACTGAATAATACGACTACTGTGAGTGGTGCTCCTCAAGGCATGTGGCTAACAGGGACTTGGGAGCAAGGCAAGCTGGGTCAGCCAGGGCAGCCCCATCCTTGAGCACTGAGTATTGCCTTGGGGATGGGGATGAGCCAAGGCAGGGACAGGACATCAGCCTATGGGTGATGGTATACATCAACCAAACAATGCCCATGTACAGGAAAGGGAATAGCTGCAGACAAGTGCATGTGATCTGCCCCTGCAAACTTCATTGATTCAGGAAAGTAGCTCCAGATATGATTTTGATAAACTTAGGTTATTTCTGTACCCCATGGATGCTCATCAACTGTTTCCCTAGATGTTGTAACATCTAGGGATGTTGTAACATAAAGGTCTGCTCTTTTCCAGCTGGCTGCCAACAAGCCTCAGGCATGGAAAACTGAAGGGACCAGGGCCTAGCAGCTGTGGGGAGATAGGAGTCACAGCTCATCCTTCCAGTCCCTGTGTCTGAAATTATGCCTCTTGCATCTCTTCCTGGCTTGTGAAGAAGATGCTGGTTTTGCTTGAGCCCATGTGCTGCAGCATTTTGTTCAGCCACAGGCATGTGACAGTTCTATTGTGCCAGTCCTCCTGTTTGTTCCCAAGCAATGTGCATTTGCATAGAGGCATTTATATTGTGCACCCACCCATTGAGGCTGTCTTACTGACTGGGATTACATTCTCCTGTATTTCACGCATTCTCCTGTTGGCATGTGGTCTTTCTCCAAGCCCAAGGTATTTATCACTGGCACTGGCCTCAAAGTAATAGCAGTGGAGTGCTATTGAGGGCACCCTCCCCCAGCAACTATATTTTAAAGCCCTCTAAATTGTCATGCCTATGATGAAAGATGCTCTTCCCCTTCTCTGAGACATGGAATCTGTGCCTAGGATGTAAGCATTGCATTCTAGCCTAGGGAGCAAGTCCCATGGTCCATGTAGCCAAATCCCTGGCTGTGACACCAATACTGTAATAATTTGTTGATCTTCTTGATTCATTTGGCACTTACAAACCCCTTTCTTTTGACTGGGAGGACTAGTGAAAAGACTACCTGCACTCTCAAGTCCTTCAGCACTGCTCCCAAGGACTATCTTCTTGATAGTATTATGGAGTGACAGTCCAATCTGTATCACTGGTGCACATATGAGGCAGTAGGAGCAGATAACAGTCAGCAGGACATAGAAGGTTTGTTCGTCTTTTGGTGACATGCTTGATGCGAGTCCCCAGTAAGCATCACACATCTCAAGACAGTGTGTCAGGTGTAACTCTCAGGAGCAGGTCTTCTACTACTAACACCCATTGCCTTTTCTTGGTTGCACTCATTACACAGTGAGCAGATCGTGTCTCCTTACTTGGCTTCAGCAACTTATCTGATGCAGCATGTTTTTTTCCTCCTCATGTTCGCCACCTCTAAGAATAAGATTCAACTGTTTATAGTCAAAGGCTGAGATGAACACTAGCTTCTTTTTTCTGAGCAGACCAATTTGGAAGGCCAAAATGGTTTTTGTTTTCATAGTGAACAGTAAGCATTAGTTAAGACTAAACTATTCCAGTACAACAATATTTAACGTAGCAGTACTTGGACTGAGGGAAGGAATCCATGGCTACTTAGAGGTCAGTCGCTATTACGTAGCAGAATGGGAAATAATCATAAGAGCAGATGCTACTGTAGGCTGCCTGACAGCCAGGGTCTCCTTCATTTTTGCTTAGCCAGAACCTTCTCAGCGGTGCTCCCTACCTCACTCCTGACTGTGAGAGTTAGCCAAGGTTCTAGATATTTGCAGCAAAACCCCATGTGTGGGAAGTGGAGAAGATAATGTGGGTGCTAAGAAAGGAAAATGCTAATGAAATCACCTTGTTTACCAAAGGGATGGTGGAAATTTACTGGGAAGCAGTGGAAAAACACCAAGACGTTTGTGGGAGGATCTTGTGGGAGGACCCTGGAAAAGTATTAGAGTATAAATAGGACCCTCAGATGAATAAACTTTGTCTCAGTTTGGAAAAAATTTCTGAGCCCATGAACTGATATGCTACACCCATGTGGTGTCAAGTTAGTGTCAATTTGGGAATGAAAGAAGTTGTATTTCTAATCAAAAGACATCTTACAATTGAAGTTACTGAAAGGAAATTTGGCACATCTCTGAAGCCACAGTGTCTACTCATGTTAGTAGGGAAGGAAATGTTGACTACTTGGAAATGGAAGCAATGGAAGTAAAATCACTATGTATGCTACATGGGAATTACATGTTAATGTAATTTTTTTAGCCGAATATTTTTATCTCAACTACTAGATTACTTCTTTATTCTTCTTATCTACCTTTTAAATAAACAACATTTTTTCATAATTTTTAAATAGCTCCCATTTAAAATTTTTTCCCCACATGAAGGTTCATAGAATTTAAACTCATCCAAAAAAAGGGTAGTGACCTTGAGAAGGACAACTCATGAGGCTGTAATTTATGTTGAATATTGCATACACTTTTACTGAAAATCCCCTAGCATGTCTTGCTTCCATTTTCCAACTTATATTCAAGAATTGTTCATGTAATTTTTCATAAAAATATTAGAATTCACAGCAAACAACCTTATTAAATGGCCTCTTTCCCAGTCTCCCCTGGCCAGTCTCTACCATCTGCATTCTTATATGGCTGGATTTCATTCTCAATGTAATTTACTGAAGAGAATTAAAAAAATAAAAAAAAGTCTACATTAAAACCTTGGAGGCAATTCACACATCTGTTCCTGCAGGTGATCTTTCATTGTTTTACATTTATAATTAATGAAAAATAATGGGGCTGACACAAGTTAATTACTATGAAAAATTAGGGTTTATACTATTCATTATTTTAATGGCAAATTACTTGAGATTTTCAAACACCGTTCATAGGCAATTAGAAGTGTTCATAAGGACTTCACTTGTGATATTTTTAAGAGGTTGCACTCTGTGTAGCAAAGGGAGCACCCAGTGTTTTTCATTAACAACTGAGGTAACACAACAAAAGGTATTAATCACTAGTTATGTTTCTGAGGGAAGAAAATTAATAACAAACTGAGTGTATGTCAGTGTAGCAGAGATCAATCAACAATACGCATAGATATTTATTATAATTAAAATTTTCTCAACAGATCTAGAAGAAATATATTGAACCCTGTAATTTGAAAGTTATTTATTGTTAGTAATTAGAAATACTTTAATATATTCACCAAAATACTAAATTACTTGTTTAAAAAATACAATTAACACTCTCACAAATTAGGGTAATGGTTTCTCTGTATCTTGCTTTTCTTATGAATACACAAATTAAAAAGTACGTGTGATCTTTTATCCAGATAATTAGAAATAATGTATGACATAGTAATCAAGTCTAATGTGTGTAGGCAACTGACTATGAAAAATACCAATATATGACAATCAATAATATCTGATTGTGGGTTGTTTAATCAAAATTTAAAATAAATTTTGAAAGCTGAATTAATGAGAAACATTCCTCTTACATCATATCACTGGTGTGTACTTTGAACAATACATGGATTAACACAAAATATAGATCAAGAAGTGCTGTTAAACCTGTTATGTTGGAGGAAATAACTTTGATCTGTAGAGGACAGGTGTTTTATGTGAAACTGGGAGCTTAACATCAGGATTGAAACACCCCTGCCCAGTGGGCAGATACCAGGGGTTAGAAGATAAGACGGGGGGGGTTGCTCTCTTCCTGGCTGGCTCCTGAGTGTACTGAGTGCACATCACAGTATGTCCCAGGCATAAAGGGGACTGAAAACCTGAGAATCAGAGGATGACTTCCAGAGTAACACTGTAGTTTTTCCGTGGAAGGACTCACATTAAACTTTTTTTTTCAACTACTCCGAGTTCTATTTTGGGAAAGACTTGTTTTGTTAATCATGTCAATGAGTTCAATATTGTTAGTAATTTGTATCTGTATATTTTTAGTTTGGACAGTGTAATAAAATTGTTTCTTACAGGCTTATAAGGAGATTGTATTTGTGATTTCTTGCTGCATCTCTGACATATTTGAAACACCTTTTTATCTTTATCTAATTAGCACTTAAGCAGTTTAAATCCTACTGCTAAATTAACTTTATTGAAACCGTATCTCTTTCAAGATTGCCATGAATCTAAGGGAAAAAAAAAAAAAAAGTAAAATAACACTTCAATATGAATCAAACATCTGATCGCAAAAACAAAGGCGCAGTGCCAGGATAAGTTTTACTATGGAAGAGAAATCACAGGAACCATAAAAACTCAAAGTAGCACCTGCAAGAAAAAAAGAACTTACATTTTGATACTTTGAATATACTGTAGATAGCGTTACGTACTATAATTTCTATGGATACCTTACTCCTGGCTAGAGTACATCAATTGAATACAGCAATCTGATACACAAGTAACTGGGAAAAGACAGAAATTTCTGAAAGACTTCAAAACCAGGGGAAAATAACCTGTCAAAAATTTCCTCCCTTGTACAGATTTGCTGAATTACATTTCTTTTGGAAAGTCAAAACACATTATCTGAGAACTTTCACGACATAAAATCAAAGCATTTATTTATTTATTTATTTATTCCTTATACATAAGGCTCAGAATGATTCAGGATCACCAGAAAACTGTAGGTATACAGTGCTCTTGCTGAAAAATTGAAACATTGACCAAGCATTTCAAAATCAAACATCCAGAAACAGTAGACAGATTATGCATTTGTGATGCAGAAAGACACTCATGGGGGAGTGTCCTATTACTCCAATAACACTGAACTAATTTTCACTTAAAGCTAATAAAGTCATGATGCAGGATCTTCAAAGAATGAGTATATAATAAAAACATTAATGAACTGTTCTATTTCTCTGCTGTTTACTCACATTTTCTGTAAAAGATTAAACTCAGCAGAGGTATTTCCTCCTCCCAAAGAAGTACATTTACTTAGTTTCTTTACTTTCTAAGCTCCAAGGAAGGAGCTCTGGAATATTAGATGCTTGTTATAAAGTCAGTTACAATAACAACTTATCAGTGCTGAGAAGATCATGGTGTAATAAGGCATTTGTAAATTAAGTCAAGGAGATGACAAAGAGGTAGTACCATCAACAATAAAAAAAATATTTTAAGAATGAAAGTAATTTTACTAGCCTGCAAGTATATACTTTAAAAAAATACTGTGGCGATCACAACTATGGTTCATCACATCAATAAACCGTGTCTTTTGGGTTACTGTTCCCAATAGTAACTAAGTCTGTGAGGCCTACGATACATGCAAAATGATAGGTTTTGTCAATGGCTTGGAAACAATATCTGTACATGTCGAAATTCTTTAAAATATTTCCATGTTAAAAATTTGAGGGTTTTTTTTCTATTAGCCTCATTCTGTAGTTAAAATATTTTCCTCTTTTGGTTTGCCACTCTCATATATATATAAAAAATATTAAACGTAGAACTCTGCAGCTCTGAAATACTTCCTCTTCGGAGCTGTAGCAGCAAACAGCAATGAATTTGCCTACACTAACCACTAAGATGTTAAACGTGTGTACTCCTAGGACTGAAACACAGCTGTATGTATTCTGAAACCATTAAACACAAGAAACATGAGCCAAGATAAGTCACAGTAAAAGGGAGATTGACAGCTTTCTAAACAATTCAGTCTTTCCCCTCAGCTTAGCATCACTTGGAATAAAAACTTTTCTCTGCTGCTTCTCAAGTTACCCTTCCAGTCCTTTGAAGGATTCAAGGTACAATCATGGGCTGCCGTTCCTTTCTAGCTCAACTTAAAACTGCTCACAAAAGTCTTATTAAACTAAGCTGGCTCACTTTGGCAGTCAAAATAAGAAGTTCAGATGAACAGCAGATCTAGCAACTCAATTGGAAATTCACAGGTAGGAAGTGACAAGTAGCTAGAGGAGACATGGTCAAAACCATCTTAAACGTGTACAAAAAAGAGCAGTGATTTTCTGCTCAAGGTTTTGCATAAAATTAATTGAATCCCCAGCCCAGTAGTATGCCGGCTGGTTTTCTCTGATAATTAGAATCTAAATAAAATTTTGGGAATCAATTTGAAATAAAACCCAAAGAACTCAGGAATTTTCTGTTTAATAATTGATATTCTGGCTGATGAATTCCATTTTAAGATTGCATTTTTTCATTCAAAACACAAAACTGTGACTTTCTAATGCCACCTAAGAAAAGAGATGGAACATGGTTACTCAGACTTGTGTGACCTGATACAGTTTGGCTTTCCTTCAGTGCTTATGGTTCCTCCATTCCAGTCTATAGTTCTGCTTAAGTTTGATATATCATATACATTTATTCTGTAGGAGCTGAAAAATTAACTTCAGAAAAATCTGTGCAGTGTTGATTTGATCATATAGCAAGCATAATAATAATAATAATAATAATAATACAATACAAGTTGTGCCTCAGATACTGATTTTGCCCAACTGCTAGATAGAATTAGTGTTACTAAAGGATGCAGCCAAGCTTAACTAACAGTATTAGACATTTCTGCAGTAAATCTCTTGATAATGAACATTAAATTATATAATGACACACAAGATTAATGATAAAATAAATATGCTCGTTAGATTCACTCCACAGAAGTTCAATCCAAGATAATGCCTTGTAATCAATAAGCTATGACTTGTAATAACAAGTGGGAATGTTAGCAGAAAGATGGATTCATTACTAGAATTTGAAAAAAACCCCACATTCATAGAGTGTCGACGCGGAAGTCACGGACATAGCACACGACCAATATGATCAAGCAAATGCCACTTTATTGCCAAGATAGCTCAGTTTATATATTCCTCTGGCTCTTGCTCATGCGTAAGCTACTTGTTGATTGGTTTGTATATGCTGTCCACACACCTAAAGCAATAATTCGATTGGATAAAGTCTTCTGATCACACAAAGGTTCTCTCTGCCAATATTCTATCTTAAATCCTGCTTTCAGTCACGTACACCCAACTTTATTCTGCTTTTTTATGCTTGCTTCATCAGACTTTTAACAACTTTGTTTCTTCACTACATCCTTGAGGTCTGTTGTGCTTGTAAAGTCCTTGAGGTCTGCTACTTGCACAGGCCTCTGACTCACAGATTAATAGTTCCATTGTTTCTGGATTGTTCATTATGTGTCCTTTGCTTTCTAAATATCCCACAGTAGAGTAGTTATATTTTTAGTTATACAGATTCTGTGCCCAGAATTAGTGGTAATTGTGTAAATGAATGTCAGTAGGTGCTCTGAAAAAAAATCCAGAATATTTCTGGTGCTTGTTTTATCAATTAGGAGATTAATTTATGCAAACTTACTTGAAATCACTCCACATTCCAATTGTTGGCAAAGAATCACTACACAATTTTTTTAATTATTGTTTCATGTTTAAATTAATAACCTTACAGATCACATACACCTTTCAGATACTGGTGTGTGGTGAGTATAAGAAATAAAATTAGTATAAATGGAAATAAATTAGAGCAGTTTATAAGCAGAAAAGTTTAGAAATGTCTTCTCTGTTATTTTCCAACACATCTGGTGAATATTGAAAATTCTTGTTGATTCTCTTGGCATTAATGAAATTACATTTGTTATACCTCTGTAACAAAGATTTTTGTTATTGTCTGGGGGGGGGGGGGTGTTGCAAGCTGTTTGTTTTTCCAAACACTGTAAAAATGTAGTTTTCTTCTAAAAACATTTGCCAGCAGAAAGCAGGTGAAGCTCTTTTGAATTCCTACATCTGTTATCCAACATATATTCTAACACAAAATATTTCAGAAGAAAAACAGTTAGCATACTAAGCTGTAAAGATGGTCCCTTGGTGCCACAGAATGTTGTCTTTTATGGTTTAGAAGTAACTTACAATTTTTGGATCTGTGAGAACAAAGTCCAACCACCAAGGGCTTCTTCTTCCGTTCTTCCTACTTCCCTTCTTCCCTTCACCAGTCCTGGATCCAAGCACTGAGCCAGCCAGTCAGGGAGGGTTGATGATGAACAGATTCCTCAAGCCCTCATATTTTAGGCCTGTATCACTTAGTAAGAGTGGTTGAGTCATATCAGATTGAACAACTGGAACAGACTTCCTCCCACTTCACTCTCCAGTGTTTATCTCTACCAGACTCTAGGCCATATGCAGACCCTAGCTGTCTTCTTCCTCTCCAGCAATCCCTCTGGAAATGCTAATGAGGATTTGGATAGGGGGGACTTGGAGCCAGCTACTGGCATAGCAGCCTAAGAGGATCCAATGTAGGGGGTTCCTCCATCATGCCCCTCATAGTTTTCAGAATGTCCAATTTACCATAATCTTTTATTTTCAGATTATGAACTACTACAGTTATTCTTATGATTTAAAACAGGGAGTAGATTCATGACATAATTCCTCTCATAGGCTGCATTGAGAGTGCCTCAGATGCGGTGTTATTTTTGTGCATTTTGTGCATAGTTTTGTTTTAATTTCAGACACCTGAATGATAATTACAATGTTGAAATACACCAGCTGAATGAGTTGATGAATTACATTTTTCCATCTGGTGACAGAAAATTAAGAATTCATGTGTCCAAACAAGATACATCAGCTTGAGCTTTAGATGATAAACACAATGAGTTGTCCTTACACTGCTTAAGAACTGGCTGCTTTGGCAACTCACTCTATGGAGCTTTGTCAGCATTCTTATTTGCCTTGTTCTCTATCACCAGAGCCCCATATCTGTTCTGTAAGGGCACCTGGGAAGCCAGGGGAGGTCTGTAGAGGACTGTCCTGATGCCCTGAGCCAGGACCTGCTTCCATTCCCTGCTGTCCTCTCCCAGTTCCCATCCCTGGGATTAAGAGACCAGAGGATCCTCTAGCTCTCATGGAATGTCCACATGCTGCCTTTTCCCTAAGGATGGCTCCACTGATCTATTTCACTTTCACACTTCCATATGGTCCTTAATCTCTCCAGTTCCTCCTTAAGCTCAGACACCGGGCTGGTCACAGTTCACACAGGTCTTGTCTTGGTTGTCCTCCTGCAAGAAACAGGCTCAAACGTGACACACAGCCTGTTGCCTGGACAGCTGCATGTCTCTGTGGCAGGTCAGTCTGGGCTGACACATCTCTTTTGACTGTGGCTTTGGATCAAGTGGAGACTCCGGATATTTTTCTGGGAGAGTGAAGGCTTCTTGTAGACCTAGCCTGGTGGTGAGATCCACCACACAAACTGCCATGCCATGGCCTTCTGCTGTGCCATGCCCCTGAGCTCACCTGCACGCACCACTCCTCTAAGAAAGATAGTTTTGTTGAAATTTCCTGTGGTTGCCCCATCATGTCCCCAGGCAGAGATAGCTTCCAATTCCTGTCTCTCTACAGGTCTCACTGCTCTCCCTCAGGCTTCCCTGGCTCTAGGAACCCCAAATCCGTCTCAAGTGATCACAATCCTTAAAGGTGCAGCACTCACCACTGCCACCATCTCTTCTCGTGGTCTTCCAACTGAAACCATTCTATAATTCTATGAATAGTCTAGCAATGCTCACAATGATTATACTGTTTAATAAGTACATGCAGTCTGATTTTTCACATCTCAGGTCAATAGCACTGTATGACAGGGCTTAAGTGTAATAGTTCAGTCACTAGTTCTTAGCTGCAAACACTGAAAAATTTTCTTCTGGACTTTGTGTAGCCATCAGTCTACCCAGCAAACAACTTTATACCACAGCTGGTCATGTAAAACAAAAAGCTGACTCTTTCTACTGGCAGTTTTTGGTAATCATCTGCTGGGATACAGCTGCTCTGTGAAGAAGTGTGATTGGTATTCCTAAATTAATATCCCTAAAAAACATTAAACAAATTTTTAAAAAAGCATTTGTATTTCTAGTAGCAAGGTTTTTGTTGTTGCTAGAAAGTGGTGATCCCTAAATCCTTTTTGCCCAGTGACAGTACACAAATATTCTCTTTAAGACTCCTAATCACTCTTCAAATGCCATGAAATAGGCTTATGCAATCAGAAATATACCATTTCTATATATCTCTATTTAAGAGATTTAGCCTCAGATATGAAATACTGCTGGAATACTATGTCAAACATCCAGTGTGAAACACTGTGCCAAATTTAAAAAAATATATTTAAAACCCCCACAAAAAATGGCAACTCACATTGCACAGAATGCTGTTAGAGAGCTGTAGATAACTTGAGTCTAATACATTTATCAGAATATATTTGAGAAAGCTCAATAATTAGGGCAGTAACCATGTTTTGAAACTACAATTACACAAAATTTACAGACATTCAATAAGCAAATATAGCTTAAAAACTGGGTGGGACACACCTTCCCAGTATCAAGCATCTTCAGAGAATCACAGAATTGTCACAGATGGGAAAGACCACTGAGATCACCACATCCAACTGTCAGCCCAGAAAAAAACACCATGCTCACTAAAGAAGATTCTGAAAAGTGCCACGTCTGTAAAATTTTTTAATACCTCCAGGGATGATCAGTATGCCACCTCTCTGAGCAGCCTATTTCAGTGCCTGACTACTCTGTCAGTAAAGATATTCTTCCTAATATCTAGTCTAAATCTCCTCTACTGTGACTTCAGGCAATTTCCTCTAGTCCCATCATTACTTATGTGAGATAGGAGTCCAATACCCACCTCACTAAAAACATTTCAGGTGGTTGTAGAGAGCAATAAGGTCTCTTCTCAACCTTCTCTTAACTAAGCATTCCCCATTCCTTTGGCCTCTCCTCAGTGGACTTAGTCTCCAGACCCTCCACCATCTTGGTTGCTCTTTTCTGAATTCTTTCCAGCAGCTCAATGTTTTTCTTTTAGTGAGGGACCCAGAACTGAGAACAGCACTTGGGGTGCAGTCTCACCAATGTTTAGTACAGGGGCATGATCTCTTCCCTTCTCCTCTGGCCACACTATTCCTGATACAAGCCAGGATGCTTTCGGCAACCTGGGCACACTGCACGGAGTACTTGATCCCCTCATCTAGATCATTGATAAAGATATTGAATAAGACTGTCCCCAAAACCATGGGGGACACCACTGGTAACTGGCTGCCAACTGGATTTAACTTCATTCACATCAGCTCTCTGGGCCTGGTCATCTAGACAGTTGAACGTCCAGCAAAGAGTATAATTGCCTATGCCAGAGTCACCAGCTTCTCTAGGAGAATGCTACTGGGGACAGTGTGGCTTTACTAAAATTCAAGTAGACAATATCCACATCCTTTCCCTCATCCACTAGGTATGTCACCTGGTCACTGAGGGAAATCAGATTGGTCAAGCAGGTCAAGCATTATGAAAAGCAGGAACTGCTTTTCATAAACACACACTATCTGGGCCTGATCCCCTGGCTTTACTGCACATATCCTGTGAGCACACTCAAGATGAACCTCTCCATATTTTTTCCCACTACCGACGTCAGGCTGACAAGCCTGTAGTTCCTTCAGTTCTGTTTCTGGCCCTTCTTGTAGGTGTGCATCACACTGGCAAGCCTCCAGATGTCTGGGACCTCTCTTGTTAGCCAGTACTGCTCATAAAAGATGGGCAGAGGCTTGACGAGATCTTTAACCTGCTCCTTCAATACACCTGGGTAGATCCCATCTGATCCCATAGACTTGCAAGTATCCAGGTGCCAGGTGCCATAGCAGGTCATTGTGTTCTTCTTCCTGGATTATGGGGGGTCTTTTCTCCTCTCCATCCTTATCTTCCATCTTAGGAGGCAGAATACCCTGGAGATAGCTGGTCTGACTATTAAACGTGGCGGCAAAGAAGGCACTAAGTATCTCAGCCTTTCCCTTGTCCTTTGTTGCAATGTTCTCCCCCACACTCAGAGATTCTCCCTGGCCCTCTTTTTATTGTTAATGTATTTGTAAAAACTTTTTTGTTTTCTCTCATGACAGTGGCCAGATTGACCTTCAGCTGGCCTTTTGTCTAATTTTCTCTCTGTATGACCCTGTACTCATCCCAAGATGAGCATCCCCAGCCTTGACCATTGAAGGTTCAGGCTCTTCACATTCAGCTGTTTTCTGGGAATGGAATTAAATTATATATTATATATAATTTTTATATATTTTCTGTAATTTATATAGTTGTATATAATTTATATACTTGTATATTATATCTATTACATATGAAAGTGTTTAATCTTATTCTTTCCAGTGCATACAAAGGTTTCTTGCATTAATTATATGCTTTGACTTTGCCACATCTTTTTTTAATTTTAAAACATTATAGGAAGTTTTACGTGTACTTTATATACTATGTTTCCATTCCTTGTTTTATCTAGATGAAAGTTTGTCATCAAGTGATACAACTTCTCTGTATGTAATTTGAATTAACTGGGGGGGGCACCAAAACCAAACCAAAACAAATGAAGACACAAACAAACAAACCCCAAACAAACCCCAAAAAACCCCCCACAAAAAATAATAATAAAAAAAAAAGACAAAGGAAAGGAAAGGAAAGGAAAGGAAAGGAAAGGAAAGGAAAGGAAAGGAAAGGAAAGGAAAGGAAAGGAAAGGAAAGGAAAGGAAAGGAAAGGAAAGGAAAGGAAAGGAAAGGAAAGGAAAGGAAAGGAAAGGAAAGGAAAGGAAAGGAAAGGAAAAAGCACAAAGACATATGGAATGTTGTTTTTTTTAGGTTAAGTGAAGAAAAGTTACATTAAATAAAATTCTGCAGTTAACCATGTATAACAGCTTCCAATGGAAAGCATAAATTTGAGATTATTACATTAAGATTAAAGAGATTGTTCATACTCTTCAAAATACTTGAAAGCAATTTCCTCAAATACAAAGGAGAAAATGTAATGCCTGAAATCTGTGAACATTTACTATATAAGTAAAATTTAAATTTAGATGTTGTAGTATCATTGTCTTTTCGTAGTCCTTTCTACATATAAGCAAAAATATGATAATATACTATTCTGTATTAAGTCATAGTGTAAACTGAAGATAATTATTTTTGTTTACTACCTTATAATCAAAATCTTATAGAAGACATGAAAACACTTCAAAATCTTTTTTTGCTATTTTTTTTACATTTCCATTTCTGCAAGCGGAAGAACAAATTTTCACAGACTGGGTGAGAAGCTGTGATCTGAATTAGATGCACCCAGAAACAACAGAACATTCATAAACAACACATGCGCAAGCAGTGAGAAAAAGATGCACTAGTTCGTTGCTTCAGAAATGGGAACATTCTACTGTATTCCTGTGAGTTACAGTAAGTAATAAGCCATAAGGCCCTATTTACTGCTGATTGTGATGGATTGATCTCATCCCAGGAAAACCTAGGGAGGGGACAAGGCTAAGGCCTCCTGTGAACACCCAGCTCATTTGTAAAAAAACTGGCAGACATATACACAGTGCATTTTCCCTACAAATACATTTTAGTACTGTATTTAAGAAATAAGAAGTTCTTATAACACACTATGGCCTATAGCATCATGATCCATGACAATATTAGTGGAGTTTTTGTAAATATTAAACCACCTACTGCACTACCTTAAAACTATTTTTCTGCTTAATTAGCTCCTATCCTCATTGTCAGATAATTCAAAATCCCTGAGCGAGTTCCTTCTGATGTGAAAACCTGCTAATATGTAATACTTCTCATCTTAATATCTTACATTTCAAATGTTCATCTAATGTATATAAGAATTCTTTCAGGAATTAATACTTTCTATGACTTAACTGAACTATTATCTTCTTAGTTTGTGGTAGAAAAGACCTAGTTTTATGAAACAAGATCAATCATATAGAATCTCTTTTGCAAGTTGAGTAAACATGATTTCTTGAGAATGAAGAATAGGTTTCTGTAGCATTTAGAATGTTTTCAATTTTTTTTCTGCAGTATTATTTTGTGAGATCGGACTCAGACCTCTTTTTTTCTTAATTAAAAAAAAAAAAAAAAAGGAAGATAGAACATAAATTTGAATGCATCCTGTAAAAAAACCCTCTGAATCTTCCAGTGAATCTGTGTTGCCAAGGATTTCCTGATAGGGAATATTACGAATATGATAGAGACCTGATGGGATTCCTCCAAAAATCCTTAAGGAGCTGGCTGATGTCATCACTGGGCCTCTCTCCCTTATTTTTGGGAGGTCTTAGGCATCTGAAGAGATCACAGTGGACTGGAAGCTGGCTAATGTTCCAATATTCAAGAAGGGGAAGAAGGAGGACCCTGGAAACTAGAGGCCTGTCAGTCTAACTTCAGTGCCTGGTAAGATTATGGAGAGGACTATTCTGTTAGGTATTGAAAAACACCCGGAGGACAATGCAATCATTGGTCACAGTCACCACAGCTTCATGAGGGGAAAGTCCTGCTTATCAAACTTAATTTTCTTTTATGACAACAAAAGGAAGAGATGACTTACATTTCAACTTTACATTTTCAGCTTTAGTTCAATACTTATCAAAAGGGTTGTTGTATTGTTTCTTGAAACAGGGTCGAATAAATCCTTCTTGAAAAATTATTCAAGTAGCTACTCCAAAGTGCAAAAAAATCACCTAGACATACATCATATATGGCATACTCATTAGAGTGAAAAGACTTGAAATTAAATAGCTGAGCATTTTTCATACACAGCTGTCAACAAATATTTTGAAAGATTTGGCTTCCCATCTGGAAATCTGCTGATAACACATCCTAATGAATGATGTTTTTGTCAGGTTCCTGCTAACAGCTATATGCCCTTTTCACAACCCTGTGTCCAGAAAATCATCTGAGTCAACATAAGACTAGACATTTCAGCATTCCATAAGACTAGTCAGAGGCAGAAAGTGAGAGCGAAAAAAATCTGGTGATGTATCTCTGTGGGGTTGAAATAATGAAGCATAAACTGCTTTTTTTACCACCTTTCTTTACTTTTTCTTGATATACAAGTCTATTATACATGTATATATATACCTAAACATATTTGTTCCCTTTTTCATGACATACAAATCCATTTTACATATATATATTTATACAGACATATGGGGGGATGGCTGATATACCAGAACATTGTGCTGGTATCTAATGAGATCTGAACAGGCTGAAGAACTGGGCAAAGGTGAACTTCATGAAATTTAATAAAGACAAGTGTAGAGTCCTGCATGTGGGTAGGGGTAACACCAACTGCCAGTACAGATTAGGGGACACCCTTCTGGAAAGCAGCTCTGTGGAGAAAGACCTCAGAGTCCTAGCAGACAGTAAATTCTCCATGGGTCAAAAATGTGGCCTTGTGGCCAAGAGGACCAATGGTATCCTGGGGTGTATCAGGAAAATTGTGTTCAGCGGATCTAGGGAGGTTCTTCTCCCCCTTTCTGCTCTGCCCTGGTGAGACCACACCTGGAATACTATCTCCAGTTTTGGGCTTCCCAGTTCAAGAGAGACAGGGATCTATTGGAGACAGTCCAGTGGAGAGCTACAAGGATGAGGAAAGGACTTGAGCATCTCTCCTATGGGGAAAGACTGAGAGAACTGAACCTGTTTAGCCTTGACAAAAGAAGGCTGAGAGGGAATCTTCTGATTTTTATAAATATCTAAGGGCTGAGTGTCAAGAGGAAGGGGTGAATCTCTTTTCAGTGGTGTCCAGTAATAGGACAAGGAATAATTTAAACTAGAACATGGGAAGTTCCACCTCAACATGAGGAGAAATTTCTTTACTGTGAGCGTGATGGACCACTGGGACAGGCTGCCCACAGAAGTTATGGAGTTTCCTCTGGAGACTCAAAACCTGCTTGAATACACATTCCTTGCCCTAGGTTATCCTACTTTGGCAGGGGTTTTGGACTAGGTGATCTCTAGATTTCTCTTCCAACCCTTAATGTTCTATGATTCTATGATTATTTTTTTATTCACTGGAATATAATAGAGATATATTGACTAATAAGTGTACTTGAGGTCATGCAAAAATACCCAGACTGAAACTATATTGCATTGCAAGGGTGTATACAGAAGCTTAGAATATATGTGGTTCTTGCTGATACAAACAGTACAGGAATTACTGTAACAAGATGGTACAAACCTACTGTTTGAAGGTACAAACCTACAAACCTACTCTTATTTTGCTAGCATCTTGGTGTCACATTATGAGGATTTCTATCCTCCCTTTAGTCCTTGAATACTGTTGGTGGAATTGAGGATTAATCAGAATTGATGTTTCCCTATCTTTCGTTTCTTTTTCTATAAAGAATACTCTATGTTGTGTCATTTTTATGAGAAGTGTTTATGCTACAACACAAAGGATAACATACAATTTAGTGCCAACCCCCAGACTAAAAATTAGGGATGATAATCAAAAGATAATACAAATAATATGCAGGGATAGGTGTCTGTTCAGGGCCTGTTTTTCATCTCGGTGAAAAATTTCTAGGTAGTTTTCTGCATGGGAATAATAATCTTGATAGACTTTATCAAAGAACTTGCTTTTGCAGAAATCTGGTGCAGGATATGCAAATGAAATGGAAAAAAAATTAAAAAATTAGCATAAGGTTGATACAGTTTCTGCTTCTCTAGATAGAAAACTCATTTTAAGAGCTGATCTTGTGTCAGAGACCATTGTTTTAGTATCCTTTCACAGGATTTGCATTATCTAGAATTTTCAGGGTTACATCTAACTCAAGATCTAATATGTATAAAAGGTATTGTTTGTCAAGTAATTTATTTGTTGCAAAATTGATATTCTGATACTTTAAATAGAGGAAAGTGTGGTTAAGGGTTTTTTTTACCTATGGCTATTATCAAATTACTTGAGAGAATAGCATGTGAGTATTCTATAATATAAGAAAACGTGCCATGATCTGCAGATTATTTAATCATACAAACCTAGGATTTTCCAGATCATTATATAAAACAGAAGACAAATTATGATAATATTATTTATTTATATTTATATAATATAAAAAATAGCCCCTTGTGTTCCCTAAAAAGCTGTATGATACCTGTCTAAATACAGAATTAAACTTTAGAAAGCCATATTAATTGACTATTTTTTATTGAATTAAAAGTAAATGTAAAAATTAGGTAGACTTGAACTTAAATTTTTAGAGCCTGATATATATATACATATTAACATATATCTGACCACTAACATTTGTAGAGTGAAATGGTATGAACTCTTCTGTGCTATTCTAAATCTCAGGGAAAATGGAAGACTCAGATGTGCTTTCAGACAATGAAATGTGCTTTCTTTTGTAAGAAACTTAAAAACTGCCTAGAGTTTCCACTAAAATTTCTTACAGTTTTTTTTTAAATTGTACTCCCAGTTGTGTTCCCTACATTTTATCTCTTGGTCTTTTGTTGTTTTGTTTGGTTTTTGTTGTTGTTGTTTGTTTGTTTTCTACTAATTATTATCTAAATTGTACATTTCAAAATAGGAGATCATTTCCATTTGTTTCTCTTTTGGTTGGTTTTTCCCCTACTCTGAAAATACTTAAATTTAATGTATTGACCATTTGAACTTTATGCAAATAATTTTAAATTTGAAATTTATTTCACTTTTTTCATCATGTAAGTAATAAGCATGTAAATATTTAAATCATCTCTAATTATCTTTAAATTATTAATAATAATTTACACATTTTTTCTCATCTAAAAAGTTGTTCATCACTGAAAGTAGATCCAATTTAGCAAAGAACCATTTCTCAGAATGTCTGTATATCCCACAGAATTCAATTGGATTAAAGTTATGGACTAGCATTAATAAAATGACAATTTGAGAAAGTCATATTTTTCTCATTCTTCTCAACTGAACAGGTCTCCAGCTGCTGTCTTTCTATGTGTTCACAACTTCCTGATGAAATAAAGGGCCAATATTTTTATTTGAACAGAGCTTCACTTGATTGTCATTGTGACATTTAAAGGCCATAAACATATTAAAAATGGCATTTTATATCAGACCTCATGTTTGGAACAATAGCCATTCTGAGAAAAAACAGGTTTTCACTCAGTAGCTGTGAGAGAAAAAAACTGGAATATTAAACTCTACCAATGAATAAAAAAATTAAAAAGAGTGCAAAAAATAGTAATTTGTTTTGGAAAATTCTATTTTGCCAGTTACTTGCTTTCTGATAGGAAGAGGAGGAATAATGTGGTCTTTCCTCATGAATTAGAGAGAATGGAGGAAGGAAGGAAAGCACAGAGAGTATATTTCTTCAGTGGTTCACACAATTAAATTTAGTAGAGGATCAGGGGATTACAATTCAGCAATGACAAACAAGAAGAAAATTGAAAGTATCTATTAGCATTGTAGTGTAATCTATGTTGGGACCATGAAATGCAGTAGCAATGCACATTTACTACGTGGTGCATTTACATAGAATAGTTAGAAGTGCTTATGTGACTTTATTCATATTCCATGTTTTAGTACCATTGGCTTCCTCTGAATAGCATTAAAAATGTTGGTTTCCTTAAACAAGAATGTCTGTCTTTTTAAATTTGTTTCTGTGTTAATTTAATCACAGTGTTCCTATAACAGAAATCTATTGTAAATAGATTCCTCAAGAGTGCAAGTTGCAGATCAGGTCTGCTGAATTCACATAAAGGATGTTCCTCTTATCCAAAAAATCCAGAGAAATATTGCAGATGTTGAATTTATGTGAATGCTTGCTTCCTGTTTATTAACTCCTCAACCTTGTGAGAAGTGAAAGGAACAAACAGCAAGGCAAGCGGACTTTTCTTATCCTGTCAGGTCAACATTGTCTATAAGTAGTAAATACCTATAATTACTAAATCCTTCCAGCTATTTTAACCCTTTCTTTGTAGTGTGTCTCCACATCTGAAAGGTTGATGAAATCCAAAACTAAGTAAAAAGAATAAAATTTTAATTAGCACTACAATGCCTTTAATTTATTTATCTGTCTTACTAAATTTTATTCTGTCATAATGGCAGACTGGGTGTTTTTTCATTTTTAATTTGATTGGTTGTTTTCTTAATTTACATATTGTTTCATATGTGTGTCTTCACACTGTTTTAAGAACAAATAGAACCCCTTATGAGCCGTAAAGTTTTTTTTTTTAAGCTCCAGGTATCAGTGCCAGTAAAATTTCCACGAATATGTAAAAATATTTTTAAAAAGCACATCCTCTGAAAATTAAGACATAGAACAAAGAAATGTTTATTTTATTCCTATTTTATTTCTAAAATTATACTGTTTTTTTAGTTAGCTTCCTCGAAACAATTATACATGTTTTTCACTGTTTCCACTATCTGATTAAAGTAGTCTTTTTTTGAAACTGTAGGAAAAGAAAATTCAAATTAATTTAAAAAATCATACTTTGCAATCTACACAGTCTATCTCAACAAGTTCAGTGTTCCACATGTAGATTTTAGTTGGAATAGTTACCAGCTAAGAGTATATTTCAATAAAGTATTGCAGATTATATGTTAGGCAGACTAGAATTTAGAATTATATATTTCCTTTGAATTTGAAAATGCAAACATTGTGAATAGTTTTTCACAGACACATAAAAAGATTAGGTCAGATAGCTGACCTCTCAGTCAGAAACAAATGGTTGATTTATAAAATTAATGCCAATTCTGTATCTTCTTTTTGTACACCACTCTCATTTTCAGGTCTGACTTATGCTTGTGAGGTTTTGAGTCAACACTTTGCTCAACACATATACAATAAATTAGGAACCAAAATTACTCTGCTTTTTGAGTCAGAAATTAGTGTATCATCTGTCAAATAAAAATGGCTATTTCTATGAATAAAAAAATATGCTTGATAAAAGTTTTTCAGAGGAATTTATTGGTACGCCTGAAAATTTATTAGGAGCAGAAAGAAACAAATACTACTCTTAAGTATAATAATTACACTCAAAAACCTATTCACCAGCAGTCGGGTAAATCAACAGATTGGGACACTTCTGATAATGTTGTCATATGGAATAACCAACTTATGGAATAACAAACTTACTAATCACTGTAGAAGTTATGAATAGAGTATTTCATCCATATATATCCTTGACAATTAGAGAGCTTAAGTGCTGATTAAAAACTACTGCCAAAGTGCAAAAACTTTATGTTATTCTTAGAAAGACTAGGCATTTATTCGATTTCTAAGACCATGATTATGGCTTGATACTAAATCGTCATTTATATAAGCTACCATCCAAAACTTATATATGATAATATATAATATTATAAATGTTGAAACTACCTACTGAAATAGATTATTTCTTGGATATTTTATGCAGAGTCCCATAGTGAATAGAATTACTCATTCCATATTGAGCAGTCCTAGATGTGGTTGAAGGCTACTATTAAGGTACTTGCTTTTGTACCTCTCTACATAATTTTAAAGCTCCTGTGGTCCTATGAATAGAAGACCAATGATTGTGTAGATCTGAATATGATCTCTCCCACTACCACTGCTCCTCTATTTCCCTTTCCTTTCAAGTACTATTTGTTTCAAGAGCAATGTATATTAATGATATTGTGATTTCTTTTTTAGATAGCACATGTAAGACTTTTTTTGTTTCATATTCAAATATTAGTCATTTATTGTGGTATTGTTTTGACTAGTCTGTAGAGTTTGATTTTTATTTATATGTGTTTTTATATAGATATGTTTGCATTTATACAAATATATGTGTATTTATATAGATATGTATGACTTCTTGCAACAGTATGTAGAAACTCAGCTTTCTGTTGCATTTCAGGAGCCATCATGGGTTCAAAGGGCTTAGTTGGCACATGGGAACTTGATTTACTATTTCCTGAATCAAAAAACAATTTTGAATTCTGTTTCCTGAAACAAAATTATATAGAAAATAGAATGAAATCACATTTTTTCATGATTTTTCAATCCATTTTCTTTTATTTGGGTCAGGAGTCTGGCATTTGCATATATATGTGTCTGTGGAACACAGTCATTTAGTACTAATGCGCTTAGTCTCAGACAGTACTAAATGAAGTCAGAAAAAAAGCCTAGATTTTTGTCATGGTTTGTACATGAGGAACTGAAGAACAAGGGCTTTCATGCCACCAGATGAAATAATGAACCGTGCTGAGGAAGCCCCTTCATATAAGAAACTTTCAGATAATGAGAAGTTTGGTCTCTTCACCGATAGATCCTCCTCTCTTATAAGAAGTCAGCAGAGGTGGAAAGCAGCAGTTTGGAGTCCTACACAACAAATTGCACAAGCAGCTGAGGGGGATGGTGAATCCAGCCAGTTTGCAGAGGTAAAAGCCATCCAGCTGGCTCTGGACATAGCTGAATGGGAAAAGTGTCCAGTGCTTTGCCTCTACACTGACTCACGGATGGCAGCAAATGCCTTGTGGGGGTGGCTGAAGGGATGGAAACGGGACAAGTGGCAGTGCAGGGGGAAGCCTGTTTGGGCTGCCACTCTGTGGCAAGGTATCACTGCCTGGTTAGAGACACTGAGGGTAAGGGTATGGCATGTGGACACCTCGTACCTAAGAGTGGGACCAGTGAAGAACACCAGCAAAACCATCAGGTGTACCAGGCAGGTTTAGACTGGGAGCACAGAAGTGAACTGTTCTTAGCTCACTGGGCCCATGACACTTCAGGTCACCAAGGCTGAGATGCAATGTATCAATTGCATCCATAACCAAGGGATGGATTTAATTTTAGACAGTATTATACAGGTTATTCATGATTGTAACATATGTGCAGCAGTTAAACAAGCTAAATGGTTAAAACCTTTGTGGTACAGGGGACGCTGGTGTAAATGCAAGTATAGAGGGGCCTGGCAGATTGGTGACATCACACTCCCTCAGTCTCACCAGGGTAAGCTACAAGGGCTTGCTGAAAACCATCCTGAAAGCATTGGGTGGTGGGACTTTTAAAAATAGGGATATTCGTTTTGCAGAAGCCACCTGGTTACTTAACACCAGGGGATCTATCAGTTGAGCTGGTCCTGCACAGTCAGACCTTCTACATACAATGGATGGGGATAAAGTCCCTGCTGTGTGTGAAAAGAACCTGTTGGGAAAAACTATATGGATCTATCCTGCTTTGGGCAAAGACAAACCCATCGGTAGGACTGTCTCTGCTCAAGGTCCAGGACACACTTGGTGGGTTTTGCAGGAGGATGGGAAAGTCCATTTGTACCACAGTGGAACTTAACTCCATCCGAGAACATCTAGTTTCACTTTGCATCATTTTAATCGTTATATAATAGTAATTAGTAGTTGCATTAAGTGTTTTCCCCCAGGAGAATGCAGTGGCATCTAAGTATCTCAGAAAGAGCCTGCAGCATGTGAGGGCATGAACCCTGACAGACCCCATGCCATCTGTCGTGCCTTGAGAAACTGCCATGGTGAGGATCTGCAGCCTGGATTCAACAAAAGTCTTGTTTAAAGACAGGGCACCGCTGGGTGAATGAGCATGGAGAGAAATGGAATGGAACAAGCAATGGAATGTCACTGTTTGACATCTTAATTATTGGAAAGTTACACTAATGCATAGAAGCAAAGTATTCATATCCTAAACCTAGACAGTATTATTCTTTTTACAGTTTGGCAATGTGTTCAAATTTTAAAAGAATGATACACATTGTAAAATACAAACAATTATACAAAATGGTGAAAAAATCATCCCTTTAATTTAGTAAGAAAACCAAAAAAACCCCCATGGGATATGCAATTATTTGCAATTACAAGCTATTATTCAAACAAATCAAACCATCTGAGCAAATTTTTAAAAGCTGATGGAAAAATGAGATGATAAATTAACAGAATTAGGAAATAGTTTTCATATGTCTACTTCATGAAGACAGCTTCTTTGTGTGGGTTCATATAGCACCAAGCAAACCAATTTGCTAACATATAGCTGGGGCTGTGAATGCAGATGGCTTTGAAATTAAGAGTTGTTCACATGATTCTATTATTTCCTTTAGCATTATGCAGTGCATTGCTCTACTAACATGTAACACAAAGGTTACAGTTGTGATTTTTAATTCTAATGAATACTTAATTCAAACATCCTTTATGCTTCTCATTCTCTTTTCTTCTCAAAGCACTGGCAGAAATGCTCTGGTTTAGTCAGAGCAGGTGATTTGTGCACACTGAACAGAACGCCTTCAAGCCGTGATGTGTTAAATTTGAGCTTTCATAGAGAGTCCTATTAATTCTGCTGTGGGAAAAAGGTGATATACAACAATGAAGGACATGCAGTGCTACCTGAAATCAATTTAAGTAGTAATCCTCTGAACTCAGAGCATACCATCTGGTTTATCAGCTATCATAGCAGCAAAGTATTAGCTGTGGAAAATACAATTTAAAGGAGGTGAACTGTAATGTAAAAAATGGTTTATTTTGTTATCAAGATTTTTGTATGTGCACCATCTTCATACATAGACATCTCAGGCGAAAGACCGTGATGGAACATGAGCCAAGTAATTGTGAACCAATACAGTTTCATTGCATTTATATGAACATTTCTCCAAACTATAAAAACATCAGTAATACCTATCTCTGAGTCTCCATTTTAATAAAAAGTCTCTAGGTTCATCAATAAGGAAATGCTTTCATCAGTTTTATCAGTTTTTCAGTTTTGTGGACTCTTTTTCAGTTTTGTACTTTTTTGCACAGTGGAAACAGGTGTGAGATACCGTGCACATCGAAAAAGCTCTTGGTTATTTAATTGCTACTTGGACTTACAGTATTAACCCTGGATTTGAATTGCTTTGCAGAATTTGGTGAAGCATGGTCTGCAATGGTTACTTTGTGCTTCTACATCTTCAAATTCAGTATCATCAGTTAGGCCTCTGGCACATGATAGGGTTTGATTTTGTGTTTAGAGTATTTTAGTGATGGGATCAGGACAATGGGAACATAAAGCAATGTGATATTTGCTTGTGTAATTCTCAAAAATTTTTATTACATGGTATGCAGAGATGTGAGCTATTTAGCCAATCCAACCATCACTGTGATTGTAATGTAACATACCCCATAAAGTTAGTATCTTCAAGACAGCTATAAAACAGTAACAGCAAAATTAGAGGCATGCTTTTCTTTATTTCTTACTTTTCATCAAATATATTAAAAACACTTTCTGCTGACTATTTAAGTGTCTTTAAGGTATACAGGCATAAAATTACAGATTTTTTTCTTTTCACAAGTCTCTAATTTCACTCTTCCTGTTATGTCTTTCCTCTCTCCCCTCTCCTCTTATCTCCCCTGTCTCTTCTTAATTTTTATTACAATGATGCAGCTCTTTTGCATTATTTTTCTTTAAATAAAAAACCAATTTCTTCTTATGACATCTAATATTCCTACTTCCTCATAACATGTCAGTGTATAAAAAACTACAACACTCTGATTCAGTAATCGAATAAAGAAAATTCAAATAGTAATAGAAAAAGAAAAATCTTCACCATTCCAGCCCCTTCAGTTTGTTTACCCATATTGAACCACTATCAGGTACATACTACCAATACCTAATCTCAATACCAGCATTAACAATACTTCAATACACTAATATATTTTGGCAGTTCCAAGCTGTACAGTAATTTAATAGCTGTCGAAGTATAACATATCAGATGTAGGTAATTTTATAAATGAATAAATATTTTTTTCTGGAGAAAATTTATTTGTTCAAGTAAACATATCCCCACAAATATAAAATTTATTTTCTAAGAATTTATGCATTCGTCTTCACCTAGAAATGAGCCAAGCTGTATGACAACCAATCACAGAAGCCTTACAAATATCCCAGATATCTATAATTCAAGACAGCTGAAGCTCTAGCACTCAGGAACATTTTCCATTTTAAATAATGACCAATTTTAATTGAATAATATTCCTATATCAGTAACATATAATTTAAACATTTTGTTAAAGTTGTGTAATACTAAACTAACAGGGAGAGCCCAATGAGTTCTATGGGTTTCTAATGAGATACTGTTATCAACAGAGATGATGCACATGTAAAAATCAGACCCTATGTGGGCAGAATGTGCCATCAGAATTCACTATGGGACACAGATAAATACGACTCAATCTACCTAATACACATTAGAAAAGATTTCTTTCCTAAGCAAGCATATGTAGGCAGTCACAGGACGAAACAGCATAGTTTTTAAGCACAGTATTTTAAAGTGAACTTCCAATACTGGTTCAAATTTGTTTTTTATTTACATTGGTGCAAGCTAATTAAATTTAACAAGGTCATCCCATACATGAAAATATTTGCTTATATCCATCTGAGATGAGAATTCTTAAGACAGCAAGATATTTTTGCACAATTCTTCACTTTTATTTTTGTTCGTTTTCCTGAAATTAGGACTAGCACATGAGATTTTGGTCTCATATCTGGAACAACACGGATTCGATGGATGGACCACTCACTTCTCTACTCTGCTTTTGTGAGACTCTACCTGGAGTACTGTGTCCAGTTCTGGTGTCCCCAACATAAAAAGGATGTAACATGAATGTTCTTCTCCCCTTCAACATGTCAAGAGGAGAAGATGGTCAGTGGACTGGAGCAACTACCTTATGAGGATAGGTTCAGGAACTCGGGGTTGTTCAACCTAGAGAAGAGGAGGCTCTGAGGTGACCTTATAGTGACTTTCCCATACCTGAAGGTAGCCTACAAGAAAGCTGGGCTAGGACTTTTTGCACTGGTGTGTAGTGAGAGGACAAGGGGAAGTGGTTTAAAACTCGAATAGGAGAGATTTGGGTAAGACATTAGGAAAAAAACTTTGCTGTGTGGGTGGTGAGATGGTGAACAGCTTGCCAGGTGCAGCTGAGGGTTTCCCCTCCCCGGTAGTGTTCAAGGCCAGGTTGGATGGGACCTTTTGGAACCTGATCTAGTGGAAGGTGTCCTTGCCCATGGCAGGGGAGTTGGAATTAGATGATCTTTAGGTCCCTTCCAACTACAGCCATTCTCAGATTCTGTGTTCATTGTGCTTTCCCTCTCTGTAATGACTGCATATACCATCACAGCAGAAAACTCTTGACAGTATGCACTGCAAGTAATTAATCACAAAAACACAGAGTCACAGAATGTTTTGGGCTGGAAGACATCTTTAAAGATCATGTAATTTATGCCCCTTACATGAGCAAGGATATCTTCCATTAGATCAGTTTTCTCAAAGTCCCATCGAATTTGACCTTGAAAACTACCAGTGGTGGGATATCCACAACTTCTCTGGGTAACTGTTCCACTTTCTCAACTGAAGACACGTAAATCATGTCTTCTTTACCTCCAGTCTAAATCTACCCTATCTAAGTTTAAAAGAATTACCCTTTGTCTGGTCACTACATGTTCTGGTAAACAGTTGCTCTGAGTTTTTCTTTAAAGCTACTCTGTAAAATTAAAGGCAGCAATGAGGTCTCTCCAGAGCTTTCTCTTTTCCCCACAGAACCACTCCTACTCTCTCGACTTCTCTTCATAATGGAGGTGTTACATCCCTCTGATCCTTTTCATAGCCCTCCTCTGGATCTGCTCGAAGAGGTTTTTATCATACAGGGAATCTCAGAACTGGGCACAGTAGTCTGGGTGGCATCTCTTTAGAATGGAGTAGAGGGACAATCAGCTCCCTAAACCTATTGGCCATGCTTCTTTTTATGCAGGCCAGGGTATAATGGTTCTTATGGACATTGCCATCTCATGTCCAATTTTTCAACCACTAGGAACCCAAATGCTTCTCCACAGGCTGCTCTCAATCCAATTCTTCCTCAAGCTGTCTTGATACTGGGGCTTGCCCCAGTTCAGATGCAGGACCTTGGGCATGGTCTTGATCAACCTGATTAGGTTTGCACAGGCTCAGTTCTCAAGACAGTCCAGGTCCCTCTCTATGATGTTCCTTCTCTCTAGTGAATCAACCGTACCTCAGGGTTCCAATACAGGACCGTGCAAGACATTTTTCCCTATTGGTTTCTACTTTGACATTAGGCCCTTGAATGTAATTCTGTGGACATTACCATCCAGCCTGTCCTTTATCCATCTAACAATCCATGCATCAAACCCATGCTTCAGTAACTTTGTGGCAATAATGCTGTGTGTGACTCTATCAAAAGCCATAGGTCTTATAGCTCTTCCTTTTTCCATAGAGTCAATAACGAATCTACACTGAAAGCAAAACTGAGCAGTGCTTGTATAAGAGACTCCATCACTTCTATCACTTAAATGTTTTCAGGGTCAAGTTTTAAGGACATTGGGAAAGTAGAAATTCTGACAGTGAAGTGCTTGTGACATTTCAGAAGTGTCTGGCATCTCAGCTCCCACCAAGACACTTATTCTGGCGCTTCTGTAGGAACACACACCACAAAGCTAGGGGATGTGGGGCAAAGGAATGTCATTTGACTGTGCAGGTTTGCAGAGTAGACAAATCCAGACTGATGAACTTGGAACAGCAGATTTCTTTCGGGTCAGGCAGAAGTCACACTCGGAACTGTTTTTTTGCACTTCCTTCTTTACTTTCTATTACTTCTTTCAAACTAAAATGCAAGCCATCTTCTTGAAACCAGATATTTAAGAATGTAGAGCTTATACTACCTGCAGTTAAACCAAACCATTTCATTGCTAGCATATATGTAACTTGTCCTACTAGTGTGGTGAGTAAAAGATTTTGAAAGGGAAAAGAGAAATAGATGGGAGACACTAAACATTTCTATAGCATCTTTCCATACCACTTTCATTGCTATAATAAAATTATAATTACAAACAATATTTTCACTATAAGGTACAGCCTTGGCTTGTTTATGTAAAAAACAGAACTGATTTTCTTTTCATTGATTTTACTTTTCACTCAAGTCTGTTCTAAGTCTGTTCCTTCTCAAGTTCAAAATTAATAGAATTTTTAGGAGAGCCAGGTTTGAGCACTACCTGCTCAGCTGGAAAGCATGAAAGTGATTAGAGAGCTGTAACAAAACTAATTTTCTCCAGCTGAATCCAGTCCACAGAGCTGACATCCCATAAGTCAAGCTCAGCATAAAGCTGAGGGGTCAGGATGGTCAAGCTCTCTTTGTCCATGGCCTGCTAGGACATTGTCTGTACTTTGTTTGGCTTTGATCCCAAGATACGTATTCCTGAATCCAGATTTTTTCTGCTGCTGTGTCTGAGAGTCCAATCTGTAATTTTTTTGCAGGATGTGCCCTGTAGCCATAGTGGTGACATGAATGTTATCAGGAGATGAGAAGTGTCATATCTGAGGGGGGCATGACAGTGGTTTTGTATGCATGTGTATATGTATGATTCGTCTTTTTTCTTTCTCATCATTATTGTTTCATCAAAGCTGTTGCAGTTTTGTTTCCAGCCACTAACTCTCTCTCCCTCATTTTCTTTCTTTTCTTCTCCCTATTCTTCTTATTTACTGGGGAAGAGAAAGATGTTAATAGAGAGAATCTGTAATTTAATAGCCACCCAATCATAGAATCAGAGAACATACCAAGTTGGAAGGGACACATCAGGATAACCAAGTCCAATTCCTGTCCCTGTGTAGGGCACCCCAATCATCACACCATGTGTTTGAGAGCATCATTCAAAAGCTTCTTGAACTCAGGCAGGCTTGGTGCTGTGACCACTTCCCTGGAGAGCCTGTTCCATTGTTCAGCTGCCCTCTGGGTGAAAAAGTGTTTTCCTAATAAAGCTCCTCCAGCACATCTTCTTACCATTTTCTTGGGTCCTATCATCAGCCACCAGAGAGAAGAGGTTAGTGCCTGGTCCTCCTCCTTCCCTAGTGAGGAATCACTGAGCTGTAATGAGGTTTCTGCTTAATCTTCTCTTCTCCAGACTGAACAGACCAAGTGCCTTTAGCCACTTCTCATATGGCTTTCCCTCTAAATCCTTCACCAACCTCATAGCCCTCCTCTGGACACTCTGTTGTAGCTCTATATGGTTTTTGTACTCTGGTGCCCAAAACTGCACATAGTATATAAGATGGGGCCACGGCAGTGCAGAGTAAAGTGGGACAATCAACTCCCTCACCTGGCTAGCAGTGTCATGCCTTAGGACTCAGGCCCTTGGGGCTGCCAGGGCACACTGTTGGCTCATGTTCAACTTGCCATGGACCAGAACTCCTAGATCCCTTTCTGGAGGGCTGATCTCCAACCTCTTACTCCCCAGAGTATATGTATATTCATGGTTACCATGTCCTAGATGCAAACTCCAGCATTTCTCCTTGTTAAACTTCATCTGGTTGGCAATTTCCCAGCACTCCAATCTGTTTGGATCCCTCTGCAGGGCCTCTCTGCCCTCAGAAGTGTCATATGCTCCTCCTAATTTGGTGTTGTCTGCAAACTTAATTAGTAAGACTTTAAGTCCTCTTTCTAAGTAATTTATAAATATATTACAGAAAACTGGCCCTGAAATGGGTCCTTGTGGAACCCTGCTAGTTACTGGTCACCAGCCTGATGTGATACCATTTACTATGACCCTTTGAGTTTGTCCCATCAACCAATTGGTCACCCATCACATTCAAAATCCAGCTGGATTTTGGACATTTTGTTTAGAAGGATACTGTGAGAGACAACACCAAAAACCTTTCTGGTATTCAGTTGGTTTTCAATATCTCACAGATTAATCTTTTCCATAATCTTATCAGGCACTGATTTGAGACTAACAGTCCTGTAGTTACCAGAGTCATCCCTGCTGCCCTTCTTGAAGACTGGGACAGCATTTGACAACTTGTAGTCAACTGGTACCATTCCAGATTCCCAGGAGCATTGAAAAATCATTGAGAGAGGTTTTGCTTTGACCTCTGCCAGGTCTTTAAGTACCTTAGGATGAATCCCATCAGGCCCCATCAACTTATAAGGATCCAGCTGGAGCAACAAATCCTGCACAAGTTCAGGGCCAATTAGGAGATCATCATTTGCACAGTCATGGTTCACTAGCCCAGGGTTCTGGGGGTGCTCAAGCCCATCATCTGTGTTGAAGATAGACATGAAGAAAGCATTATTCTGCTTTGTGTATATCCCTATTTATTACGTGTCCATGATCATCAAGTAATGGACCAACATTCTTCCTCACCTGTCTTTTACTATTTATGTATTTTTAAAAGCATTTTTTAATTATCCTTCACAGTGCAGGCCAGCTTCAACTCTTGCAGAACTTTAGCTGCATGGTTTTCTGTCCTTCATTGGTGAACAATATCCCTATAGCCCTCCCATGTTGTCTGTCTTTCCTTCCACTGGCCATACAACTTCCTTTTGTGCCTTCTAGTAAAACATCTCTGCTCAGCCAGGGATGTAACAAAACTAATTTTCTCCATCTCTGCTCAACCTTGCCTGCTTGACTTCCAGCATTTTGGAATTTCCTGGTGCTCTGCTCATAGGAGGTGGTGCTTAAAGAGTGACCAGCATTGCTGGACCCCAACACCCTGAAAAGTTTTTTCCCAGGAGGCCTTACCAAGCAGTTCCTTAAGCAACCTGAAATCTGCTTTCCTCATGCCCAGAGTTGAGGTCTTACAGTCTGCTTTCCTCCGATTGCCATTTATGTTAAACCATGACTACTTCATGGTCACTGTGGCCAAGGCAGCCTCCAATTGCCACTTGATCACAAGACCCTCTCTGTTTACAAGTAACAAATCAAGGAACATACCTTTCCTATTTGTACCATAAAGTCAGATTCCAGATGGTTTAGGAATCTCTGGACCTGCTTGTACCAGCTATGTGTTTCTCCCAGTAGATATCAGCTAAATTGATGTCTCCCATGAGGACAAATGCAGATGACTTGGAGGCATCCTGCAGTTCCTCATCATTCCTGTAGAATGATTCATCAGTTTCCTCATCCTGATTGGGTGGCCTATAGCAAACTCCCATGATGATATCTGTTTAAAATGTTTGCCCCTTGATCCTCACCAGAGGCTCCCAACTGCGCCATCGCCAGCTGCAAGCTCCACGCATCCCAGTCCTTCTGCTACATTCAATGCCAGCCCTGCACCTCTCCTGCCCTGTCCATCCTTCCTGAAAAGCCTGTAACCATCCATCGTGGCACATCAGTCACAGGACTCATCACACCAGATTTCACTAATGCCAATAATGTTGTATCTCTGGGACTGGGCTGAGGCATATAGCTCCTACTGTTTGTTCCTAATGCTGTGTGTTCATATAGAAGCACTTCAAATGTGGTTCATTGTGCTCACCTCTTCATGGAGCAGATTGAAAAATCTAACTAGGATGCAGTTCCTCAGACTTTGACAAGCTTTCCCACTGCTTATCACTGACTGCCCTGCTATTGCCCTTTTCCCGCTTCAAATCTAGTTTATCAATCAGTTCCCATAGCTCTTGAGCAAAAATTCTTCTCCCTTTCTGGGAGAGGTTCATGCCATCAGGCATCAGTAGAGCCAATGAAGAATAGACCATCCTGCAGTCAAAAACCCCGAAGTTCTGGATATAACAACAGCCTCAGAGACACATGTTCATCAACTTGGACTGCCTACTCCATTTGATATTCTTCCCTGCTACTGAAAGGATTGAAAAAAAATACCTGACTCTTTAAACAACCATCCCAGGGCCTGGAAATCCCTTTTGATTACTTTAGGGTTTCTTCATGCCATCTCTTCACCACCAACATGAAAAACCACTAGTGGGTAATAGTCTGAAGAATTAATCAAACCAGGAAGTTTTCTGGTGGTGTCTCTTACCTTGGCCCCAGGACGACAGCAAACTTCCCTGTGACTTGGGTCAGGTCAGCACATTGGCCCCTCAGATCCACGCAGGAGGAAGTTACCAATGACAATTACCCTTCTTTTTGCCCTTATATGAGTGACGGTGATGCCTGGGGGAGGCTGCTTAGATGAGCTCTTCATTCCTGAAGGACCTTCACCCTCCTCATCATCTGTTTGCTTATCCAGCTGCTGGGTCCTTTTGCAGACAGGCAGACAAGACTGTTGAGGAGGTGAGGCAGGCTGAGAGTGGATTCACCTACCACCCCAAGGAGTAGCCTTTTTCTGAGTTCCTGAAGTCTGGGGAACACTAGTGGTGAGATAGGGTTTGTGAAGGTATCTCTCTGCTTTGTCATGCTTTCAAGGAATCTTACTTGTAGGGACTGCTCAGGTGGGGAAGATGTCAGTACATACAGAGCCCAGAGCCTGGCTTGGCTACTGTGATGACATCTTCATTTTCTGAAAGCATCTTTCATGTCCAAAATTCTATTTCTGGTAGCACAAATATTTTGTATTACTGAAATATTTTGAGAGGTAACTGAGAATTTGGTTAATAGGAAAAGGTGAAGATAAATAATAGATCAAATTGTGAATCCTGTGGAATCTCTATTTTAACTCCTTAATTCCATGGAATAATTAGACTTGATAAATTCTTTTAAAAACAATAAAAGTCAGGTGCTACATTTAATTGGAAATAGATGAAGAAAAAACCAAAAAACAAAAAAACCCAGCAGTGCATAATGATATGTATCCTACATACTTTATCACTTAATTTCTAGACAAATGTGTACAAAGGTACAGCAGAGACATTTAGCATCTGGGAACAAGTTCAGCGGGGTTGCATAATGGCACTTTATCGGATCAGGATTTATACTGAAATAGTGATGAACTTGTGATCTAATGATCTTGATGACTACAACATGTGAACTGAAATTAGAGTTAGCAAATGCTGTAATATCAGGTATGCCGCTTACTGAGTCTAAGGAATTACTTTTGTAAACTAGTCATGAGAGTGGCTGTGGCTAGGTGGGACAGAAAAGGATTGGCATAGAAGAATGGAAAGCAAAATATTAGCAAAATAACAAATAACTTTCAGAAATCAAATCAGTAGAGAGTTTTAACAAGATTTTTACTGTAAGAAAATTAAATAGAGATGTACTTAGAAGAGTGTAGTATTAGTTATTAAATAAATAAAAAATAAGTCTGGAAAGGAAATTGAATGATTTTTTATTCCTGATGATGTATCTAATCTGACAGCAAGCAGTGAGTCATGGTTGTAGCCATGAGAAGGGCTCTTCCCCCTGTACTTGGCCTTGGTGAGGCCACACCTCTAGTTCTGTGTTCAGTTCTGGGGCCCCTCACTACAAGGACATTGAGTTACACCTGGAGCACAAGTCTTAGGAGGAGTTTCTGAAAGAACTGGGGTTGTTTAGCTTGAAAAAGAGGAAACTGAGGACAGACCTTACTGCTCTTTACAAGTATCTAACAGAGGAGTTTGCAGCAAGGAGAGTGCTGGTCTCTTCTCACTGGTACCTAGAGACAGAACAAAAGAAAATGGCTTCAAGTTGCACCAGGGGAGGTTTAGGTTGGATGTTAGGAAAACTCTGCAGATCATAGCAGAAAGGGTTATCAAGAATTTGAATAGGCTGACTAAGGAAGTGGTGGAATCACATTTCTGAAGATATTTAAAAATAATAAAGTTACAGTACTTAGGGACATGGGTAACAGTGACTCATAGATATAGGCTGGTAGAAGTAGGTTAAAGGCTGGACTGGGTTATCTTACTGGTCTTTTTCAACTCGAACAATTCTATTATTCCAAAATATGACCATTTTTCTATTCTTTGAGCATCTATTTTGTTTGCTTGCGTGAATGCTTGAATACATTTTATGAAAAATGTGTGTGGAAGTATCATAATTTTTCAAGATTTCCATGAGACTGATAGCAAATATATTTTGTATCTTTATGTAGAAATTAACTAGATATTGTGCTAGATGGCAAATGGAAAACCAAACAAACTAATAAACACAGCTGGAAAATTTGCATTCAGTCATGACCCACTTACAAAATACTGGGTTTACTAGCAGGAAGCTGAATAATAAAACATATTTTTAAAAGAGAAAATACATTATAGTCTGACTATATTCTGACTATTTGAAGTAAAATACAGGGTAAAAAAATTGTTCTGGATAAAAAAATAAGATAATGAAGAAGAGGAAAAAGGTGCAGTCTAAAAAAAAATAAATTAGGAAAGTGTTTTTACTAGGAGGTAAAACAGAGTGAGTAATCCTCCAGTGATATAAATCAATGAAATACTGACTTCGATAGAATGAGCATCCTACCTTGCTTGAATACCTAGTGATTATGCTAACTGGGGACAGGAAAGAGGACTTTTTCAGGCTACTGGAGTTTTATAGAATCAGAGAATGAATGATAGAACGGTTTGGGTTGGAAGGGCCCTTAAAGATCGCCTTGATCCAACTCCCTTTCATGGGCTGGGACACCTCCCACTAGACCAGGTGGCTCAAGGCCCCATCCAATCTAGCTTTGGACACCTCCAGGGGGGTGGAATCCACAATTTCTCATGGCAACTGGTTCTAGTATGTCACCACCCTCACACTAAATAATTTTGTCCCAGCATTCAACCAGACAATACCCTGTTCCCGTCTAAAACTGTTACCCTTAGTCCTATAGCTACAGGCCCTAGTAAAATGTCCCTCTACAGCTTTACTCTAAGCTCCCTTCAAGAATTGAAACATCTCCCTGGAACCTTATCTTCTCCAGACTGAACCACCCCAGCTCTCTCAGCCTGTCTTCATAGGAGAGGTGCTCTGATCATCTTTATGCCCCTCCTCTGGACATGCTCCAACAGCTCCACATCTAGGTGAGATCTTACAAGTCTTATCCTCAGGGCTGCTCTCAACCCATTCTCCATCCACCTTGTATCTATGCTTAGGATTGTCACAACCCAGGTGCAGGACCTTGCACCTGGCCTTCTTGAACTTTATTTGGTACTCAACAGGCACATGTCTCCGGACTGCCAAGGTCCTTATAAGTAGGAGGCAGGATGTCTACCATACCACAGAGCTTAGTGTCATTGACAAATTTGATGAGGGTGCATTCATTTCCACTGTCTGTGTCACCAGCAAAATGTTAAACAGCACTGGTCCCCATGTAAACCCCTGAGGAATGCCACTTGTCTCTGATATTCACTTGGACACGGAACCATTGACCACAACTCTTTGAGTCCTGCACCCAACCTATGTCTTATCCATCAAGTAGTCAATCTGGAAGTCAAATCCATGCTTCTCCAAGTTAAAGACAAGGACTTCATACAGAACAGTATCAAACACTTTGCAAAATTCCAGGTAGATGACAGTTGTTTCCTTACCTATCAATGCTGTAGCCCCCTCACAGCAGGCCAACAAAGTTGTCAGGCACAATTTGCCCTTGGCAAAGCCATGTTGGCTGCCAATCACCAATCACCTCTTTTCCATGTGCCTTGGCATATTTTCCAGGAGGATACGCTCCATAGTCTTTCCAGGCAAAGAAGTGAGACTGACTGGCCTACAGTTCCCCAGGCATTTCTTTTTTTTCCTTTTCAAAAATGGGGGTCGTTTTCCCCCTTTTGCAGTCAGTGGGAACTTCACCAGACTGCCACAGCTTCTCAAATATGATGCATATTTGGCTTAGCAACTTCATCTGCCACTTCCCTCAGGACCCACAGGTTCATCTTCTCATATTACATGGACTTGTGCACCTTCAAGTTCCTTAAATGGTCTCAAATCTGATCAGCTTCTTCAACAGTGGGTGGCTCTTCATTCTCCCTTTCCTTCCTTTGCTTTCTATGGTTGGTGATATGGATTGAACCCTTGTGAATGAAGACTGAGGCAAGAAAGTATTTGAATACCTCAGCCTTCTCCATATCCCACATGACCAGATTTCCTGTTTCCTTCTGGAGAGAGCCTACATTGTTCCTAGTTTTCCTTTAACCACCAAATTACCTACACATGCATTTCTTGTTGCCTGTGATGTCACTGGACAGATTTTATTCTGTCTGAGCTTTACCTTTCCTAACCTCACCCCTGGCTGCTCAGACAGCTTCTTTGTACTCTCCCCGCGGTGCCTATCCTTGTATCCACCCTCTGTAGACTTTCTTTTTACAACTCAGTGTATCCAGAAACTCCTTTTTCCTTGAGGCAGTCCTCCTGGTGTTCTTGCCTGACTTCGTCTCAGATGGGACTCATTACCCCTGAGTTTGCATGAGGTGATCTTTGAAAGCTGACTGGTTTTCTTGGGCTCCTTTTCCCCTCAGGACACCACCCTGCAGGCCCCTGAAGAGGCCAAAGTCTGCTAGCTTGAAGTCTATGCTAGCAAGCTTGCTGTGTGCCCTTCTCACTGCCTAAGGATCTCAAACAGCACCAACTTGCTGTCACTGCAGCCACTGAGCTCACATCCCCCACCATCCCTCCCTGTTGGTGAGAACAAGGTCCAGCATAGCACCTCTCCTTATTAGCTCCTCTATTAGTAGAAACGAAAATTATCATTAACTCCTTCCAGAAATCTCCTGGTTTCTTCATGCCCTGCTGTGCTATCTCTTCAACAGGTATCAGGGTGGTTGAAGTCCTCCAAGAGGACTCGGGAGCATGAGGCTACTCCCATCTGTCTAGAAATTACTAAATAACTGTTGAAAATCATTATTTTCAAAAGTCACTTGTGGATTTCTACAGCAGAAGACTTTTGGAAAGCTATTGTTCATAGTACAGAAGCATAAAGAAAAGTAATAAAGACTTTTGCCCACATTTTCCCCAGTTTTTTCCAAAAGGTAATGCCTATGTGTGGTGGCTATGCATAGTGTGCAAATCTCATGAAAATCACATATTTAGAGCAGATATTTGAAAGAGCATACGTTCTTGTTTGATAATTTTGAGCTCTTTGACTATAATTAAAAAAACTTCATTCTTACAAAAATTGTATTTCCTTTGTTATCCTTGCAAGTTCAGTTAAACTTTCATATTAATCTCTTACCAGAAGCCTACCTTTAATTAATGTACATATAGCATAAACATATTAATGCATTAATATACAGTAAGCTTTCATCTTTCTGATCATGTTTGCAACTATAGATATAGATATAGATGATGTAGATACAGATATACATGCTTTGTGCATGTATAGCTGTGAATACAATGACAAACACAGACTGGGCAGAGAATGAATTGAGAACAGCCCTAAGGAGGAGGACTCAGGGATTTGGTTGATGAAAAGCTCAGCATGACCTATAAATGTGTGCTTGTAGCCCTGAAAGCCAACTGTGTTCTGGGCTATATGAAAAGAAGCATGACCAGCAGGCCCAGTGAGGTGATTTTCCACCTCTACTCAGATTTCTTGAGACCCCAGCCGGTGTACTGTGTCCAGTGTCCAGTTCTGTTCCATGTCCTGGACATGGAGCTGTTGGAACAAGTCCAGAGGACAGCCAAAAAGATGATCAGAGAGGTGGAGTACCTCTCTGATCAGGACAGGCTGAGAAATCTGAGATTGTTAGGCCTGGAGAATATAACTCTCCAGAGAGCAGCCTTTATAGCATCCTTTCAGCACCTGAAGGAGGCCTACAGGAATGCTGGAGAGGGACTTTTTATGAAGACCTGTAGTGATAGGGCAAGGGGTATCAGTTTTAGACTGAAAGAGGATAGACTTAGATTGTATGTTAGGAAAAAATCTTTACTGTGAGGGTGGTGAGACACTGGAACCAGTTGCCCAGGGAGGTTATAACTAAGCCAGGTTGTATGAGGCTTTGAGCCACGTGGTCTAGTGGGAGGTGTGCTGGCCCATGACAGGGGGCTTGGAACAATATGATTCTTACGGTCAGTTCCAACTCTAAACATTCTATGATTGTATGATAATACCAAATATTCATGCCTGTAAATATATGCACCTATACATACTTATGGTTTTATATATAGGTAGACCCTAATAAAGAGAATGTTTGGCCATGCAAGCATTGATGTTAAAACTCTTACAAGGGAATGTTTTAAAGAAACCCTAAGTAAGAAAGCTTGCTAATGAGACAAGAGTCACCTCTGCTTCTCAGCAGGTTGTATTCTAAGTTTTTCTTTAATGAAGGGTTGTATTTGTTAGAATAAGTTAATTTACAGCCACCGCTGCGAACTTCCTTCTCTATTTCACACAAACGGCAGGTTATTAATATAAATAGTACAAGTTCTGAAGCTGTTCAGGCACCTCTGAAACACACTGTTCACTTTGATGAGACATGCTCAAGATTATATTTGGATTGAAGAAGTTTGTCGTCTCATGTTCTTTGGGATTAAATGGATAAAATTTATAGCAGAGCTGAGGAGAGACTGTGAATGCCAAATTTGGCAGGCCTCCGTATAGAGGATAAAATAAGCAAACAGGTTAAATTTCTAAGTGGCCTATAAAATGTTTAATTACACAACATACCATTTCACAAGACAGGGTAAATCCAATAAAAAAAAAAAAATGTCACCAGTAGTGAAGAGATGAAAATATCTATATACATTTCATATTTTACTCTCCAGTGCTGGACTTTTAAAATTTCCTCCTTTAGGTAAATTTCAAAGGTTTGTGTTGCAAATGTCTCCAAATGAATCAGGGTTTTTTAATGGAAAGTTTTCTCCTCAAGGGATAGGCCGTAATTTTAATTTTTTCTGAGGATAAGAATATTACTTTCCTATCATGAGATTCCTATCTCTTCAACTGCTGAGGATAAAAAAAAAAATAATAAAAAAAGAACTTTAATATAGCACAGTTCATCAAACTGATTTTTTCTTGCTCTAGGTTATTTCTCATTGATATTCCCTGTGGTTGTTATGAGATTTTAAATTAGTATTCCACACATCTACATAGCAAAAATTATTTAGATAAGTATTACCTTTGTTTTGTATTCATTATGTGCTTGTATGAATTTATCATAACCCAGCATTAATACACCTGTAAGGCAATGACTTATATTGCCATTACTACAGAGATAAAAGTACTTCATTTTGAAAACTGTACCTTTTCTGTTCATAATCAGGTCAAGAGCCAAACCATTATTGCAAGAAAAAGTTGCTTTTATTTATCTAAGCATCTTTTCTCTAGAACATTTTTGTTTCTTTTCAGCATCTAAGTCCAGATTTCCCTGTTTTTTTTAACTCATGTTTTCAACCTGTCCTAAAGGCACCTAATACTAGTGTTATAACAAGGGAAATTGTAAGCTACATGTTAGCAAGCACAGGAGCTTTATGTCTTGATTGAACTACAGGGGTAGTTTAATTCCAGACACTAATAAACATAGTTTTCTTTCATCCTGCATATTTCTCTTCTTTCTCACTTTTTTTAAGTCCTGAAAAGTGGCTTTGCAGCTTACTCAATAGAAAGCATACGACTCCTAGTAATGGAAAGCACAAGTCTACTATTTATATTATCATCTGTTCAACAGATGTCAATGAAATATTTGTTTGAGGAGTTCTTATCATGTAAACATGTTATGAATATTATTTTTCCCTTTGTTCCAGTGCCAAGTCAGAGACAGCATAAACCCTTCATTTTAAGCAGATTCTTACTAAGCAGTTCTAAGTATACAATCTAATACCTTTAGCACTGAAGTTTCTAAAAATTAATGTGACTGAAACACTTGGCATGTGCATGCTCCACATATTTTCATAAAAAATCTATTTTCTAGGAAAGTCTAAAAATGCTCACATTAATTCGGGCAGATGGTATATTCCACATGTCTTCCAAACACTCTGGTAGAAAATCCAAGCCCTGCAGTGAATGTTTAATATGGGGTAGGGTATATCTGGGGCACTGCTATGAACTTTGCAATTTTTAATTTTGGTAGGTGGCAAGACTTGCTAAAGCAGGTTTTGCAGCTCATTGAATAGCTGTAGTATAAGTGGTTTGTACTTGCCTGTTGAAAGAAACAGTGAATAATCTTTAACCCGTCTGCTGCACAGAATATAATTTCCCAAGGCATGGGACATCTCTTTAGTTCTGCTAGTTTTGAGAGACTATATGTAGAATACTTTGGATATTGTGACAATTCCATGTTCCTAATAATATTTTACACTACTGCTGTGTGAGTCAGAACTGGGATACTGAGATATTTTAATATAAAGGATTCACTGAAAACAGTAGTCTAATTGATTGAACTTGGGTTTGTATGCAGTATATTTGCATCAATGTATTAGAAATGTACAATTCTTCAGTGTGTGAAAATATGTGTATAAAGTAAATTATTGCACAAAAAGGTACAGAACACCTGGCTTTAGCATAATATACTTTATCCTTTGAAGGATTAGGAAAAATGAAGCATGGAAAATGAAATTCTATCCAGTAACATATTTCTATGTTCCAAACTATCTCTATATTTTAAGCTGATATCATGTGAGTAAAGGCTTGAAACAAGGCAAGTTAAAAAAAAAAAAAAAAAAGAAAGTATTGTTTCTATTCAACTGTGTTCTTTGGAATGTCAGCACAACAATGACCTTAGAAATCTTTGATCAAAATTACTTGGCTTTTTGATCTTTATATAGTTTTCAAGGGTTTCTTTTCCAAAGAGTTAGGCTTTTTTGTTTGTTTTTTTATTTCCCTTTTTTTTATTTCTTTCTGAGCAGGAAGTCTCAGTAATTTTTTTTCAAATTCATTCAATAGCAGAAAATATTTTTTCCTGCATAATGTGGGAGTACTTTAAGAGTGTATATGCATAATATTTAATGAGAACCCCCTCTGCTCAGAAATCTGTTAGTAGAGTACATATTTCCAGTATTTATCAAAATACATGTTCTCCTAGAAGATCCAAAGGTGGTAAAGGGCCAGATAGCACTTCGGAATGCTCCAGCATGTATGGTGGTTAAGAGCAATGCTATCAACCAAACGAGATCAGCTCTGCAAGGGCACCTGCTCAGTTCAGCAGCAATCAGAGCTGTATCCTGAACAAGCAATTGAAATCTGTGTTATAAAACTGCTACTTATACTCACTTTTTCACAAGGAGACCAGTTATTCCGTTCCTGTAAGGCCTTGGAGCCTATTTTTCGCCTATTTTTTGCCAGCCCAATTACTGCCCCAGATTTCTTTACATCTTGGATGACCAGCTCTCCCACTTCCTGCTGGATTTGGCCTACATTTTCCCTAGTCTTCCTCTTACCATTGGCATACCTATAGAAACTTGATGCTCTTAACCTCCTTTGTCAGACCCAATTCTCTCTATGCTTCTGCTTTCCTAACCTGATCTCCTCCTTCTCTGTCTACATCTCTGTACTTTTCCCAGGGTATCCACCCTTGCTTTCATCCTCTGTAAACATTTGACCCCTAAGTGTGTCCAGGGGTTCCTTGCTCACCCACACAGGCCTCCTGGCACTCCTGCCTTCCTTCTTCTTCATTGGAACACATTGGTCCTGGGCATGGAGGAGGTTATCCTTGAATATGTACCAGCTTTCCTAGGTTACCTTCCCACCCAGAGCTTTGACCCATTCTACCCTGCCAATAGGATCCCTTAAGAGACCAAATCTGCCTTTCTGCTGAAAAGTCTGCCCATCTCTACAGTACTGCACGAACAGCTACAGCATGGATCCACTGTAGAATCACAAGTCCTGTCAGCAAATGTGCTCCTCTAAACACGCCTCTCTCCATGGGTACAAAAGTCTTTATATGCACCTGCTCCAGTGTGGGGTCCTCCCTGGATAGCAGGTGGATGCTTTCTCCACTGTGGACTTCCACAGGCTCCATGGGGACAGCCTTCCTCACCATGGTCTTGATGGCTGCAGGGGTAATTCTGCTCCAGTGCCTAATGCATCTCTTCTTTCTCCTTCTTCACTGACGTTGGTGTTTGCAGAGTTGTTTTTCTCATGTATTCTCACTCTTCTTACTTTGTCACCTTACTGGTGCTGGTGTTGCAGTTTTTTCCTGCCTTCTTAAGTAGGTAATCACAGAGACACTGCTGCAGTCACTGATGGGCTCAGCCTTGCCCAGAGGTGGTTCTACCTTGGAGCTGGCTGACATTTGGTCCATTGGACCATGGAGGAAGCTTCTGGCAGCTTCTTACAGAATGCACCCCTGTAGCCCTCCTGCCTTGTTACTCACATCCAAATACATTAGGATAACATTGTTCCTGTCTAGAAGACGATACACCTAGTCCTTCATGTACAAGCTGGACTCTGTTAAGTCAAATCTTCACATGCCTATAGACATCCCTACCAAGAATCAACCCAAAGCAGAATATGGAATAAAGAAAAAGGATAACAACATCACATGGTTAAATTCACAGTTTCCCTATAAGGCCAAAAAGGAATAATATGATTAATTAATCTGAATTTCACTGTACTTCAGGCCACAAGCCTCTCCACAAAATGTTTTGTTTTCAAATAGTCTTAATATCCTAAAAACACATGGTGTCTTTCTCAGGATGGTGAATTGACTGTTTCTGCTCCAGCAGTTAACTATACTCATTATTATCTAGTCCCACCTTATTTTAGCCTGGTTTTGTTTACTTTAGAAATGGAGATACTTAGCTGGGCTTTCATACATGATTTATATCAAAATATGAGAGTTTAAAATCTGCTTCATAATTAGTTTCTTCAGTTGCTAAACTAAAGTGTGCATTTCAAAAAGTAGTTTTTCTCATGAGTAGATGTTTAGGGATTGTGATCAAGTTGCCTTTGCTGTCACCTGTGATAAACTAAGTAAATGGACCTATTGGAGTCTTTCATTATAATGTATGTGTTTTAATCCTTTTATGCTGCACACTTCTCTGAACTTCCTCAAAATTATGTGCATCATTTCTGATAGTTCCACACCACTTCAAAGCATTTTCATGTTAGTCAAATCAGCTGTTGTCATCACTTAGGCATCACTGATTCCTTATAGGAAGTTTATGTATTTTGTCTGTTTACTGAACATGTACCATTCACTTTTGAAGCAAAGAATCCTTTCACTGTCATTTCTACATAGTAGGAAAAGGAAAAGAAAGAGAAAGGAAAGGAAGAGAGAAAGGAAAGGAAAGGAAGAGAGAAAGGAGAGAAGAGGAGAAGAGAGGAGAGGAGAGGAGAGGAAAGGAGAAGAGAAGAGAAGAGAAGAGAAGAGAAGAGAAGAGAAGAGAAGAGAAGAGAAGAGAAGAGAAGAGAAGAGAAGAGAAGAGAAGAGAAGAGAAGAGAAGAGAAGAGAAGAGAAGAGAAGAGAAGAGAAGAGAAGAGAAGAGATGAGAAGAGAAGGAGAAGGAGAAGGAGAAGAGAAGAGAAGAGAAGAGAAGAGAAGAGAAGAGAAGAGAAGAGAAGAGAAGAGAAGAGAAGAGAAGAGAAGAGAAGAGAAGAGAAGAGAAGAGAAGAGAAGAGATGAGAAGAGAAGAGAAGGAGAAGGAGAAGGAGAAGGAGAAGGAGAAGGAGAAGGGGAGAGGAAAAAGGGGAGAGGAAAAGAGAAACAGAAAGAGGAAAAGAAAGAAAAAGAAAGATACCTTCCTGCGAGTCAGAGAGCATTTTCTTTTAACATTTATCTTGCAAATCAGCATCACTGACACAGGAGAGTAGCCTGGAATTGTATTACCTGAAAAGGCAGCTGGTTTGAGATTTTAATACAGAATTTAAAAACATGCTGTGTCTTGAAGCATGTTTATGTTGATTTACTACCTAATAAATACATCAAGTTTCCACTGAGGCTTACAAGCTGATAGAGAGAAACAACTCAAAGATACTTATGTGATTAGTTGTTTGTCTAATTACAAGCTGGGGCTGATTAGGCATGTTTCATTTGACTTTCATGCAGTGGTTCCATTCTCTGTATATAAATCTTGCAGTCCAAAAAGCAGCAATCTAGGCTGCCTGCAAAATTCCACCAGAATTTAAAACATTTTACCAAAGTCATCACAACCAGTTCTTACCCCAAATTGCAGTGTAATTAACAATTTTTTACGATCACCTCTGGTTATTGTTTCAAAATATTGATTTTGTGGCTGGCAATGTACTGTCATAGAGGTAAAACAATGTCTTACCTGACATATGCACTTAGCATGGGATATTGCATTAAGCTAATACCTCCCTCTTGTTTTGATTGTGGCTGCCTTGTATCATTCACCTGAAGTGTGCAGCACAGAGAAAGAGCAGTTCTTCTGCTTTCCTCACTTATCCAGATTACAGAGTATTCTGCAGCACATGTTCTGAGATAAAGTTCAAATGGAAATCCAGTTACATTCCAATCTTGATCAAAATAGGGCATCACGGGTTTTCTATGGAAAAAAACCCAAATCCATTTAAGATTGGATTAATCTAGCTGCTTCTGATATCACTTAGAGGAAGAGCTCTTATTTTGTGATTCAGGATTTGTGTGTGCATGGATAGGAGTTCATATTGGAGAGAAATTGCAAAACCAGGAAAAATGAGATTAAAGCAAGCAGATTAAATAAATAAATAAAGACAGACCAAGGAAAAACCAAACAAACAGAAAACCCACACCAACAACAAAACCTGGACTTCAGCAAAGCCTTTGACACCATCTCCCACAGCATTCTCCTGAAAAAGCTGTCTGCCCGCAGCTTGGAAAGGAGCACCCTGGGCTGGGTTAAAAACTGGCTGGAAGGCCAGGCCCAGAGAGTGATGGTGAATGGGGCTGCATCCAGTTGGTGGCCGGTCACTAGTGGTGTCCCCCAGGGATCAGTGTTGGGCCCAGTACTGTTTAATATCTTTATCGATGACTTAGATGAAGGGATTGAGTCCATCATCAGCAAATTCACAGATGACACCAAGCTGGGAGGAAGTGTGGACCAGCCAGAAGGCAGGAGGGCTCTGCAGAGGGACCTGGACAGACTGGAGAGTTGGGCTGATTCCAATGGGATGAGCTTCAACACGGCCAAGTGCCGGGTCCTGCACTTTGGCCACAACAACCCCATGGGGAGCTCCAGGCTGGGCACAGAGTGGCTGAGAGCAGCCAGGCAGAAAGGGACCTGGGAGTCTGGATTGACAGGAAGCTGAACATGAGCCAGCAGTGTGCCCAGGTGGCCAAGAAGGCCAATGGCATCCTGGCCTGGATCAGAAACAGCGTCACCAGCAGGTCCAAGGAAGTGATTCTGCCCCTGTACTCAGCCCTGGTGAGGCCACACCTCGAGTACTGTGTCCAGTTCTGGGCCCCTCAGTTCAGGAAGGATATCGAGGTCCTGGAACAGGTCCAAAGGAGGGCAACCAGGCTGGTGAAGGAAATCGAGCACAGGCCCTATGAAGAGAGGCTGAGAGAGCTGGGGCTGTTCAGCCTGAAGAAGAGGAGGCTCAGGGGAGACCTCATCGCTCTCTACAACTACCTGAAAGGAGGTTGTAGCCAGGTGGGGGTTGGTCTCTTTTCCCAGACGACTTTCAACAAGACAAGAGGACACAGTCTTAAGTTGTGCCAGGGGAGATTTAGGCTAGATATCAGAAAGAATTTTTTTACAGAGAGGGTGATCAGGCAATGGAATGGACTGCCCGGTGAGGTGGTGGATTCTCCATCCCTAGAGACATTTAAAAAGAGACTGGATGTGGCACTCAGTGCCATGGTCTAGCAACTGCACCAGTGGGTCAAGGGTTGGACTTGATGATCTCTGAGGTCCCTTCCAACCCCGCTAATTCTATGATTCTATGATTCTATAAAAACAAACCAAAACTGAACAGAAAGTCACAAAAATATGATCTGAAAATAAATGATCCTGTAAGTACAAGCATCTTTTCATCCTTCCATCTTTCTACCGTTTCTTCTATCTTGAGTTCTTTTCTTTCTTTGCCATTTATATTACCAACCCCTCTCATCCTACTTTTTCTGTTCTTCTCCTTTTCCCCCTTCTTCCCTCACCTTTCTACTCCTCCTTTCTCCATTTTTATGTTTTCCTCTTTCTTTTCCTTTCCCTCTGACCCTCTCTTCTATGCTCTGGATCTGCCTCTCTCTTCTGTGTTGTAGTCAATCAGCCTGATCAACACAATTGTCTCTTGCCCAAAATGCAGCTAGGACACACATCAGCTACTGCTATTACAGCTGTCAGTAACAGTGGGATGACTTAGGCTTTTGACTACCTCTCTCAGTTCCCAGGTCACACTGCTGTTAAAGCTGCTCTCACAACTGCAGTTGGTAGGAGCACTTTGATGAGATAGCCAAGGGACAAGCAGAGAAAGAAAAAAAAATAATTATTGTAACCTGGCAGACCTGGAACTCTGACTGCCATCGCAATGAGAGACAAAAACTAAATGCTGGTGAGGGAGAATGAAGCTTTTCAGAACTGAGTGGACCAAGTCTCCTCTTTCCTTACCCAGCTCAGTTCAAAGCAGGAAAAAAAGCATTTTTGACCCTTCTTTATAGAAAGATATGGTATTATCTACAGCCTGTTGACAAGAATTATGCTTGAAATGTATCAGTTTATAAATAAAACTGTTGCTGGCCATTTAGTCTTATTTTTGATTCTTCACCATACTGTCTTGCCTGTATGTTTATTGTTAGAGTCCCGGGTGTGGAAGAACAGGAACACTTTTGTTCATTGGGTTACTAATTCTTCTTCCAGATCACAGATGTGCTCTACATACATATAATCATTCCTTTTGTCATCTGACATAGACAACTGAGATAACCAAGTTTCACAGAATCACAGAAACATTAGGGGTTGGAAGGGACTGCAAACGATCATTGAATTCAAGCCCCCTGCCAGTGCAAGACCACCTAAAGTAGGTCATACAGGAAAATGTTCAGGAGGATTTTGAATGTCTCCAGAGAAGGAGACTCCACATCACTGGGCAGCCTGTTTCAATGTTCTGTCACTCTCACAGTGAAAATGCTGTTTCTAATATTTACACAGAACCTCCTATGCTCCAACATGTCACCATTACTCCTAGTCCTAGTATTGTTCATCACTGAGAAGAGCCTGGCTCCATCCTCCTGACACTTGCCCTTCGTATATTTATAAATATTGATGAGGTCACCCCTCAGTCTCCTCTTCTCCAAGCTGAAGAGCCCCACCTCCCTCAGCCTTTCCTCCTAAGGGAGATGTTCCACTCCCTTCATCATCTTTGTGGCTCTGTGCTGGACTGTTTAAAGCAGTTCCCTGTCCTTCTGGAACTGAGGGCCCCAGAACTGGACACAATATTCCATATGCAGCCTCACCAGAGCAGACTCTGTCAGCAGTTCTATCAGCCTCTGTAGCACCTTAGCATCCCATCAGGACCCATAGATTCACGGATGTCTGGACTGTCCAGTTTAAATATAATGTAAGATAATATACACACACGAAACTTTTAGGGGGGTCTACAATACGACATAGAATGCCTTAGGAGTCCAGAAATCAAAATGGTAGACAGCTAGATATGCAAGTATACCCTATCTACATCATCACCCTCTCTTGTGACGACAACCCATGTTGTCTGAATCTTTTGGTCAGTATAACAGTATTAAATTATAACTGCCACAATAATCATAAAAAAACCCATTCCAATCTATTTTCTAGATCTTTTAAATTATTTTTTTTAACACGTAGCTGCAATAAGATGAAAACCAAAATACACTGTAGCTCTTGTTGAGCTTAGAGCAATTATGTTCTGTTGTTCCTTTTCTTTTGTTCATCATGTCCTTAGCCTGTTCTTTTAGGCTGATAAGATCTGTTGAATCATCCTAAATCTTTATGTCTTCCTATTCTCAGGTCATAAACTGTGTTGTATTTGACCTTTTTCTATATTGTTATTGTATCAGTCTTTACAGATCTGGCTTAGCTATAGCCAAGGATTTTGCATCAGACTTGGTTTTATTATGTGATTAATTTCATATCAAACTCTTCAAAACTAGATATTGATAGATAATGGGATTTTTTTTTATTAATACAAAAATACATGAAATTGCAAAGATTGGAAAAAACATGTATAGCTTGAAAATAAATTCTGTTCTACACCTATTTTTAAATAAATGTTTTAATTTCTTAGATGATGAAATGCTTTCTCCCATTCTTAAAGTTTTTGTATGGATGATATTAACATTATAGCTTTCTGTTTATTTGAAAGGGCTTGCATTTTAAGTAATACTGATTAATTAAATCTTTTGTCTTTTCTTTCTTTTCCAAGTCACATGCAAGTTCAATGTTTTTTCTTCTGAAGAGTCCTTTTTCCAAATAAACATTTTTCTACTAGTGCTATGCCCCATGTGTTTTCAAACAGACCAACAGTAAGCTACCATTAATAGCAACAAGTCTAGTAAGTAATCCATCTAGATGGCATAATCACTCTAAGCCTTTGGCTTCATGCATGAATTTAAGAAGGGAAGCCTCGTTCACAGTAGTTCACAGTAGTCTTCAGAGGCAACTAGAAAATCCCGGGGACTCGTGTGATTTCTTTTCTCCTTCTTCTATCCACAGCATTTTAGATATTATACCCAGTATAGCAGAATTATAAGAAAGATGTGGATATTCTTGCATGCAGAAGGTATATTATGCAGTTAGATCTTGCTGCCACATTGAGAGGAAAACTGAGACAATAAATGCCACAAAGCATGTGAGCAGCAGGGAGGCATGAGTAGAGTCCTGGTAAAAAGCTCCAAGTGAAATTCAAAGTATGCAGATAAAAGCAGACACTGGTCTGGGCTTTTTAATCAGGCACCTGAAGCAAAGTTGAAGCAGGAGTGATAAATCTCTGGCTATGTTACGGAACAGAAGGGCACTGCAGGTGATCAGGTCAATGTTTATGTTAACTGTGGTGGAAATCACTGAACATTCACATTTCACCTTTGCAAATAAATCAGCAAGTTAGAAACTGTCATTAAATTATGAAATAGCATGCAATCTCAAGTGGTGTGTAGACAGAAACAGAAAGGTAGGCAACATGAAACAAGCCTTGGTTCAGATGAAGGTGTTGGTATAGTGAAATACATAATGTGAGTGTGAGTTGGTGTCACAGTATAACATTGGGCTGACAGTTAAATAAATGGCAGTTGCTCTCTTTTAATCCCCCTCTCTGCCCTAATAAAGAAAGGAGAGAGAATAAGGGATAGAGACTTATGGGTTGGAAATGAAACTACACAGATTTAATAAAGCAGTAATGATAAAAAGGAAAAATAATTAAATATATAAAAATATACAGAAAAATGATACGACATTCCTCCCCCACTCTCCCCCCAGTAACTCTCATGTCACCACTGTGGCTGCAGGGCAGCCCTGGGAAAGTCCATGCTGGAGTCCTGGGGTCAGCAGCAATCAGTAGCTGGAGGCAGCAACACACAGATTCAGGCTGGCATGGACTGGGACCACAGGCAAAAGAATGGACAGAATCATCCCAGGATGCTGAAAGAAAGCAGGAAGAGGTGCAGAAGGGCCAAAAGAAAGGGGCTTGACACTCAAATTCATACCGAGTATGACATGTATGGGATGGAATACTCCACTTGGTCAATTTCGGTCTGTCTTGTCCGCTCCTCCTTAAAGAGGTGTTGCAGGTGTGACCCCTTTACTCCCTTTCTTTTTCTGAAGCATAAGATGTTTCTCAGAACTAAGCAGTGGTCTTGGTTCTGCATACCATTCTCTAGCCATAATTATAAACATTGAGTATTTTCAGTTCTAGAAGCAGACACTGAGAAACTTTCTGCAGTTTTCAGCAAGTACAGATACTTAGAAGAGACTTAGCTGAAAGCAAAACTACAAGACAGAACACTAGGTCAATACTGGATCAAACCAGGACATTCCACTTCTTATTCCATACCATTTGCGTCATGCTCCAGTCACTACTATCTCTTGACCCTAATATCTCTAATCAAGTTATTACCATCTATCTATACTCAAATCCACTGAATCAATTTAGTAATTGATTACAGATATTCATCTGCTGTAGCAGACTCTTAAGGTAAGGAGTGATTGTCATAGTTCATGTCCACGGTTTACAGGCTACAAATGTCAGCTTTGAGGAAGTTAATGGATGCCTGTCGATGAACCTACTTCTGGCTTCATCGCTGCAACATTACCCTGAAAAACACTCAAAACACTGCTAATTTATGCAACAATTCACATAAGAGCATCAAACTTGGGAGACAAAAAAACAAAACCAAAAGAAGCTCCCCATTGTAAGCACGCAGGAGCTATTGTCTGGACTGGACCTTAACTAGTCCAGTGGTCATTAGCCAGTACTTCACCATCAGCCAGGGGCATCAGCTCAGTGCCAGCTTTATCTGGGTGAGACCCCACATCTGACTTTTTGGGTCACTGTGCTTACCAGGTGTCTGTGCCCAACATTCCACTTGCCAACTCTCATTTGAGGCAAAGAAAATTCTGCTGAATGGAACCTTACAGGAGTTTAATCTCCAGTTCTGCATATTCAAATTCTCCACCTGAGGTGGCTTGACTTTTAACACTGGGCAGCCACAGCATTTCCTGAACTAAGTATTTTTAGGTAATTAAGAATACAGAATGTATAAAAAAGAAATTGGAAAGGGATCTTTGTGAAGGAATTAATATCCTAGGGCACATCTGTCCAAATTTGCTCTAGTGAGGTGGATCAGGAACTGGTTGAAAGGAAGGAGTCAGAGAGTTGTAGTCAATGGGGCAGAATCTGGTTGGAGGTGTGTGACTAGTGGAGTCCCTCAGGGGTCGGTACTGGGACCGGTGTTGTTCAATATATTCATCAACGACTTGGATGAGGGTATAGAATGTACCCTCAGCAAGTTTGCTGATGACACTAAGCTGGGAGGAGTGGCTGACACACCAGAAGGCTGTGCTGCCATTCAGAGAGACTTAGACAGGCTGGAGAGTTGGGCAGGGAGAAACATGATGAAATTCAACAAGGCGAAGTGTAGAGTTTTGCACTTGGGGAAGAACAACACGATGTCCCAGTATAGGTTGGGGGCTGATGTAGATTGTAGATGAAAGAGACCTGGGGGTCCTGGTAGACAAGAAGATGACCATGAGCCAGCAATGTGCCCTTGTGGCCAAGAAGGCCAATGGCATCCTGGGGTGCATTAGAAAGGGTGTGGTTAGTAGGTCAAGAGAGGTTCTCCTCCCCCTCTATTCTGCATTGGTGAGGCCGCACCTGGAGTATTGTGTCCAGTTCTGGGCCCCTCAGTTCAAGAAGGACAGGGAAGTGCTTGAAAGAGTCCAGCGCAGAGCTACTAAGATGATGAAGGGAGTGGAACATCTCCCTTATGAGGAAAGGCTGAGAGAGCTGGGTCTCTTTAGTTTGGAGAAAAGGAGACTGAGGGGTGACCTCATCAATGTTTTCAAATATGTAAGGGGTGAGTGTCAGGGAGATGGAGTTAGGCTTTTCTCAGTGGTGACCAGTGATAGGACAAGGGGTAAGGGGTGTAAATTGGACCATAGGAAGTTCAAGTTGAATATCAGAAAAAATTTTTTTACTGTAAGGGTGACGGAGCCCTGGAACAGGCTGCCCAGGGGGGTTGTGGAGTCTCCTTCACTGGAGACATTCAAAACCCGCCTGGACACGTTCCTAGGCGATGTACTCTAGGGGGCCCTGCTCTGGCAGGGGGGGTTGGACTAGATGATCTTTTGAGGTCCCTTCCAACCCCTATGATTCTATGATTCTATGATACAGGTAGGTGATGTTCTGTTCAGAAGAAACAGGAGTATGTAAGGCTCAGAACAATGTCATCATTTATACTTAAGGCTCAATGACAATGTAATTTAAATCTTTAAGAGAAATAAAGCAAAGACGCCACTTCAGCATCAGAAATGAAATAATACAGTCAAAGGGGGAACTTACTCAGACAACCAACTTATATTTTAGCCTTTGTCAAAAACTGTCCTTTCTTCTGAAGAAAGATCTCAACAGATCAGGTCTTCTAATGGTGCCTGTTGAAAATCACATCAATATATCCACAGAGAAGAAACAGTATCATTCCTTGTTCATAGAAAAGGATCATTTAAATGAATTAATAAAATTCAGACTGAAAATGAAGGGGAACATCTAAACACCAGCTTGGGCTGAATAGTTTGGTATTTATTTGCATACATACTTCTAGCTACATAATAACTTCTTAAAATATACCTATTAATGGAAGCCAAGCTAAGGAAGCTTTCTCTTTGGAAAATACTTGTGCATATGTTCACTCATATACCCACAGATCATGTTAAAAATTTAATTTACTCTTTCCTTTCTTGGCAGCTAAGATTGGTTTGAAAACATCTTGCTTGCATGTGGTAGAAAAGCTTTTACTCTTTCTACTAAAATTTAGATTTATTACTCCATGGCTAATATAACCATTGCAATTTTTACCACATGGTGTCTTTGTTATAGGGCAGACTTAGCTCTTTGTATTAAAATTATATCAAAGTACTACATTACTCCTTTAAAATCCTCAGCAGAAACAAGTCTCTATGGCTTACCCAAGGTAACATTCATAGAACTAAGAAGTATTGAATACAGAATATTCTGCTTATCTATCATGAGGGTAAATAGATCAGCAATATCTTAAAACAAAAATTCTAGCAGTTAGCAATTGTTTGAAAAAACTTTTATCCATAAGTAGGGTGGAAATAACACCTGCTGACACTGAAACACACACCATACTCAAAGGCATCTCCTGTCTTAGAAGACTCCATGTCTGCTTTTTTCCAGTGAGTGTTCTCAGCTGCTCTCCCTATGAAAAGATTTCTTCCTAGTGCTCTGAGTGGTCAAAGATAAACTCCAATTAAACTAAAAGTAATGTGGGTTTTGTTTTTCTTATTTGCTGACTGCAAGTGTTTGATCACTAATTCCAGTATTTCAGTATACATTGTGACATATGTATCAGGCAATATATGATTTTCCTCTGGTATTTTAAGGTCACAAACAACCACTGTAGTCACCTGTTTTGCCTCCAGTGAATCTCAGTTTCATCCAGTAAACTCTGTAAAACACAACCCGAGATATAGCACAAATAATCTTGATTTAAGAATCATAATGCCTCCACCAGAGCTGTGGCAGTTAACAGCCTTGGCTCCTTCATAATCTCCACCTCTTCTCTTCAATTCCTTACAGCATTTTGTGGTAATATTCCTATGGAAGAACCTTGATTTGCAAGAATACATTGTGAGAATACATAAAGTGAGAGTACAGAATGAAAAGTGAGAATACAGAGTACATAAAGTGAGTTTTCATCAATAAGCCAAATGCAGAATGAGTTTTATCTCATCCAACTAGACATTCAATACTGTGTAACAAATAAATAACAGGATTTACTCCTGTGATATGTATTGTGAATTTTCTTTTAAATACGCACTAAATTTTCTAGAATTTTACTAAGAAACTTAGTAGTTTCTTTAGAAAATAAATTACTTAAATGCTCTAAGGAAAGAATATATATAGGCAACAGAACATGCTTAAAGTTAATGTTACCTTGTTTTCTTTAAAAAATAAGTTTATATGATTATGTATATTTTACTGTTGAATATAATTGCATTAAAGTATGATAATTATCAAAGTCCTTTTCATAACCTGGCTTTATGATGGCACTGAGAAAACACCACATACTCCACTGCTAGTATTATAGATGCTGAGGCTTGGGAATAAGGTTCCCATTCCTCTGGTAACAGAATCAGAAACTCAAAACAATACATTCAAAGAAAGTGAAGATTCAGGGTACTTTTCAAAAAAGACTGAAAACATTTGGTGGTTATTTTAATCAAGCCAAAGGAAAGCTTTAATGTTAATGAGTAATATGTAAGATATCTTTTCCTCCAATCCATAGATAAGGCAAAAATGCAGTAACTCCCAAAAATATTTGTAAAATAAGTGTATCCTATTTTTAACAAAATGATGAGCATCAACTATACATAAATATGACTTTCTGATGGTACTGAAATCTCATCTGAAATTAACATAATGAAAAATCATAACTGCATGTATATTGCAAAGCATCATCACAGGTCTGAATAACAGCTTAAATCCTAAATATCTAACTACTTCCATGAGATGTGACATTTAAAAAAAAAATTATATACTTTTTCTTGATAAATTTACTAATAAGTTTAATATTATTATTTCTTTCAGATTTCTGATAACACGTGCTATATTTAATTCAAATCCAGCATATTTTCTGCTACAAAATTCTGTGTTTATAATTGCAGTTATTTAGGGTGTGAAAATTGACTCATGTAATGTAATTTGCATGCCACAAAAATCAGTGTGTTCTATTCTAGTTGTATCCATAGGCAGCAGCTAAGCGTACACTGAGGCATTTTATTCTGCAGGCTGGATATACTCTCGGTCAGTATGCTGGTTCCAGAAATAGCTTTGTTATGAATCCCTGGCTGCCAGAGGCTGAACATATTGGTGAGACAAGTTATTCCACTCCCGAGGGACAGAAACAAGCTACCTGTTAGTTGTCAAAAGAACCCGCACTATGGCAATGGTATCACCATCATACCTTCAGGCAAAGTGGATGGTACTAAAGCATAGTCACGGATAAAAGTCATGGCATAGAAGAGAGGAGGTGAAGGATTTAGATAAATTAGACCAGGCACTGTTGTTTTGGCAACGATTTTTTTAAGAAAGCCTAAAGCAACAGTGACCTTCATTTTTCTACTGAATTGCAAAGTAAGGCATGCAGAGAGACTTCTGTGTTTCATGTCTCTGAAATCCGTAGCTTACCAGCCAGTGTTGTTTATTTCAAGGCTGAAAGTCATTTAGGTTTTTTTTTTTTGAGTCTGGGAAATATGTTTTTCAGTCAACTGCAAACAATGAATCAAGGCCATAATACCTTAAAAGCAGGCATTTTTTATCGTTTTTTACAATTACTCAGATTCAGAACATTAGCAGCCACAGGAGTTACAATGATTACACTATACTCTATTGGCATTTATGAGAAGAGTTTCAAAACATACCTCTTCAAATTCATCTTCATTTGTTCTCCACATTAATAATGACTTCATTTTACTGAAGCCAGAAAAAAATTATAAAATTTTCATTAAATGCCTCCAGTTAAATATCCATCTTGAGAGTTTAGTGAAACATGTTGTAATTTAATGTTTAACTCTTAAGAGATGCACTGTCATTTTAAAGCAGTAGCTTGTGCTTTAAATTAAATTAAATTGTGCTTTTAATTAAAAAACTTAGATGTTTCCTTAAAAGTTAAGAAGCTTAGTGTAATCAAAATAGGCAAAGTAGAAAAAAATTTTCTTGAAAACAGATTACACAGAATCACAGAATCATCTGGGTTGGAAAGAACCTCTGAGATCATCAAGTCCAACCCTTAATACACTACCAGGTTACCAGACCATGGCACTGAGTGCCACATCAGTCTCTTTTTAAAAACTTCCAGGGATGGAGAATCCACCACCTCCCTGGGCAGCCCATTCCAATGTCTGATCACCCTCTCTGTAAATAATTTCTTCCTAATATCTAACCTAAACCTCCCTGACAGAGCTTAAGTCCATGCCCTCTTATCTTACTGAGAGCTGTCTGGGAGAAGAGACCAACTCCCCCCTGGCTCCCACCTCCTTTCAGGGAGTTGTAGAGGGTGATGAGGTCTCCCCTGAGCCTCCTCGTCTCCAGACTGAACACCCCCAGCTCCCTCCGCCCTTCCTCACAGGACTTGTGCTGGATCCCTTCACAGCCTCCTTGCTCTTCTCTGGACCTGCTCCAGCACCTCAATCTCCTTCCTGAACTGAGGGGCCCAGAACTGGACACAGGACTCAAGCTGTGGCCTCACCAATGCTGAGTACAGGGGCAGAATCACTTCCCTGGACCTGATAGAGGCCAGGATGCCATTGGCCTTCTTGGCCACCTGGGCACACTGCTGGCTCATGTTCAGCTTCCTGTCACTCCAGACTCCCAGGTCCCTTTCTGCCTGGCTGCTCTCAGCCACTCTGTGCCCAGCCTGGAGCTCCCCATGGGGTTGTTGTGGCCAAAGTGCAGGACCCGGCACTTGGCCTTGTTGAACCCCGTCCCGTTGGAATCAGCCCAACTCTCCAGTCTGTCCAGGTCCCTCTGCAGAGCCCTCTTGCCTTCCAACTGATCCACACTCCCCCCAACTTAGTGTCATCTGTGAATTTGCTAATTCTGGACCCAATCCCCTCATCTAAATCATCATCAATGAAGATATTACACAGAACCGGCCCCAGCACTGATCCCTGGGGGACACCACTGGTGAGCGGCCGCCAATTGGATCAGCACTGTTCAGCACCACTCTTTGGGGGCCTCCAGCAGTTCCTAGCCCAGCACAGAGTGCTCCTGTCTGAGCCCTGGGCTGACAGCTTTTTCAGGAGAATGCTGTGGGAGACGGTGTCAAAGGCTTTGCTGAAGTCCTGTAGGTAGACTCCACCCACAGCCTTCCCCTCATCCACCAGATGGGTCACTTGATCATAAAAGGAGATCAGGTTGGTCAGACAGGACCTGCCCTTCCTAACCCCATGCTGGCTGGGTCTGGTCCCCTGTCCATCCTGTAGGTGCTGTGTGATTGCCCCCAGGATGTTCTGCTCCATAACCCTGCCAGGCACTGAGGTCAGGCTGACAGGCCTGGAGTTTCCTGGGTCCTCCTTTTGTCCCTTTTTGTGGATCGCTGTGACATTCCCCAACTTCCAATCATCTGGGACCTCCCCAGTGAGCCAAGACTGCTGGTAAATGATGGAGAGAGGCTTGGCGAGCTCCTCCACAAGCTCCCTCAGCACTCTGGGGTGGATCCCAGCTGGTCCCATAGACTTGTGAGGATCCAGGTGGCTCAGATTAATTACGGTGCAGCCTGTCAGTTTCACATCTTCAAGGAAAGGGTGTGTGAAACAAAGCAGAAGCTTTTTATTTTACCTATGATATAAGTCAGCATCTCCTGCATTCACAATGTATGAACACAAGCTCATAGTGTAATACAAGATAAGATAGTACATCTCAACATAATATAATTGTCTGAAAAGTAATTTGAGATTTCCTTAATCTGATATTCTACTACGGAGAAATGCAAGTTTAATTTTCTAAAGGTGATAATGGCTCACAACTTGTGAACAACAAGACATTAAAAGCAAAAAATAAAAGAACAAAAATGAAAGGAAAATAACCATATACAATAAAGCTGGAAGTTAGTGTGTCTAAACACAACTGGAAAGAAATTACACTATAAAGCAAGTCAATAGTCAGTGTCTTCAAATTAGAGTGTGGTTAATCAGGTAGAATTTTTTTCTTAATTCTCACATGCTGATAAATCATAAAAATTGGTAGCCATATGTGTGATGCCAGAAAAAGGAAATGAACAAAAATATGAACACTAAAATGAACTTGAACAGCTTAGACACTAAGAAAAAAAGAAACAAAAATTACTCCAAGATGTTACTGATTTCATTGAGTGTTAGAGCACAGTCTTGTATTCTTTCTGCATTGTTTTTCTGTTTCTCTTATACAAAGATACAAGCTAAGGCTTACAGAGCTTTAAATGAAAGAACAAAAAGGGAAGGAAAACAGACGAGTTTACACAATTTATATTTAGCACCAATGCCAACTGTCCTTATCTACTCCTTAATCCATCCTTTACATTAATTGAAAAGATACAACTGTAATATCAGAGCTTAGTCTTAGCAATGGATTTTGGTGGAAAAACTGGAAATACCTTATTCATTTGGGGAGAAAATAAAAAAAAGGAATTTTCATCAGAAATTTCTAGTGAATGAAGAATTAAGCATCAGACAAAAGGGAAGGGTCAATTTAAAAGACCTTTAAAAAGAGGCAAAGTGTGTTTTTCAGTTTATTTAGTTCCTGACAAGCACAATGAACCACAGAGTTTTTCCTTAAAAATTAAATGCATTGTATCACAATTTGACAAAATAGGCTGTTAAATTTAATCGGTTTAGAGGAGCAGATGGCTGTGCCTCCAAATATTCTCCCATTGGGTTTTCAGCTACCAGAGGGAGGAGAAGGGAGAAATACAAAAGGCTTTATCAGTGTACATTCATACAAATTAAATTATGAGCTTCACAATCAAGAATATTTTGTACTCAACAGAAAGTTTCAGAATTCCTTGTATTTGCAAAAAAACATTTTACAATATTTTTATCAGCTACTTAGTATTTAATGGGTGTCAAGCATGTTGGATTTCCAACCATTTTCCTCTTTTTTTCTCTTTCCCCCACCCTCCTTTTTTCCCCTTTGTTTTTATTGTCCATACATTTGAAGAAAACATTTATTTTTCATGAACCTAAGTTAGTGAAAAAAACCCCATGACTGTCTGCGTACTTTGATTTTGTAGGGAGATATAACAGCAGTTTTTGATGAGTGATCTGGCTTCCAACTGCTTTCTTACTGACATTAAAGTGACCTTTAAAAGGTCAAATGGTTTGGTTCATTGTTCCTTTAGAAAATGCCACTTTCCCCCCATGACACCTCAGCAGCTGCAGTCAGATTAGTTGCTCAGCTTTCTGTTCTGTTTTATAGAAAGCCAGACTCCTTAATTCTAGAACTCAGTCTGTTTGACTGACGGTTAGACGAGACAGCTTTGCAGACTGGCTTATTCTTATCTTGAGGTGAATATGGGCAAGGCAAGTGAGCAAGGATGGCTTGAAATGTCAGCCATTGGGACAGAAAGGATTAAATTCACTGACAATTAGGTTACTGGATTTGCAGTGTTGGGTGTTTCTTCACCATCACTCCAGGTCTAGAGATCCTTTACAGCTCCACAACTCTATGATGTTTATTTGACTAAGAACTGCAGATAGGTGTTTTGTGTGGTTGGTTTTTTTTTTGTGTTGTTTTGGTGGTTTTTTGGTTGGTTGGTTGGTTGGTGAGAAATTGGTTTGCTGGTTCCTGTGAAGTCACAGAAGCCCTGCTAGTCAGGAATACAAAAGCAAGGACGTATGGAAGCAACTAAGTAGCAATGGTCTTGGCAATGTAGCAGAAGGTTAACACTACCCACCTGGAAGAGGGCAGACTTCTTGAGATCCCAGAAAAGAAAACAAAGTCTAAAGCAGACACTGTTAAAAGGAAGGAACAAAGACTGGGCAGGTTTTTCCTTTAAGGTTAAAGGCAATGCAGTGCTTGGAAGTTTAGTGTTGGCCTTCAGTTGCCTGTGATCAATTGTAAACTGCTTCTGGCCATTTGGCACTTTAGATGACCAGACTGGACAGCCACAGGAAAAGAGGACACTAGTGTTAAATCACTTTTTCTTTAAGTCTGCTAGCACACCCCATCAATATGTGTCTTGTGGCAGACCTCAGTATTGCTTTACAGCAGTAGAAGTATATGTAGACATCTTTAGCAAACACTAATTTTCACTGTAGGGTAATCCTTTAATGCTGCCCATTTTCTGGCAATTATGGACATTTGTGCCCCATTTTCATAAGGAAGGCTACACAGACTTTGTTTGGGTTGCTAATAAATTGCATTGATCTGTGAGCCATAGTGAAGCTTAATTTAGGGAGGTTCCTCCAGACACCTGGGATACTTTTCTTATAATTTTGACAATTCAGTGGGAGACCACGGGATCTAGCCCTCTCCCTTGTTTGTGGTTTCTGTTTAAATCAACGTCCACTGCCGGGGAAACCAACAAATTATGTTAGCATAAAGACAAACACTGATTGGGGTGGGGTGAGGACACACTGCTGGGGGCATTCACACCATGCTCCTATTAAACACTGTTTAATGCCCAGCTTTTTTTTTTTTGTTTTGTTTTGTTTTGTTTTGTTTTGTTTTGTTTTGTTTTTCACCAGAACATGCTTTCAACAGAATGGAAACCACCCCATAACTTGGCAAAGCTTTTCCTTGTTCATGGGTATTTTGATCTGGTCTAAAGAATTTTGAGTCAGCAGGGGAATGCAACACATTCCACCTTTCCACAACACTCCCCAAAATCTAACCTCTTGTCTTGGGGGTTGTTTCTTCAGGCATCTGAATTCCTGATGAGGTTAGATTTTCAATGACCTTGTCACAAGCATCCTGTACAGGACTAATTTCAGACTCTCCAATTAAAATGTTATCAATATACTGGTAAACATTCATCCTGTCAGGCCAAGTGACTAATTCTGCCACGAGCGACAAGGGAAGACAAGCAGGCAACCAATATGATTGATAAGCAAGCTTCACTTTATTGAGGGTTCAGGGTTACATTTATAGTGCTTCTGTTAATTATGCCTATTAGTAGGTTACTGATTGCTTAGTATATGATGACCACACTCTTAACATTAACATTAGCTAATTGGTTAATTAATAGTAAGGATCACATACAGGCTATGTAATGCTAATTCAGTCCACAATCCAGCTGTAACAGCTCTTTCTTCACTTCTTAACCTTCTGCACGTAACTCTTCTTTTGTAAACCATTCAGCTGCTTCAAGGTCTTCAGTTCACCATAATTTACAGCTCGTGACCTTGCTCTTTAAGCCATTCTCCAACATAATTTCAGCTCTTTAGCAAGAGAATAATATGCAAGAGTAGGGGAATGTTTAAATCCCATGCTGGGAAAAGCTTGTTCTCCCAAATCAGCAGTAATCTTGCCAATATTGGGTACTGCTGCTGCAAGAGGTCCAATGTTAGCATTAAGTCACCTATGGTCTGTGGTCATCCTCTGTTTAACGTTAGATTTTAGGACAAGCCACACTGGTGAATTAAAAGGGGAATGGGTATTGCCAACTTTCCCATTTTTTTCAGCTCTAATAGCACAGAGGTTACCCCTTCCATTTCCCCTAGAGGGAGGGGATATGACTTTACATTTGTAACCTTCCATGGAGGAAGACTGGGTGCCATGTGCAGCAGATTAAGGATGGTGAAGGCAACACCAAATGCCCACCTACACCCTTGATCATCAATCCATTCTTGCCATTTCAATACAGGTAAGCCTAAGAGGTTAGAAGGAAAATCCATAGGGACCCAGGTAACCATAGGGACATCCACATGATCTTTTGTCTCTGGGTATCTCTGACTGCACTTATCGTTACGGAGGACTTCAACTTGCCAGAAATGAAGTGGGAATGGATAGATAGCAGAAAACGGGCCAGAAGATTTCTAAGCCTCCTGGATGACAGCTTTATGGAACAGGTCATAAGGAAGCCAACTCAGAAGAATGGTCTCCTTGATCTGCTCCTTGTCAACAAAGAGGATCTCACAAGTGAAGTAGACATTAGAGGTCATCTCAGTCACAGTAACCACAAAGCAATTGAGTTCAAAATCTCTGCTAACAAGAGGAAAACTGTGAGCAAAGCTTAGATGCTAGATATGAGGAGAGCAGACTTCAGGCTGTTCAGAGAGCTTCTGAGCCATCTCCCGTGGTAAAATACTTTTGCAGGCGCTGGGGTTCATAAGCACTGGTCACTCTTTAAACATCACTTCCTATGGGCGCAGGAACAAAACACCAGAAGATCATCAGACAAGGCAGAACAGTGTCTGAACAGGGATCTGCTCATGCAAATCAAGCAAAAAAGGAAGGTGTATGCCTAGGGAAGCTAGGTCAGGTGACATGGGAAGAATACAGAGGCACTTAACTACTGCAGGGAGAAAATTCAAATGGCCAAAGCTCAGCTGGAGCTGAAACTGGCCAGAAGGTTAGACATTAGGTTAGACAAGGTTATACAAGGTTAGACATTAAGAAGAAATTCTTTAGTGTGAGAGCTGTGAGACACTGGAAGTGCTTGCCAAGGGAGGCTGTGGATGCCCCTGCCCTGCAAATGTTCAAGGTCAGGTTGGATGGGGTCCTGGTGGGTCTGGTCTAGTGGAAGGTGTCCATGCCCATGCAGGGGAGTTGGAACTGGATGATTTTTAAGGTCCCTTCCAACCCAAACCATTCTATGATTCTTACATTACTGTGCTCGAACACTCTTTAAAATATATTTTTCAGTTCAAATGATCCATTCAGTGGTGTATTCTTTAATTGTGGTCTTTGAAACTCAAATTTTAGCAAGTGTAAACTAATATCTGTTTTGTTTTTTTTTTTTTCCCCCCCTCCGGTTTCTCTTCTACTGCAGCACAATAAGCATGGATCCCATTAGACGGAAATATAGAAGAAAGCCTGGAGCTGAAAGTATATGGTAATGTAATAAAATCGGTTGCACAACTCAGTGTTGATATTTCTTTAAGCTAAAAATAAAACACTAGGTCTTATGGGTTTTAGCCTGAGGACTCATATGTCATTAATTTTTTCCACAACACAAAACTTAAGAAACCTGCTAATTTTTTAGAAATGTTCCCTATAAGTTATTTCTTTAGAATAGCTAAGATAACATTGTTACGTTGTACCATAACATAAATCTGAAAACACATGTATCTGTTATTAATAAAAGATACAAAATCGATTTCCTTCCGTCCTCAGTGCTTTTTTGTGGAAAAAATATATACCTTTCCATAGCTTATCAGTTCCTTGGCACATTAATAAAATAAAATCTTTCTGATATTCAGAGATGATTTTTTTTTTCAGATATTAACTTGAAATAGATCCCAAATATCAGGATTATCTGTTAAATATATTTTTTTTTATCTACTCATATTTCCAGGACAGATAAAAGGAAACCCTTGCCTTCTGTCATGAAAATATTGTAGAAGCTCTTCTTATTCCAAACACACCAAACAACAACAAAGCCAAGACTGTTTCTAACAGAGTTTAATACTCTAGAAAATGTTTTAGTATTCCTCTGGATGCATGATGTGTTACTTTGGCCTTTTAAGAATGTGGTTCAGAACAGCATCTAGAAAATTAAGTGCTGACCCAACATCTGGAGGAGGTGAAATGACTGAACATGTCAACAGACCAATCTTTTTTACAGAGCTTAGGACTTAGGACTCCTGTTTCCATAAATATCTAAAGGTTATGTTGGGAATAATAATTTAAAAATCTTTTTTTTTTTTTTTTTTTTTTTTCTTTTTTTTTTTTTAAGTCAGCAAAGGATTTGACTCTGGCCTGGTTAAAAAGATTTAATTCACAGTTCAAATTTTTTTAAGGTTTATTTGTTGGGAGAAGGGATTGAGTGAATTTAACAAAAGCTGACTCGCCTTCAGTTTTTCAGGTTTTTTTCCAGTCCAATGTATATGGTCAGTCCTTGAAACTAACTCTGAAGTGATACAGACCAGAAGTGCGGGCATTATTGCTTACTGTATCAAGAAGCCTTTGAGTTGTATGAAAGTATTCAAACACAGCTTTCTAAATGCTGAAGGATCGGATTATGCAGGCACTTACACAAACATCATTTTAAAATAGATTTGATCAAAACACAGAATCAGGCATGAGCATATCGTTACCTGGATTACCAGAAACAAGTGTAGCCTTTGGGCCTCTATTGCACCACCAGGTGTTGTAGAAATGTTAACCATCACTTGTTCTGAGTCCAAATAAAATCCCTCTGAAACTTTTTATTGGAAACAGAGAAACATTCTACAATATGTACAAACAAACAACAGGTATTTCTATATTTTGTAATTTTTTTTTTTTTTCATTTAAAGTAGTCGTATAAACTCCAAGTTATTTCCTTCCCAAGTCTAAGTTACTGCTGGCTTCCTATGAACTGAATATCATGGCAAATTAAATTACAGTCCAGATGTTAAAGCATGTGGGTTCAATTTAATGATAGTGATGAATTGCTATATTGTATATGAAGCAATACAATGCAACAGAGCAGAAATCAAAAAAAGCTATCAAATCTTGTGCTTGCACTTCTCTTGGGCAGTGCTGAGGATAGATACAAATGGGCAGACACTAAGTACATGTTCTGTTAATTTTCTGAAGTTCATAACCCCTTGCTTTTAACTATTGCTCTCTTACTGGTTTGTGTCACTTGGCATTTTTAAAGTCAAAGGAGTCAGGAGTGTCTGATATGTCATTCTGTAGTCTGCAATGAGGATGTAATGAAATAATGAAATGTTAAAGTTCAAGTAAAACGAAGTCTTATTTGTTTTGGCAATCTAGATCTACTTCAAGCATAGATAACATCTAAGCATCATCCAAGAATAACACTGTATGGGAAATAGTGCATTCATCTAGCTCTTAATTTTCTTCTTTAGCAGTTCAGAAATGTGCTAGGAGTAAATCTATTTAAGCAGACTGCCATCACCTTGAATTGTTGACACTTTGCCCTACATTGTGTTTAAATCCTCCACCTGAAACCCAGGCATGCTGTCACAAGTTGTGAAAGACAAGTTGAATGTCTGCATCTTTACATAATTCCATTATGCAATCTATATGTAGCTTTAAAGTAACAGCAGAAATGTCAAACATAATTAAGTGTAGCAAGTCTTTTCTCAAAATCAGAAACTTTGGCACAAGTAATTCAGTGTATTTAAAACAGAGTATTTAAAGTTTCTTCAACCTGAGAAAGGCATAATTTTGAAGAAAGGAAGAAAAAAATCAAGGAGTTTTGAACACACAGATGGTTTTACTTTAAAATACACAATTCTTAGGTAACTTCTCAAAATGAAAACAGTCTTGGTAAAAAGATTTTGCGAAAGATATCTTTTTGGAGTTTCATATTAAAGCAATCTTAAGTGTAATGCTTCTAGGCAAATTAATATGAATGTTACTGAAGTGAGTGCATTACATTGTTTCATTCAAATGAAAGAAAAATGGACACTTCTTATTATGCAAATATACAATTTTTATGCAATGTTATTCTAAAATGCTCTTCTCAAATGGCCAGCTGAACAGCAGCCAGCTGTCTGCCCAGGTGGCCAAGAAGGCCAATGGTATCCTGGCCTGTACCAAAAATCCTGTGCCTAGCACAAACACTGATAGAGTATTGTATGCAGTTCCGGGTGCCACAATATATGAAAGACATTGAGGTCCTGGAGGATGTCCACAGAGAACCTTTGAGACTGCTGAGGGGTAAGGGAACTGGGGTTATTTAGTCTGAAGAGGAGAAGGCTCAGGGAAAATCTTATTGCTCTCAATTACATCGAGAGGCCAGTGTTGGTCTCGTCATGCAAGTAGCAATAGGATGAGAGGAAATGGGTTTAAATAGTGCCAGGGGAAGTTTAGGTTGAATGTTAGGGAAAATTTCTTTCCTAAAAGAGTGGTGAGGCTGTTCAGGGAGGTGGTGGAGCTGCCAGGCCTGGAGGTGTTGAAGAAATGTCTAGATGCCCTTCTTGCCCTTCCTGTTGCATAATTCTCTGGGTTACTTCTTAAGCAAAAAATATGTTAAAATTTCAGAATGGAACTGTATAAAATCCTGCCTGGAAATAGGAAATGACTCCCCACAATTTTACAGCACAGTATCTATTACAAGTGTATTTGACATATTTAGACAGTTTATTAGACAAACTTTCAACAAAGTTCTAGGAGCTTACTCGTCTCCAGATGGATCTCCAGCTTCCTTCGGAGATGCATTTGCATTTTTCAAGTAGTAATAACACCCTTAATACGTAGCTTGAACAGGCACAGCTGCCAAGCAGCAAAGCTTTTGAGTAACCAGCAAAAATTTCACAATCAGAAAACATTTCCCATGCTAAGCAGATAGCAGAAACTGTTCATATTCATCTTAGATTTCCCTTCCTTCCTTTCCTGTCACAGAAGTGGTTAAGAAAAAAGAAAAGGCAGGGAGGGCATACATAAGAGGGAGGAGGCAAAGTAGTATTTACAGATCTAAGAGGTTTCTTAATATGGGATGTGTTGATAGAACAACACTTGATCTGAAATGCAAATCTGGCACATACTGTACAATGACTGTAGCAAAAAATAATGTAATAATTATTAACAGCCGGCAGGAAACATGCTCCCTTCTGCCTGCTAAATCATACAATGATCTGCAGAATCTCATTTTATCCAAGACATAGAGAGTACAGTTCATAAAATAATTTTTATAAAACAAGTCACGGAAAACTCACTTCTTTGAAAATCAGCTTTTTTTACAAATGTGAAATAATCTCAGTAATTTACTGTAGACTTTAGCTTTTATGTCAGTTGGACATATTTGGTAAAAAGTATGATTTAAAATTCAATATTCAATATATATTCCCTTATAGAGCCATTTTACCTATTTTTTTTTTTATTACACAGTAATTGTTTTCTTTTTGTTGGATCACATATAATACTTTCTCTTAAAACAACAGGGAAAGTGTGAATGCTTCTGTCTCCGTTCTCTGCTCCTACAGGTACTGGCACATCCACTATTTCCTGATTACAAAAACTATAAACACTCTTTGTGAGGTACTGAGACAGGATGCAGATATCCTTACTATTAAAAAAATGCATGCCTCCAAGGTGCATGCTTTTAAGGCATGACTTTTTTCAAGGTTAATATATAAATGTTAGAATTTCAGATCATTACATTTAATAATTTGTGTTCACTTAACAACCCTTGTGTCATAATTTGTAAAAATAGTCTTGACTTTTATAAATTATAGATTTTTCTTTTGATTTTGTTTTGGTTTTTTTCTCGTTATATTGTAGATTTATTGTAGGTATAGTGGAAAAAAAAAAAAAAAAAAGACTGAAAAAATGTTTTAGAAGAAAACTGTTTCTTTGCTTTTTCTAAAATTAAAACCAGATGTTATTTTTGCTTTTTAAACTTTTTTCTAATAGTCAAAAAATATGATGCTGTTTCAGAAGTGTGATGTAAAACTTGATCATCACCTGTATTTTCTACTAATACCAGCTACTTCATGTATTATCTTCAGTTACATAGCACTCCTCTTTTTAAGTTTCATGTGACAACAATAGCTGAAATTGGTCTTAAAATTTCCACTGCTAAAACGGGAATTTTGTCCTTTCGTCAAATGTTAGATATTATGGATGTCAATCCAAAGGTTGTTTTGAAAAGAAGTAAAAAAGTTCAATTAAACTAAAGTAAACTGAAAGTCTAACTTAGTTTTGCTAAAGTAATCTTGAAGTAAACTGAAGTAAATTAATCTCCATGCCACTCGTGCATGTCTTACCCTATTCAGTGGTACACAGGTATGCAACATGCAAACCGTAACCTTTAAGCATAACAGCTGTAGCAGTTAAACAAGTAAGGAACACATGACTTGATAGCTGAATCTGTTTCCCTCCCCTCCTTCCTTCTCGCCCTCATCAGTTTAAGAGGTACATTCACCCTGACTTTATACTACTGTCCTTAACTGTAACTATCAGGAATCATAGAATCATAGAATCATAGAATCATAGAATCCTAGGGGTTGGAAGGGACCTCGAAAGATCATCTAGTCCAACCCCTCCTGCCAGAGCAGGGCCCGAATTATGTACAAATCTCTCCTCTTATACAGATGGTCAACCAGATATAGACAGGAGGACTTCTGTATCTCAGAAGTGATCCTAACAAGTTAAATCTTGATATTCATTATGCTAAATTAAGTCCAAGAAAGCTGAAAACCCTCTTCTTTGAAACTTTTTGTAACTAGCTGTTTGAGTAAGGATTAAAATGAAATAGGGTCTATCCTTAAGGCAAAAAGGATGATCATATTTGGGACATATTGACAAAATTAAGACATGAAATCAAATGGGACAAAAATTCTGAAGGTGAATCCTCTTCTTTATGCTCCACTTATTAGAAGAAATGGTCAAACAGCATTATACTATTCAGTTGTTACTTTCAGTGAATACAGTTTCTTTTCGGTTAACTTACTATATTGAAAGTTAGTAACTGCAAAAGCCATGGCAACATATCTACATGCTTACTTGATCAACTGTTAATTAGACAGAGGAAATGCTTTAAAACATATGAACCTGCTTACTTTTTACGTTTTGGTTAGCTGCCAAGAAATACACAAGGGTTTTCCTCATATTTCTTTTTTTTGTCATTTACAATAGTTATAATATTTTTAGTCTGTGGCATTTTACAGAACTGCACAAGTCTAGAAAAATGAAGACTACGACCTATGTCACTTCCAAAAGTCCAGGGCAAGTGGGGGTTGTTTGGTAGAAATAAAATTTGCTTAGCTAACTGAGTTTTCAATTGTCAACTTCCCAGACCATTACTCTCTCATATCTTAGATACTTGGCATCATGACAATTCAGAAATAATGTCTAAGTAGAGATCACACCTTGATGAATCAACTACGCTTTCAATATGTGCACTTCTTCCATTACAAAAGGGAAAGATGCCACCAATTAGAAATCAATGATGCCAAGCTAAAATCAATATCTGAGAGATTTTCATTACAATGATTGCTTCTTCTTTTGTTCCCAAAAGTAACCTAGAAGCTGTAATAAACTTGAGTCTGCAAGCAGAATACTTTATATGCTTTATATAATTACATTGGGCTAAACACTCATTTATCTGCATATGATTTGACTCACAATTTTTACTTAGGTAATTGATGGCACTTCCTAGAAAGAAGATGAGTCAAAGGCAGCTTGAGAGTCCCATAGGACAGTAACTCCCTAGGATATCATGTCATGTTAAAGAGTAATGTATTGTTTTAATCACCTTCTGAATCATAGAAGCTTTATTCCAGGTTGAAATATTTTGCACTTTGAACAGCACGTTGTTTATATGTTGTAGAAATTGTCACATTTTAAATTGACTCCAAAGGAATAGTGTCTGAAAAGCACCTGTTGTTTACTTTTGATAAGAAATCTAGCATTGTGTTTACCTATAGATGGGATGAATTGAACACATTTGATACTGTAGCTCTGTTAATAACTTTCAAGCATGAAAATGTTTACCTTTGGGACCAAAATTCATCTGAGAAAACTAAGCAAGAAGAAACATCTCCAGGAGCATCCTTGCTTCAGCAATAAAGCAATGCAGGAGGTTCCTGAAATGCATTGATGATAACTTTTTTCTCACAGATAAAGGAACCAAAGGGGAGAGGTTTTATGCTGGACCTTGTTTAGACCATCTGGCCATAAGAACATGGAGCTGATGGAGTGATTCCAGAGGAGGTCCACAAAGTAGATCAAAGGGCTGCAGCACTTTTCCTGAGAAAACAGGCTGAGAGCGTTGGGTCTGTTCAGCTGGAAGAAGACAAGGCTCTGGGAAGACCTTATAGTGGCATTCCCACACCTGAAAGGAGCCTACAGGAAAGTTGGAAAGGAACTTTTTGCAAGGGCATGTAGCAATATGATGAGGTGGAAGAGTTTCAAACTGAAGGTAAATTTAGATTAGATACTGAGAAGAAATTATTTCATGTGAGAATGGTGGGACACTGAAACGTGTTGCTCAGAGAAGTTTTAGCTAAGCCAGGTTGGATGAGGCTTTTAAGCAACCTGCTATAGTGGGAAGTATTCCTGCTTATGGTAGGGGGCTTGAATCTAGATGACCTTTAAGGGACCTTCAAACCTAAACATTCCTATGACTCTGATTCTATTTTTCAGTTCCAAACATGAGTCACAAAGGTGATATAAATCACTTTTCTTGAACCTATTTCCCCACCTTGGCCAAATCTGAGGACTGGGGACAAAGTCAGATCAGAGGTTTTGCTGATGTAGCTGAACCACCTCTGGTACATAACTAAGGCCATTTAAAAGTAGCTTCAGCAGCTCTGCATTCAGCAGTCAGGAATACATTTGTTTTGATTTTCAGGTCTGGCCACCCAGTATCTCATACAGAGATAGGGCATTTTCTGTGGCTTTGCAGAGTTTTCAGAAACCCAGAATGCAGGTGGATGCTTCAGAGAGCTGATGTACTGTACTGCACTTATGCCAGACAGAAAGGGTTGTGTTCTGGGGGGATTTTTAAGCTGCCCCTACTAGTGCAAAAGGACCAAAATAAAAGTGAGAATATGACCAACTGTTGCGGCGAGCCTTCTTTCTTTCGGGGACTCAGTTCTTCTCCGGGAGCTCTTTCCTGCTGTTCCTCTCCTCAGGCGTCTTCATCTGCTTCTGACTGACTCTGCTTCTGGGAGCATGCCTTTTACCTAGCCCTTCAGCCCCGCCCACTTCCTGCTGGGGCAGGCCCTAATTAGTGGGCACACCTGGGCTTAAGTTCCCAGTTCATTATCAGTGACACCTGAGGACTTATGGTCTTCTCTACATTTCCCCCCTTTTTATTGTTTGTTGAAAAAAATAAACTTCATTTTACAACAATTTACAATTCATTTTTTTGAAACATTTTTACAATTCATTTTTAAAACATTTCAAACATTTTTACAATAATTTATAAAGTAGATGCTTCGGGCCCCACGGGACACTCAGCTAAGAGCATCGAGGGGGCGCCGGATAAACATTTTTTCAATAAATATATTTCTCGAAGTAAACGCTTCGGGCCCCGCAGGACACTCAGCTAAGAGCATCGAGGGCGCGCCGGATAAACGTTTAATTATTTTCGTTATTTTTCAATAAATATATATTTTTTTCTTAGCCTTTATGGAGGGAAAGTTCAGGCTCTTACCGGCCTTTTTTGCTTTGGTCTTTGTTATCAGCAGGAGATGAGGTCTCATGAGCACCAGCTCAGCTTTCGCTGGTACTCGCCACCTCGGAATGCCTGGCCATGCAGAGACTTCTCCGAGCATTCGGCGCACCAGTCTTACCGCGTGTCCCTAGGGCCCCGTTTTCAGGACCGCACTATCGCGTGTCCCTGGGGGCTCCGTTTCAGGACCGCGATGTGTGTCCCTGGGAGGCTCCGTTTCAGGACCGCGTTGTCGCATGTCCCTGGGAGACTCCGTTTCAGGGGCCGCACTGACTTGATGCGCACTCAGAGCTCCGCTTCGGCTTCAGCATTCCTCAGGCTTGAGTTCCGTGCGCCAAACTGCTGCGCCTTTCGAGCCTCATTCTTCTCTCCCGCCTGGCTCGCCATACCGGGCTGTTGTATCTTGCCGTGCTGGGCTTCTATTTTGAGCTTCTACACGCCGCCTTCCGCATTTAAGCTAGGCCTTGTGGAGCTTGTTCCCGTGGTTGCGTTTTTGGAGCTCTTTTTCTAGAGCGTCCCGCACCACTGTGGTGTCTCCATCTGACGTGGTTGCGTATTTCGAAGCTCTTTATATTGCCTTCTGCATTTAAGCCAGGCTTTGTAAAGCTTCCCGCAACCGACGTGGTCGTGTAGAGCTTCCTATATTACCTCAGTGTTCACGGCTGCTGTTGTTGCCCGCATTCTCCACCAGATGTTGCGGCGAGCCTTCTTTCTTTCGGGGACTCAGTTCTTCTCCGGGAGCTCTTTCCTGCTGTTCCTCTCCTCAGGCGTCTTCATCTGCTTCTGACTGACTCTGCTTCTGGGAGCATGCCTTTTACCTAGCCCTTCAGCCCCGCCCACTTCCTGCTGGGGCAGGCCCTAATTAGTGGGCACACCTGGGCTTAAGCTCCCAGTTCATTATCAGTGACACCTGAGGACTTATGGTCTTCTCTACAACCAACTAAATTGTCATTAAATTTCTATTCAATAATTATACAGTTCTTCATTAAATCCTTGGCTTCCTATTCATAATTACAAATCTTTAGGTAAGTAGAATAATTTGAGCATTAGCAGCTAAATTATGCTAGGTATTATTAAACTAATATGATGTAACTAATATGTTGCATACTATTAATTGTTCCCTATGGCCTGCATGGAGAAAGCATCCTTTATTTCCTGACAACAAAGATGGGTAAGACATTTTAATGAGAAAACAAAACAGTTTTAAGTAGCATTTTATCATCATAATCCAAACCATGCTTTGGTATTTTATGAATGAAATCACTTTCTTAGTGAGAAAGAGAAAATTGAATTAAGAAATCTGAACTTAGCCCATCATGCATTCCTGCACTGCACCTCTGTGATCTTTGTTATGACTTCAAGTGACTTGTATTTATATAATTCTCTACATTATGTTTTTTTATTTGGTTGTGGTTTTTTTCCCATGCAAACCAGCTATAAAATCATTGTACAAAATACAAATCACCTGACATTTCCCAATATTACTTCCTGGTAGTATTCCTGGTTCTGGACATCTCTTCTACACAAATTTCCAGATGCAACCTCTTTTTACCTGGAAGTTTCTGTATGTTGTCAGTGCTTCAGAAGAGTCCATATTTTCTTATAATGCTAAACACAAATTACTTCATGTGCTAAGAGGTCACATTCTGCATTACTTAATATATAATAAAGTTTATCATAAAGTTCTAAATATGTACAAAACCAAAACTTACAGTGCTAGCTCTAAAGCAATTACAACATGTTAACTCCAAGTACAAACCATCAATTTTTATAAATTGATTTTAACGGGGAATCCGATTCAACAAAGTATTGGCTTGCAACTTAAATTTTTAACTCCAACTGTCATTTTGAAGATTTCTCTTCAGTTACTCACTACTTTTCCTGACATTCTGAGACCTAAAATTAGATGTTTACTAGACTTTTTCTGAAAATGGCAGCTTCCATTTTGAAACCATGCAGGTGAGCAGTCTCACCCATCACATATAAGGAGCCTGTAAAGAGAAGAATATTTTTTTAAAAGATGGAAGAAAAAAAAAAATCTTACTTTGCCTGGCTGCATTTTCTAACCAAACTACTAAATCAAATTTAATTTTTGAAAAGTAAAACAGAAAGCTATGTCTCAAAGAGGTTTATATTCAATGTCTGGTAAGCAGAAAGTCCACAGCTACCTGTTGTCCCCTGTTCACTAATTTCCTGTATTTCTCCTCATTTGAGGGAACTGTCATATGTATATTAGCACAAAGACCAAGAAACATTCTCAGTAATTTCACAGGCATGCCTGAACTTAGACTGTACTACTCCATTATCAGCTTGGATCTGAACTGTCCTCAAAAAGTACCTCTCTTTCTGTGTGGGGTCCATAGGAATATATTACAGTGAAAGTTCTCTGACACTAGTGTGCATTTTGGTGCATTTATCAGGTTATTCACCAATGTAACTATCTCTAAGATCTTACAAATTTCTTGTATCAGTAGAGATCATCAGCTAAAAGAAGGGCTCATGAAGGACTCTCTCCCATGACAGGGATGCCATGTTTGAACTGGGAAGAACTCCTCCTCCTCAGGAGGAATAAGCAGCAGAAACAACATGTGGTGAACTGACCCTAAACCCCTACTCCTCATCCCCCTGTGCCACTGAGGGGGAGTCAGGACTGAAACAGTTCAGGCCTGGGAAAAAGGGAGGGGTGGTGTGAGGAAGGTATTAAGATCTGGACATGTTTTCTCTTTCTCCTTGTAGAATAACTTTTTTTTTTCAATTTCCCAAGTTGAAACTGTCTGGTTTTTGTCCATTACTGTAACTGGGGAATGAAAACTTCCTTATCCTTGTCTCAATTAACAAGTCTTTGGGAAGATTTTTTCCTCACTGTCCCATAGTAGGGGTGGGGGTGAGCAAATGGAGGCCTGGTTGATACCAGCTGGGCCTAAACTGTGACACATGATTTTATCTTTCTGTACCTAATCAAATACAGGTGTAGAGGAGCCAAAAGGGGAAAAAACCAAAAGTAAACAGATACTATAGTTCTAGTACTTACTGGAGATGTAAGTCTGTCTCATAAAGCAACAGACACGGAGTCACTGGCTTTTCATAAACTATCTCACTGTCAAATTAAATGTATTAAGGTTTTATATTGTTATTCATTATCTTTCAAAATAATACCATGTTCAGAGAGGTAGCTGGCTAATGTCATATGTCTGTAGGAATACTATGTTAGTAAAATAGCTTATGTTACTCTGGTAAATTTCTGAGTGACACCTCTCTGCATTTTTTTTATATATATTATAAAAAATTAGGAATATATATTTTTTCTGGAAATTAAAGCTCTTTTTTCAGTTGGAAGCAGACATAATTCAGTGTTGAATGCTGAGAATGAGAACAAATTTTAGGTAAAAATTATGTAAAATAAAAAAAAACAAAAGCCAATAAAATGTTAGGAAAACAGACCTCTAAGCTACATTCATTTCATATTTATTTCTAGTCACAGTTTAATCCTGGGACAGCAATTAACCAAATGATAGATGACTACCAGCTTGTAGTAGTATGCAGATTACTTTCCTGCCTTTTTCAAAAACTTCTTCAGCCACATTACCCCACACAACAAAGTCATCAATGTATTGCAGATGGTCTGGAGCCCCCCCACTCCAGTGAAGCGTGGATCAGTCCATGGCAGGTGGTGGGACTGTGCTTCCACCCCTGAAGTAGTTTGTTCCAGGTGTACTGGATGCCCCTCCAGGTGAAACCAAACTGGAACCTGCACTCTGCTGCTATGGGAATGCAGAAAAACTCTTTAGCCATGTGGAGTAGTTGCATACCATTTGGCTGCCTTAGACTCCAGTTCATACTGAAGCTCCAGCATATCTGGAACAGCAGCACTCATTGATGGTGTAACTTCATTTATACCATGGTAGACCACAGTTAATCTCCATCATCCACCAGGCTTCTACACTGGCCATATAGGACCATTGAAGGGTGAGTGTCTTGCTGATCACCCCTTGGATCTCATTTTACACCCCATTACAGTCAGTTCTTGAGACCCTCCTGTGACTCCAGAGATGGTATCAAAGTCTGATCCCTTGTGATTTGATGGTAGGAAGGTGCACTGTGCACCAGTGTCTACCTGGGCTCTGTATTTCTGTGGCCACAGAAGCCACACTGTCCAGTAAACTCATTTATCCCTCTCCTACACCTGGCTGGAGGCAGGGCCCCTCTACTGCTGGGTACAGCACCCACACTGAACAGAAGGGTTTGTGTGGCAAACTGGACCCTCACTGTTACTTCCTTGACTCACAGTTGGGTTGGAGAGCCATCTGCTGGGGCCAGCAATTGGTGTTCCTGGGAGACTGGAGCAGCCATCCTTCTGGAAACACTGCCCCCAGTTGTATTACCTTGCAGCTCCTGTGTTCTTGCATGCAGGGTCTCAGTGTGCTTGCCATCCCAAACGCTCATGTCTTTGCCAAAGTTATGTAGAGTCAACCACAGAGAACTCCATGTCAAGTTCTGCCTACCCTGAGCTGGTCTCCTAGGGAAGCACATAATTTTGATAGCTGAGAGATGAATCTGTTCAGAAGAAAAAAGAGTGTTACTCTCCATTTCCATCTTGAATAACTTATCATGCAGCTTCTCAAAAGGGTTTTTAACTCCTCAGACATGGTTTTGAACTCCCCAGCCAGTTTTTCCACAGCTGAGATACAATGTCTTTGTACTGTCTTAGCTGGCTAGTAAGTTCACTGACAGTTGGTGGTGTTTCATCATTTCCCCCAAAGACCCTTCCCCCCAGAATGTGGGAGTATGTAGCAGGGGCATTCTGTGTGAACTTTTTAAGCAGAGGCCTCCTGCATGGAATTTCATCAGGATCCTCAGGTGTTTCCCCATCACCATAGATGACCTCCCGAACTGCCAGATCCCTTATATTTGGTACCTCTTTCCACGGTGTTCCATCTAATAGGGTGACACTCTATATCCTCTTTGTAAGGATATCGACTTTTTACCGCAAACAAAAGGTGTTTCTAAAGACTGTAAGTACCGCTTTTCTCCCAGTTACTTTATCAATGCCCTCATCTCTGGATAATGATCCCAGCTGCCGTGCCTCTCTGCCCTCCATGTCTACCGTATCCCCTCCTTTGCCCCAGACACGCAGCATCCAAGCAGTCAGTGATTCACCTTCATCGCGAGCACAATCCTTTCTTAAATTTCGTATAGATTGGACAATTATCTCAGGTTCCGAATCACTGTCCTGCCTGCCTCAGACAGACTCGCTCTTTGATCAGGGCTTTCTATTGTCTCTGTCTCTGAATCATCAGCATCACCCCTCACCCGGGGTGGGAGGGGTGGAGGGGGGTAGGGTTGGGGTGTCTGACCTGTTAAATGCTTTCTGCGGGTTGTGACAGGGATGACAAAGGCTGGTTCGGAGACTGTGGGGGAGGTGTTACTAGCAGCGGTGGCAAGGGCGGTGACGGGAGGGGCAGCAGCGGGAGCAGGGGCAGTTTTCCTGCACAAATATCGAACATTGAACCACCCCTGCACAGCAATAGCCAAAACAAATAACAGCAACCATCACTGAGGCTTCCAAATCCAGTGGGTCAAGCTCTCCACAGAAAGGGGCAGAATCATTTTGCATAGTGAACACATTCATCAAAGAGCCCCCAAACTCTCCAATAAAACTTCCAATCACACCCATTCCCACAGGAATCACTGCTTTTACAGCACAGAAAAGTAACGTGGCTGGGAGAGGGTATCACAGAAAACAACATGTATGGATAAGTAAATTAAAGAAAGGTAGAATATAACAAGTGTTTCACCCACGATGTTTTGAAACCTATTTTTCTTTTTTCAATTTCCTTTCCAGTATTTTAAATTAAAAGAAAAAATGAAATTTGAGCCCTGTGTTGAGCGCCAATTATTCTGTCGTGGCTTAGCTGTTTGGGTGGACCACAAACAGAAATACTCTCTATTCCCCTAGACCACAAAGGGAAGATAAATTTGCTGCCATCCATGAATCAGGATAAAGATAAAGTCTTGGCCACCTTTCTTGTTCAGCAATACCCATTTAAAGTCTTTCTTCTTCTGGGTAACCTCACGGAGAGGTTATCCGCCTCTGATTGTAACCAGGAACAATTTGGTTGTAACCAGGGGCATGCATCCTCCAGGAACCAAGAGTTCCTAAGGAGAGATGAGTTTTCTTTTTGGTAGCTGGTGGGGTCATAGCTGTTATTTTGTTAATCACATCAATTGGGATGTGGTGACATCCATCTTGCCACTTAATCTCCAGAAACTGTATCTCTTGCACAGGCCCCTCGATCTTGCTTCTTTCTATAGCAAAAACAGCCTTTAGAAGAATTTGGATTGTCTTTTTACCTTTGTTGAAGACTTCTTTAGTTGTGCTACCCAACTCAATGATGTTGTCGATGTACTGTAGATGTTCTGGGGCTCCACCCTTTTCCAGGGTATTGTGGATCAGTCCTTGGCAGAATGTAGGGCTGTGTTTCCACCCATTGTCAGTCGATTCCAGGTATACTGAACACCTCTCCAGGTGAAAGCAAACTGTGGCCTGCATTCTGGTGCTAGAGGTATAGCAAGAAATGCATTAGCAATGTCAATAGTAGCATACCACCTGGCTGCCTTTGAGTCCACTTCATACTGAAATTCTAGAATGTCCAGAACAGCAACATTTAATGGTGATGTAACCTCATTTAGGCCATGATAGTCCAATGTTAGCCTCCAATTTCCATTAGGAGTTTTAGAATGGTTTTTAGTCACACCACCTACAGTTGGTTACATGTCTCCAGGAACCCCTAACATTACTGATCGTGTATGGTACAGGAGATTAAATATATAGGCTGTAGGAGACATTAGGCATTGTAAATGTTTAAATTCTTCTCATATACATTTTCACAAAAATTACTGTTACAAAAAAAAGAGAAAACTAATAATGATGTGTCCAGCTGGATGGTGCTTCAAGATGCCTTTCTTCATTATTCTCTATAAAACAGTACTCATATAGTAGATGAGGTTATACTTCTTGAGAAAAAAAAAAAAAAAAAAAAAAAAGTTAATACTAGAGATATATTTTTTAGTTCCCAGATTTGGACATTCCAGGAAAAGAATTTCTACAAAAGAGCTTAACACAGAACATCCTGAGTTTTAAACAAAATGGGTGTCAGACAGACACTGGAACATACCTGGCTTGTTCACTTACGAAAGAATCCCGTCTGTATAAAAGTTCCATCTGAAAATAGCCATGGGTCTAGGATGAGCAGAATCACAGTTTTTCATCTTAGCCAGTCATGAGAAAATTTCATAGTGCAAAAAGTACAAAAAGAGAAGCAGTTTAGAAAACTGTACAAGTTTTCTAATAAACACAGGTTATGTACTCTTGAGATTACATATAAATAAGGTACTACTCTTGATAACTGGGCTGAAAAGAAGTGCAATAGGAAAAGCAAGGAATAAAGAAGTTAAAAATAAATTTCCAGAATCACAGTATGCTGAAGGGAGGTCTAACAATTTATCTTCCTTCTGTGTGAGTTTTCTTTCATGGAAAGTATTGCTTCCTTAGTGAGCATAAACACCATCACTCCAGAGGCAGAACAAAACCCAGTAAAATAGATTTCTCATAGCACTTAAATCCTTGAAAGAATAGCTGAAATCTGTTCTGTGCAAGCCAAATTCAGAGCTGAATTTTACTCCATTTAAAAAAGCTATACAAGTTTGATACAAGACTTTTTTCATCATTACAAAATAGTTACCCTGTGAGACTTAAAATGAAAAATGTTTTTTCTTCTAAGTTCTCCCTAATAAGAAAGTGAATATTAATGATCATTAAATGGATATTAAGGTTTGGAATTAAGTGATGAAACATATTCATTTTGAACTCTGACTCCTAGTCTCCTACGCTCCACTGGGACTTGCACTTTTTTATCCAAAAAAGAAAAAAAGCTTTTATTTTGTAAAGTTTTGCCCACACCACCGGAATTTTTGAGAAAAGAAATACATCTCATGGCTTGTTGTGAGTTGAGTTTGTTTTGATATATTAAAGGGACTGTAAACTGTAGACATAATGAGAGAGAAAAAGATATGAACCTAGGTAGAAAGAGAAACTGTCAGACACTGAAGAGCCAAAAGCTAGGTATTGTAAGGGGGAAAAAAGGGACTTTGGAGGAAAGACTTGCAAAGCTTAATGTAACAGAAGTGTTCTGATGGTATTTTTTCAACTACTAATTAAAGCAGCATGTAGTTAAAATGTAAATATTTTTGTCCCAAAGTCCAATGTATTATGCTACTACATTATGCCTACATGTATAATGCATATTTGTATAAATAAGACACAGCAGAGAGACTAAAGTGCTTATAAAAATAAATCTACTTTTTTTTACAGTGACTTCAGTAAGTGGTTTTTCTAGTGCTGTTTATTCAGTATTCACCATTGCAATCAGTATTTAATATATGCAATACGAGATTTTTTCCTTTCATTAGAAGAACTTAAATGATAAAATGAATTTACGTAGTTAACATAGGAATTAATATTTAGGAGCAAATCTAGATGAATGCTGTGTTAATCACTTATGCTTCTTTTCCTGTCAGCGCTAGATCTTTTTAATAAAGATGTTTATTTTCTTGAAAAGCTGGTATAAGTCACTCCAGTATACTCACTTAGAAAAATTATATATCATAAACATATTAAAACCAGCTTCCCTTTTTCTAGTTGTGCTTTACAAGACAAACATGCCAGTCTTTAATAACAAGCTTTTAGCACTTGACCAAAAGGTGCATTCCATGAGAACTCATAAACAGCCATAGAGAGAGTGGGAGAAACACAGGTTTTTAATGACTTTACTGAGAATCTGTACTGTGGAGAATAATGTAAGAAAAATGAACAGGTTTTCAAACAGCAGAGATTTCAAAAGAAACTTTAGCCTGTTGTTTGCTAGGTGGTAAGAACATGCCATGTAAATAAATCCTTTTTCAGATCTCTTGTTTCTTCAACATCTAGGTAACCTATCCTGTCAGAAGTGACTACTACATTCTGAAGTGGTGCAGGAGCTAAGATTTCAATGTTGGAGAGTCAGTACTTCATCTGTTTTGGAATGAGCAGAAAAATTGAGTCCTCAAAATTTAATACAAACAGCATGTTAAAAAAAATTAGTTTCAGCTCACTGTTCTCTTCTGACAAGAAAAAAAAAAAGGTATTTATAGCCACTCCATTAAAATTATTAATTGTGCATGAATTTATGTGACTATGATTAGGCTGAATGAAAAGATATTTCAAAAAAGAAATCTTCCATCCAAAATCATCCTTATTGAAGACTGTTTTTTATTAAAACAATATTTTCTTCAATGAATCATCATTAAAAAAAAAAAAAAATAGTCCAATGAGAACTTCCAGTCAGATCCACTAAGAATTTACATCACCACTAAGTAATCTGCACTTACACAATCCAGAAAAAAAAAAAAAAGTATACCCCACAATAAAACAAAAGAAAAAACCTCTTTCTGTTTTCAGTGAAAGACAAAGCAAACCCAACTGGGGTTATAATACGATTCAGGTGAGTGTTTATTCACAAATATTTGAATTCAAAGGGTAAAACTATGGGTGTTTGTGAGGCTGTGAACATGTGTCTTGTGAGATCAAAGTTTTCCAAAGGTTCTACAAAGAGTAACCACTTTTGCAAAAATTGAAAATATCTAAATTAGACAAAAAGACTTAGATGTTCCCAAACAGGGAGCTCAACTTTGAAACAGTTTAAAATCCACAGAAACTAGTACATGTCTTTACTTTTAATGAAAAAAGTTAAGGATATTACTTGTGCATGCCCTTCAAGACCTTAATTTCTTTAATAATGGTATTAAAACATCATTATTGAAATTTTAAACCCATTTTGAAATATTTTAAGGAGTCATAGCTGCTAAATGGTGGAATTCTTAATTATTTTATGCTGAAAATGTGGTACCAAGTCTTCTTAATTTCTTCAAATTTCTAAATTTACAAATTTTAACAAAAACTTCTTTTGGCTTTGAGCTTTTCTGCCTCAGAAAAACTTTCCTTGCCTGAAAGCAGACTTTTGCATTATTTTAAGAAATTTGTACCTGAGTACAAGACTCATTTTTGCATCATGAGGTGACTAATTAAGATGACTGTTACAAATTCATAATTTTAAACTCCTTTTTTTGTGGCCTATTTCTACAGCATTAATACGACTAAGTAGATTTCTGAAGAACTGAGTGTATTTTCTTTTAACTTTCCGTCACTTCAGCAAGATATTTAAATATCAGAGTGAATGGGCTTAATGTTCAAAATATCCCTGAGAAGACAGAGCAGATTTAAGAGTAGTACCTTCCGTAGTGCCATTCTTATTTCATAGTTCTGGCATTTCTGTTATTTTCCCTACCTCTAAATACACTGTTAGTGAATGAGCTTCTACAGTTGAGATATGGCTACCTAACTCCTACAGAAGGAACATTATGGGTAATAGAATGGATTCAGATATGACTTGGCTCCAGATGCCTTGAAGGAACAGTTCTGATAATTTGGAAACCCAGCAAAGAGAAAGCAATAATAATTATTTCAGTGTGGGTTATGGCAGAGCTTACTTTGTGATCCTGCACAGTAAGAAAAGGTCAAATAACAGCCTCTGTATTTCTGTAATATTTTCTCTCTCCACAGTCTGGACATTGCAAATAGATGAGCTGGATGTTTTTTAACAAATCCCTGCAATATTTGAGACCAGAGACAATTTTAAATTGGATTTATTCCTAACAGGTCAGTCTAGATTGTATTATTGCCATCTGTTAGTTCATGAAATCTGATGTAGACTTTAGACAGAAATAACATCAGTATATCAAGCACAATTTAGGATAAGATTTTGTCCTGGAACCAGTGTTCCTTTGACCCACAGTAGTCAGTCTTCTTTGTACAAATTACAGTGAAATCAGGTAACAAGAAGCTAAACCTTAGTATGTTCTAGCAGTAAAAACAAGCTGTTCATGTCTTCATGGTTCAAAATTTTGACTGAAGTAATGAAATCATAGTATATAGTATATATATCTAATTCAGATATATTTTGTTACCAAAGAAAATAATGACTTTTAGGACACAACTTATAAAAAGAACTCCACACATTTTCTATGTATTAGCTTGTCTTTTCAAAAAGATTTTAAAACTTTAAATCTTTTAAATCATTCAGTACTTCATTTATTCTGCCTCCTTTAGTACTCTCTAAACTGGTTCTTGCCAGCTCCAGGGAAGAATTCTATATAATCTGCCTCTTTTGGCTCATTCTAGGCAGGGTCTTGGTATAAAAATAGACGACGCCCTCCTAGCAACACCTGACATTATTTCATATTGTTGAAAGCTTCCAACAGATTTCAAAATGAAATTTTATGACAATTTGCCATTTATTTGGACTGAAGAATATGCAGAGTCGATCTGAAGTGTTTTGAGCAATAACTATTATTGAGCTGTTCCTTTCCTGGAAAAGGAGACATTTTGTATTTCTTCATATTACAGTGAAAATAAGCCTTTGAGACTTTTTATGTATCTGAAAATCTCCGGGTTTGGGAGATGTACAGAACACACCTAGAAAATATCAGATATAACAATTACAGATTTCATGGCAAATGGAAAACATAGAGATAATTTAGACACATCCCTGATGAGAATCCCCTCATAATTATGAACTCCTTGTCATGTTCTAAATAAATTTTGTGCACACATAAAATTTAATTAATTTTGAAGGTGGCTGATCTTTTCATAATAATAACCAGAATACTTTCAGGACCAAGAAGAAAATTAAGTGCTACTTAATAGTCACAATATTTTAAAAGTACATGATCAGGTGATGGGTTCTGACTTCTTGCAAGTTTCTTATTTTAAATAAGTCAGCAGAGAATGAAATGTAATATTAAAACCAGCCAAACAAGTAACTAACTGTGAGATTCGGCTATGGAATTTTTCATTGCCTCAAAAGGACAATTTTAAAGTGAATAAGCCCTGGCTAGGGTGATTGTACTTATGCTAATATACCTGTCAAGGTGGCTGGGTGAAGCCTAGAGAAAAAGATAAGAACTATCCCTTCTGTGACCTTCTGTGACTGGACTGAAGCCACCCCCTCCAGACGAGCCTGTCTTCAGTGGCTCTGATGCTAATGAACCTGGCTTGGCCTGAGCAGAGGGAGGAGTGGGTTAAGATAAGAACTGAGTGGTGGCACTGAAGGCTGTCGGAAGTCCCCTCCAGGACACAGCCCTGACTAGGGTGAGGAAAACACCTTGATTGTGCCGATGCTAATGAACCTGGCTTCTGAAGCAGCTGCCTGACAGCTGCCCTTTAGAACAAAGGAACTTTGGGATATAAAACGCAGCTCTGTGGCCGTGTCTGTTGCCTCTTGACCCACCATCGTCTTGACAGGATCAGCATGCCATCTTGAGGAAATTTGCTGGACCCCTCGTGGTGACTCTGTCTCAGTTTCTGTCTCTGTCTCTGTCTCTGTCTCTGTCTCTGTCTCTGTCTCTGTCTCTGTCTCTGTCTCTGTCTCTGCCTCTGTCTCTGTCTCTGTCTCTGCCTCTGTCTCTGCCTCTGTCTCTGCCTCTGTCTCTGCCTCTGTCTCTGCCTCTGTCTCTGCCTCTGTCTCTGCCTCTGTCTCTGTCTCTGTCTCTGTCTCTGTCTCTGTCTCTGTCTCTGTGTCTCTCACTCTCTCTCTCTCTCTCTCTCTCTCTCTTTCTCTCTCTCTCAGTCTTCTCACTTTCTTACTTTTTCTCTCTCCCACCTTTCTCTTTCCCACCTTTCTCTCTCTCTCTTTCTCTTTCTCTGCCTCTCCCTGTCTCTTATATCTTCTCCTTTTCCTCTCTCCCTCTTTTGCCTAGCAACATATCCCCTGTACTTTCACAGGGTTCTATCATTTTTGCTTGTGTCAACTGTCAAATAAAAGTCTGTGCTTGAAACCGACCCTTTTGATGGTTGGACTTTGTTCTTGAAGATCCAAACCAAAATAAATTTGATGCTACTTTGGACCACAACACCATAACACTAGCTGACTTAAATTTAACACAAATTATCTTTTTCAATGATCCTATGAGGAGAGGCTGAGGGAGCTGGGGCTGTTCACCCTGGAGCAGAGGAGGCTCAGAGGAGACCTCATCACTCCCTACAACTCCCTGAAAGGAGGTTGTAGCCAGGTGGGGGTTGGTCTCTTTTCCCAGGCAACTCTCAGCAAGACAAGAGGGCACGGTCTCAAGTTGTGCCGGGGGAGGTTTAGGTTGGACATTAGAAAGAATTTCTTTACTGAGAGGGTGGTCAAGCATTGGAATGGGCTGCCCTGGGAAGTGGTGGATTCTCCGTCCCTGGAGATATTTAAAAAGAGACTGGATGTGGCACTCAGTGCCATGGTCTAGTAACTGCAGCAGTAGTGGATCAAGGGTTGGACTTGATCTCTGAGGTCCCTTCCAACCCAGCCACTTCTATGATTCTATGATTCAAGGACAAGCCAGTGACAAAAGTGAAAAGCTTAAGGGCCGCTTGCATGAAATTGCAAAGTGAGGTTTAATGATGCTTATATAATATCCTAGATAATATTTGTGCACCTCATCTAAAAATACACGCATTTAAAAGTATCTTCCGTACTTTCAATTAGAGCAATTGTAATTACATAGTTGTTACATTTTGCTAACACCAATCACACAAAGTTTATGCTTTCAGAAAGTCATTGAACTAATTCATGTAACATGCTTACCATATGTGCATGCTTCCTACTTTGAATTAAAGCACACTTCTGTCACTTTGTTTCCCTAGTAAATTTATAGCTTTTACAGGTAACACAGCACACTACCTTTTATAGGTAGCACAAGAGGTTTCCCTTCTATAAGGGAAATGTGGGGTATTCATTCATCTTCCACAGGCTTTAGGTTAGTGCAGGACTTAACCTAATCTAAGGCACTCTGGGAACAGTCACGTCACTCTACATTTCATTAAGGGATTCTTCCCAATTATGTCCAGCAAAAAGGCAAAATGAAGAGACTGCCGAAAGGTGGAGTGTGATAAACAGAAGTTTTACAAACTTGGTTGTCACTTTTATCCTGAGATGAGCTGTAAATGTAAGACTACAGTTAAGAGTATTGACATCTGTATCTCCACCTAATTATTAATAATTCCAAAATTTTTTAGTAGTGGAAGCTACCTTCATCTTCTCAGAACTAGTGAAATGTAACCAGAAGAAAGACTTGTTTCTTTATCAGCAAATGTGGGTATGATCAGCTAGTTAGCCACAAATATCTCTCTACAACAGCCTTACGTCACTTATACAAGCATGATTTGTGTTCTTTCCATTTTGCTTCTACATGTCATTGTGACATAGAATTCAGCCTTTTATGATTCACAGTTTTGGTCCCTATTGATTATTTCAGTTCTCCTTAGCAGTTTTCTAACGCTTCACTGATTGCATTCTGTGTGGGATATTTGAGTGATTATATAATTTATGTGATATTTATACCAACCACTAGTTTCATAGAATTTATGCAGCAAAGTAGCTCAATTTATAACTCAAAACCCTGTGAAGTTACGGGTCTCCATTGTGCTTGTGAACAACCTCTGGAGACGTACATCAAAGTGATATTAATATAAGAAAGAATGAGGACTCTGAAATAAAGAGTTACCATTTTTGATACAGGCCACAAATGACATCTCTGTGCCAACTGAAGTAATGTACTGTCATGTGCTAAATATGTCTTCACAGTTACTGAGTTGGCCTCAATAGATAAGACCATCTTGAATGGGAAAACCTTGCAGACCTCACTTCGTCATTGACAAGGGTACATGGCTGGATCCTTCTCAACCATTGATTGGGAAGGCATAGGATGAAGGGGTAACTAATGGTTCTTACTTCCAGGTGGAAAGGAAGAAGATGGATAGAAGGAAAAATATATCTCTTCATGGCTATATGGATATAACTACCTACACAGATAGAAGGAGAAACACAAGGATGTGGTAGGAGGAGGAATACAGATAGCAAAATGTTACTGTAATAATACTGAAATTGAGACTTTTGTGCCAGGTTAAGTTAACACTTCAGAAAGAGGAAAGGATACAAGATTTACTTAACGTCCTTTTTCATTTGGTGGAAAAGCAAGTCAGCTTTTTACCTAATCAGAAAGTAGTTAGGCTGTAGTCTAACATTGTTTAGTTACTAGTGCTTGCCAAAATTCTCTGGAAGAATACTCTTTCAGCAGTATTATGATGAGAACAGGACAAAACTTACCACTGTTGTTACTAAATGCAGAAGAGATGCTATTTTGGAAAGCATACTCATGGTACTATGTCTCAGTTGAATTTGTAAGGCAGCCCATCTTCCAGCCCCAGAAGCCAGGTTTTAAGACAGAAAGAATGCAGCAGATCTGCAAGACATAAGAAAACTCAAGCATCTTCCTGAAGCATTTCACTCAGCTTTAGTGGGAGGCTAAAAGTTTCTGCAGTCTGTACTCACCCACAGAAATGTCAGCATAATTTCAGAACACAAACAGATGTGTTCTTACTTAAGATCCTTGTCAAGTGACATGACAGGTCCACCTGCAACCCATGAGGCAGCAGTCAATATAGCAGAGAACCAGGCCCAGGGGAAGCACCCAAGCCTTCCTGAGCATGCCAACCATATTGTCCCAAGGAGTCCATCCCAGATATATGGTGCACCATTGGAAGGTGTACCAATGTTAAATACAATAAAGCATGGGAGCACTGGTTCACCCTGACATATCTCACCACATTCCAAGTGACAGTCATCTGTACACAATGCTTAGTGTGCCATTTTATGCTCCTGCCAGTTTGGTGTCATCAGCAAACCTGCAGAGAAGACACTCTGTCCCATCATCAAGGTTATTGATAAAGATGTTGAACAGGACTGAACCCAGCACTGATCCCTGGGGGACTGCATTAGTTACAAGTCTCCAGCTGGAGTCTGTACCACTCTTCGGGCTCTAATGTGTAGCCAGTTCTTAATCCATCTCACTGTCCATTCTTCTAACCCACATTTCCTGAGCTTGCTCACAAGTATGTTATGGCAGACTGTGTCGAAAACCTCGCTACAACCAACGTAGACTACATCCACTGGTCTCCCTGCATCCACCCAGTTAGTTACAACATCATAAAAGGCTATCACAATAATCAGGCATGATTTCCCCTTGGTAAATCCATGCTGACTACTCCTGATAAATTTCCTCTCTTCTTTGTGGCTAGAGATGAACTCCAGAATGAGCTTCTCCATCATTTTTCCAGGGACGCAGATGAGACTGACTGGTCTGTAATTGCCTGGATCTTGCCCTTTTTGAATACAGGAGTGACATTGGCTTTCCTCCAATCCTCAGGCACCTCTCCTGATTTGTCATGATCTCTCAGAAATGATAGAAAAGTATTAGGGTGATAACTTAAGCCAGCACTCTCAACACATTTGGATGCATCCCATCAGGGCCCATGACTGATCTCTAACCCAGTCTTCATTGACTAGTGGAGAGACCTCCCTCCTCATGCTTTCTCTCTTCTATCCAGGGTCTGGAGTTTGCAGGGGCTGGTCTAAGGAGTAAAGACTGAGGCAAAGAAGTTATTTAGCAACTCTGCCTTTTCTGTATCCTCTGTTGTGAGGGCTCCTGCCTCATTCACCTGTGGGCCCACATTTTCCCTCTTCTTTCTTTTACTACTGATAGATTTGAACAAGCTCATGTTTCATTTTACTTTCTTTGCCAGTTTTAGTTCTAAGACAGCCTTGACTTTTCTTTTTGCCTTCCTACATACTCTGACAACATCTCTACAGTTCTCCCAAGTGACCAATCCCTTCTTCCATGAGCTGTAAATTTTCTTTCTTCCATGAGACTTTCTTCAGCATCTCTTTACTGATCCATGCAGGTCTCCTACCACCTCTACCCAATTTTTTCTCAAAGGAATGCACCTATTTTGAACCTAAAGGAAGCAGTATTGGAAAACTGACCAACTTTCTTGGGTTCCTTACAGAGTCTTAGCCCATGGGATTTCTTCAAGTAGATTCCTGCAAGTAGAGTACAAAAATTATCCCTGTGGAAGTCCAGGGTTGTAATCCTACTTATTGCCCTTCTTCTTCCTTGTACAATACTAAACTCCACCATGTCATGATCACTGCTAGCAAGGCTGTTCCCAACCTTAATTTCCCCAGCCAGACCTTCTTTATTGGTTAAAACAAGTGCAGCTCTCCTTGTTGGTTCCTCCACTACCAATGTCAGAAAGTTATCCATCATGCACTACAAGAGCCTTTTGGACTGCATATGCTTGGCTTGTGTGATTTTTCTACAAAGTCACACATATGATACAATCCAATCACATATATCAGCCTGCGGTTCAGTTGTCCCAAATTAAGACTTCTTGAATATCTGTTAGCACAAGAATGAACACAGAGCACAGGAAGGAAAGTACTCTGAGAAAAAAAAAATTATCTAAGACTTAAAGGTTTCCAAAAGTGTCTCTAAGTCTCCATATACTGTCCTGTAGTCTGGGCAAAGAGAATGAAGGAAGATCACTGTTTAATCTGTTCTCACAAGCTGTATAAACTAATATGCATCTACAATTGACAAATACACACACTCACATATATGTGAGTGTATACATATACCTCAGTGTATATGTAGGAGGTATTAATAAAGGTAACTTATACATCTTTCTTAAGCTACACAATTAGTAGAGAACTGCAACCATTTTCATCATGATTAAGTTTAAATGGTATTATAAACATGACAAAATGTAGAAGAGTTATAAAACTTACTGCCAAGTAGTTACCTCAGATGGTGAGTACAAAACTCAAACTTAGGCTGGAAGCTTTTTCAATGTATTGAGAAGCAATAATGAAATTTCTATATACTCCTCCAACTGTCAAACACATCTAACCAACAAACTGGATGATGGAGGAGAACACACCCTCACCAATTCTTGGATGACAACAAGTAGAAACCATGGTCAAAGCCCTGGATGGAAATGTTGCTAGTTCATATGATGCTCTCCATCATATTAGTAAATTGGAAGAAGTTAAGTCACGTAGGAGTTCTAAACCTTGAAGTGACCAGCTCTCTGCAGCTGAGAGACAAACGGCTATGGCTATTCTGTGCAAGAAAGGACCCAGTGATCCTGGCAGACTATTAGCTCTAAACGAGTTTGCAGCAGCACCTCACAACAGGGAAGAGTACTCACATCCTGGACTAGCATTAGCAAAAAAAAGCATTAGCTTTTGCATTAGCAAAAGCACCAACAGCATCTCTAATCAAAATTGGGAAGGCCACATTTGGCATACTGTTCTGGGTTCTCTTCTACAATAAATCAGTTAAGCAGGTGGCTTCTAGGATGGTTAGAGAGCTGTAGGACAGTACACTTGAAGATAGAAAGGGGGAACACTTCCGGCTCTTCATCATGGAGAGGAGGTTGAAGGGTGATGCTATAGCTTTTTCCAGCTTCCTTCAGGGGTGTTAAAGAGAAGACATTCTTCTCTAGAATGCACAGAGGTTGAAAGGCAAAAGTAAAAAGTCACACCATGAAATTCCAGCTAGATGAAAGAAAGCATTTCATGAGAATAATCAAGCACATATCTCCCAAAAAGTCTGTACTAAATCTATCTTCAAAGATTTTTTAAAATAGATGGACTATGTGCTAAGCATCCTGATCAGTCTTTGAAGTTACTTATATTCATAGCAGAACTAGGAATTGGATATTCTCCAGAGGTCCCTGACAGCCTGGTGTATTCTATGAGATGTTTTTGTTTGGTTGGGTTTTTGCCAAAGGGAAAATTGTATTATTAGGTAAGAGATTTCACAGAAAAATCAGTTCAGTGTTACCGTACACTCTATAATGAAGAGTTTTATAGGCTTTAATAGCCAAAACAGGCAGCCTTAACCTCAAACTCTTTGGATTCTTGATATATTTTTCATTTTAAAATAAATATGCAGAGAGCAAGACTGCACTGCCTGAAAGCATTTCTCCCAAATCAAAGCAAATAAAGATATAGCAGGATAACCTTAGGAAAGGATAGAGATATTGCTCAGTTAGTGAAACGTAGTATATATACCTATGTATATATCAGTATATATTCAAAATAAGCTGCAGACTCAGTGGTAACTGGTTTCTTTCCAATGCTTCACCCTCAAAGGCTGAACAGGATTTGCTACAGAGTATTTAGCTTCTTCTCCAGCAATGCCCCTTTCTGTATATCAAAGAATGGAAGGAGTGCTCTCTCCAGTGTTGTGGGATGCAGAATGTTACCAGCCAGTACTGATCTTCGCTGGCATAAAAAATCTGGGAAATATAAATCCAGCTCTCCTGGGAAGGTAAATGCAGCTGCATATGCACAAACTATTCCATCATGCCATTTACAAAGCACAGCCATCATATACTTAGCAGTAAAAGAATGGATTCATTATTCCAGACTAATGGCAATGCTTAAGGCAGCTTGATAATTCCTAAGGTAATGTAAACATGGTGAGAATAATTTTAAGATATTGATGCTGTACATCACTTAATGCACTCCAGCTGACACTCATTCCAGTGAAAGATCATTTGGGAAATTTTGGCGAGTTAAAACTCTAGATTGCATATGTGTACATGGCTTCAAAATCAGCAGTTACTTACATTCATAAGTTAAAAGGAAAATAAACAAAATATATAGTGTTGTATTTCATCAGTAAACTTTCTATGGGAATCAGGACTTTAGAATTAAGGAAAAACAGAAATTTACATTATCAGGTAGGCCTTGAGCAACCTTGTCTAGATAAGAGGTGTCCCTGCCCATTGCAGGGAGGTTGGAGTAGATGATCTCTAAGGTCCCTTCCATCCTAAGCGATGCTATGATTCTATGACCTTCATTAAATACACTGACAAAATACAAGCCTAAAAGCAAACAGTTTTTTACCATTGGTGATTTTTTCTTTGTTTGTTTCTTCTTTCATTTTTTCTTCTCTTGTTTTTCCCATTTGATCTTTTCCATTTCTCACCTACATTTTGTCTGACAGAATTATTATATATTACTAAAGAAAGAGCCAAAACTTAGATGGAAAACAGACTACAATATAATAATAAAACATATGGTTTAATCCATTGAAGAATGAGATATTTATATCTAAATTTTACATATCTTATTTGAACACTGAAATATGTGTAGCAAAAATATCTCGAAGTCCTTGTATAGCTTTTCTTTCGTGCATACTTAACTTTGGATCCTAGCAGAAATATACCAAGAAAACAAAATGTTAATTTTGAGCTTCTCCACACTTACTCTATTAGAGACTGATTACTAGAATGGTTTTGTGTCTGAGAAGGATGAATATTCAGCCTGGAAAAGAGAAGGCTCTAGGGAGACCTTGGCAGCCTTCCAGTACTTAAGGAGGGTCTACAAGGAAACTTGGGAGGGTCTTTTTACAGGTACAATTGGTAGCAATAGGACAAGGTGTAATGACTTAAACTTGGAAGAGGGGAGATTTACATCAGACATTATGAGGAATTCTTCACTATGAGGGTAGCAAGAGACTGGAACAGGTTGCCAAGACAAGTAGTGGAGGCCCCATCCTTGTAGTTGTTCAATGCCAGGCTGGCCTAGCAGGAGAGTTTGAAACTAGAAGATATTTATGGTCCCTTCCAATCCCAACAATTCTATGATTAATTATTCTATGATTAATATTAACTGGGACAGAAAAGTTTATTGGCTGCTTGTTGCTGAACAGCAGTCAGAATTTGGTGAGTTTTCTTTACTTGAAATATGTTATATTTACCAAGATTGAAACCTTTTCAGAATTAAAACGAGGATAATTTATGGAGCCAGCGTAAAAAATTTAGAGCTAGAAGCAATAATAAGTAATTGCTGTTATCTACTATATGGACATGAGGAAAGCAGACTTCAGGTTGCTTAAGGAACTGATTGGTAAGGCCTCTTGGGAAAAAACCTTTTCAGGGTGCTGGGGCCCAGCAATGCTGGTCACTCTTTAAGCACCACCTCCTATGAGCAGAGCACCAGGAAATTCCAAAATGCTGGAAGTCAAGCAGGCAAGGTTGAAGGCCACCCTGGCTGAGCAGAGATCTTTTACTAGGCACAAAAGGACGTTGTATGGCCAGTGGAAGGAAAGAAAGCCAACATGGGAGGGCTATAGGTATGCTGTTCACCACTGTAGGGCAGAAATCCATACAGCTAAGGCTCAGCTAGAGTTGAAACTGGCCTGCACTGTGAAGGAGAGTTTAAAAATGCTTTTTAAAATATGTAAAGGGTGACATTTACTTCAGGGGCCTGATACCCAGAGTTTTCCAGTATTAAATTCTGAAAACTGACACGTGTGAGACCAGTCACCTGATTCTGACCTTTGCAGCTCATCAAGTCTCCATCTGGAAGATTTTTTATTCTAATGGCATTGCTTATACTTGTCTACCATCTTTTATGACTTGTATCTGTCAAGCATCATGTGTGATTTTTGTTGACTGGTCTGTAAGGCAGAAAGGATTTTTGCCTTTCCACATGCCAGGACTCAGGAGTCGATCCCATATGTAAATGGCAAAAGACAGGTGAGGAACAATGTTGGTCCATTACTTGATGATCATGGACACCTAATAAATAGGAATTGTTTTCATTTAGGCTTTTGCCTTCTGTCTGGCAGGCGCAGGATACAGTGGTCCCTTGATCCTGTGTACTTTCTCTTGGGTGTTGCCGTTTCTGTTTCAGGGAGGGCAGATTCCATTGAGTGTCTCTCTTGTTTAACCTCCCTCATGCTCCTTAGGCTTTCAGCTTCCTCTCACAGTTCTGCCACAAGACAGCGTATGTCCACCTGCTCACATCACACAGAGCTGTTCTCACTGATGCCACCCCCTGCTAGTGCGAGGCTCTGGCACTCCCTGAAGTCTGTGACCTGGACAGCTGCATGTTTCCATGGGAGCTCCATCTGGGTTCCTATCTGGGTTCACCTATTCTGGTGAGTGTTGAGATCTTGATCTGCTGGGTGGAGATCTGACCTGAGTTCCTTCCAGGACTGTGATGACCACCAAGACACACCTGGCACCACTTCGGTTTCTTCCTGCATGCTTATCTATCATTTCTCTGCCTCATGAAAAGCTTGGGAAACCCCTCTACACACTGAAATCTGTTGATCCAGTTCTGGGCAGATGCCAAAGCAATTCCTCTTGTCAACTGCAGCTGTCAGAGCATTAGTGCTCTACCCACACACCCTGACTGCATGATCTGCTATTCAAACTGTCATGGAAACTGCTGCCCCACGCCCTGTTTGCCCACACTTTTTGCAGAGCTCCTGACCGCCTGGATCCCTGGGGCCTTCCGTGGGAGTGGGAGTGGAGCTGCCAGCTCTGTCTCCATCCACAGTGCCTCAGCAGCCCACCCACAAGCTGTCAGTTCCCTGGAAAGCTACCCTTTTTCCCAGCTTTGAAAAGCTCCAAAAAAGAGCACCTTGTTGCCCCTCTTCTATACAATTCTCTTCCCCACTGTGGAACTGTGCTGGAGCTGGCCTCCTCAGCAGTTTCCATAGTTTATTTGGAGATGGAAGTTTCATTTCTTGATTCACTCATTCTATATTAATAAACAACAAGCCCAGCAATTAAACAAATTCTGGGGTTGTATAGCCCTTTAGGGTTAATTTCAGAGACAAAGTAGCTCTGTTCCCAAGCAATTTGGTGGGAAAGATAATTGCTATGTATCATTTGTGTGTTTATAAAAGCAGATCACTGATCATTTGCAAAGTTATTGCTACTGTAACCCGTAAAACAAACTTGCAGAAATGAGAATAATAGCAGTTCTTGAGTAGTTCTATAAATGGAAAAAAAAAGGTAAATATTGAGAACCACATAAACATTCACTTTAGGATCAAATCCCTGTCATAGAGTTTAAAAATGAACTTTTCATAATATGAATCATGACTGAAGTGTGCTTTGATTAAAGTAAAATATTTCCAGTCTTCAAGACAATGCCTGTAACTTTGTAAAGCTAACATTCTTTAACATTTCTGCAACCTAAAAGCGACTAAAATTCTTCTTTGTATTAGAAAAAACTCTGAAAGCCTCAGATAAACCTAATCTCATCATTAACAGATTTGTTCATAAGAAAACAAACAGAAATTTTACAAAATACATATTTTTCCAAATTCCAAAGCCTTTGGGGCCTAAGCCTCAGACAAAAAAGCTGACTATTTATATTTTGTCAGCAGTAAATGTAATCACATGCTATAAATAGGATATATGGACACTATATTTAAGAATTTTATTTATTTATTAATAATTTATTTATATTTAAGAATATTTAAATTGAAAAAAAAATCTCAAATAAGATATTTCTTCAGCTATGTACACCTCTCACAATTTCATATTATATCACCTTTCTTTTCAAACTGAAGAATTGTTAAATCTTGTAGAGTTTAGGATTTCCAGTTTGCAAGCTATCTATTTTACTACTAAATACGCAACTTAATATTGCTTTCTTTGGTCAACTATTAATTTCTTTATTTCTTTCACTCCTTTTATTTTCAGCGTTTCCCCATGATGTGTTTTTGGGGTGAAGGAGAGAAGGAATTTGGTTCCTGTATCTGCCTGGAAGAGTATCCAAAAATTACTTAAACTAAAAAAGCTGAAAAACAACTTTATGCTTTAAATATTTTCATCACATGTACACAGACCACCCCTGCCAATAGTTTGCTTGATGTGCCTTTTAGAAACCCTAAAAGAGAGAATTCCATAATCTAATTTGTTAGTCTGCTGTGAGGATTTACCACAGCGAGTGTATTTCGTTGGGTTTTTGATTTTTACTTATATACCCAAGGTAAATCTCCTTATGTGTAAATTAGGCATGTTTATTCTTACATTTCTCCAATTAAAGCCAATGCACATTTTCCTAAGCATATCAGAGCTCAGATATGTCCTTTTTTAGTTTTTTTTTTTTGTTTTAGACTAAAAATCCCCAGTTTGCTCAGTCCTTCCATGTAAGGCATATTTTTTTCAAAATGTCTGACTTTTTTTCTCTTCTTTGGCTTGCTGTCTGCAAATTTGTCTTAAAAGGCATTTCTAGACTTCCAGAGCCATAATCTCATAAGAGGTCACACAAGTGGAATAATCACCCCAGGCCTTTCATATGGCTTTGGTGTTTATACATTTAAGACTCATATTTGCATTGTTTTAAAAATCATTGTTAAACTTCAGGGTTCCTCAGTCCTGTTTTCTGAAGTTCTGCTGTGCTTACTGACTTTCTCCCATTCTGAAATGTGCTTTTGAGTACTACTTTCCATTTGCCATTTCTGAATTTCTTGTTGATTTTATGTAGTCTCTTCAAATTGCAAGGATAATTCTAATTTTAGTCTTAGCCTTTGAGCTTGGAGTCACAGTCAAGTTTTATAACTATGTCTTATACTCCATCAAGAAAATAATAATTAAAATAATGTTCTTAATTATCTATTGAGCACATATTTTCTTTTCTCCTGAAGCTTTGTGACATGGTCATTTCCACAGCAAATGGATTTGATGTCAGCAACCTCATAGAGATACAGCTGGAATAAATAAGCTCTTAGGAACTGGATTTCTTGCATGTGTACCCAGTTACGCAGGGATAAATATAGAATTTACACAATACAGAAACAACAGCCAATAAATTTTACTCATACAAAATTCCTGCTTGAGCAACAGCAGCATAATTACTCTGTAGTTAAAGGGTCCATTTCAGTTAGACACTTTAAAATGAAACTTCTTTATGTGTTACAACTCACAGTAATTAGGAGCTGTAAAATTCTACCATGAGCTATCAAAAGCAAAAATATTAAATTAACATCAGTGTGAAAGTATTGAAGCACATTTTATGCACTACTGACATTTCACTAAAACTTCATCCAAAGGCATGGAAGACACAGGCTACTCACGGTGCAACATTTACTTCTCCGTAAGATAGGCAGCAGTATGGTCTCCAGTGCTCTGTCATCCTCACAGTAAAGATGTTTATCCTCAGGCTGAGGTGGAACTTCCTACGTTCTGGTTTAAAACATCCTTGTCTTATTACTGGGACCTATGGAAAAGAAATTGGCGGTTCCTCTTGACATGCACCCCTCAGATATTTATAAACATTAATAAGATTCCCTCTCAGCTTTCTTTTCTCAAGGATAAATAGCCTCTGTTCTCTCATTTCTTTCATCATAGGAGAGATGCTCAAGTCCTTTCATCATCCCTATAGCTCTCCATCGGACTCTCTCCAGCAGATCTCTGTCTCTCAGCCATGGTATCCTTCATCTACCTGTTTGGTCATGCCTTCATAGAAGGATTGCATGTTAGTCCAGCAAGATTTCCCCTTAGTAAATCCACACTGACTACTCTTGATAACCTTCTTTTCTTTCAGTTTGTTAGATATGGCCTCCAGATCAAGCTGCTCCATCATTTTTCCAGGGATGGAAGTGAAGCTGAGTGGTCTGTAGTTGCCTGGGTCTTCCTACTTGCCCTTTTATAAAACTGGAGTGACACTGGCTTTCTTCCAGTCCTCAGACACATTCTCCATGACTTTTCAACAATGATGGAGAGAGTGGGTCAGCAACAACATCAGCCAGCTCTCTCAGTACATATGGATACACTCAGTCAGGTCCCAGGGATTTGTGGTTTTTTTGGTTTATCCAAGCAATCTCTAACCCAATCCCTAATGACTAATGAACTCAAAACTAACACTTAATAACTGCTAATGAAGAAAAAGTAATCAAACCTAGTGCTGCTAACAACAAAAGCAACAAAAATAATCAATCTCTTCTCCTTTCACATGGACACTTCCCAATCGTTCAAGATGAATGTATGTCTTATTTTTCTAATTTCTAAATATAAATTTCTAAATATAAAACTCATAAATTCTAAGCTTCTGTTAGTGAACTGTGCAGAGAAGACATTCATAAATTATGTGGTCATATTATCTTTCGATTTAAAAATGTGTAAAGAATGAGATGTTTGGTGGAGGATTAGCCATGAGTAAATTTTTCAAATTAGTTAACTACCAGTTCTCTCAAGGGAGCCTACATGTGGGCTAACCTAGAGGTGTATGATGATAACTTTGTCAGGTGGTGTCATGACCTCCAGGGTGACTGTGGCACTGTCATATCTAACAAAGTGAGCACAGCTCCCCAGAGGAGGGGGACAAACCAAATATCACATCTCACAGAGTGGGCACAGGTAGAGTTCCCCAGAGTGAGGGTCAACCCAGGGAGATTTGGACTGAACCCCCTTGCTTTCTAAACTCCTTCAGAGAGGAGCCCAGGTGTGGCTGGGCCCAATCCTCCTCCTCTAATTAATCTCTTTTAACAGCTTATTCAGAGAGATTAAGTTTGGGAATTCTCTGCCCGGTACTCAGAAGTAAGATGATTACCCAGGAGGTTTGTATAAGAACACAACTTCACTTAAAAGTGAGTAAGATTATAAAGCATGTGAGATTATATCTAGCAGAATTATAAATGATGGTACTTTCAAAGCAATGGTTTACAATTTAACAAAACTTAAGGAAGTTGTCAAAACAACGGGTTACAACTAAGAAAACTTAACAAAGCAACGGGGAGTAAAACTTAACAAAATTTGAAACTATATTACCCTTATGTGCTGAGATAAGGTTAGAAAAAGAGGCACAGAGAGAGACAAAGATGAATAAGAGATAGGAAAGATGTCACCACCCTTGGATCCAGTGATGGTCTTGGTAGGAAGTTGTGGTCCTTGGATGGCAGGCGCACATCCAGCATTTCGAGTGTGCCTCTTCTATTCCACCTGGTCCCACTTTTTTGGGGGGGGAGGGGGAATTTTGTCATATCTTGCACAGCCAGGTGTTCACTTGGGCCCCTCCAGATGGGATGACACAGCAATAACCCTGATTTCTGTGCATGAGCCCTCTCCAGTGTCTTTACCCGGGGCACACACAAGATGTCACTCTGCCTCCGCAGGGCACAGCTTGCCTGCCCCTGTCCCTTATGGAATAAGGACAGTGTCCTGCCTGTCAGGGTGGCATCAGACAGAGCTCTCCTTGCAAGGACAGTGTTCAGCTGATGGGGATGGCCACTGAAGGAGGGGCTGCTCTTGTGAGAATAGGGCCCCCTTTATCAGGGTGGTTACCCAAATGAGGGTCTCTCCTTGAGAGAATAAAGTCCAGATGGCTATCGAATGAGGCCTCCACCTGAGTGCAATGTCTATTGTGTCAGGGAGGCTGTTTTGAGACAAATATTCTTTTTAGGAACCTACAGGTGGCTGTTTCATGTAGTAAACAAAGTATTTGCTCAACATAGTTTAGTAACCATTCTCCTACTTATGAATTTATTACCTTATAGGTAATTGAAATAATTTGGAACCTTAATTTTATCTAAAAGATTACTTGCCTTATTTGTTCTTATCTACATTTATAAAATGTAGAAACCGCTCTTCTCTGATTGAAACTATGTAAGGAAAATATCTAAGATCTTTAAAAATAAGCAGAAAGCTAATGATTTGACAGTTGGATAAAGATACTTTATAAATAATTATAATTTAGTGTCAGTTTATAAACATAGTGAATAAATGCTTTCATATATGTTGTACATTAAACACCTATTACATAATGACAAGCTCAAAAAGTGGACTCTTGCAGACTGCATGAAGTTCAACAAGGCAAAGTGCAAGGTTCTGCACCTGGGTCAGGGCAATCCCATGCATGAATACAGGTTGGGAGGAGAAAGTATTGAGGAGAGCTCTGAGGAGAGGGACTTGGGGGTGGTGGTGGACCAGAGGCTTAACATGAGCTGTCAATGTGTGCTTGCAGCCCAGAAAGGCAACTGTGTCCTGGGCTGCATCAAAAGAAACACAGACAAGGAAGTCAAGGCAGGTGATTCTCCCGCTCTGCTCTGCTCTTGTGAGACCCCACCTGGAGTACTGAGTCCAGTTCTGGAGTCCCCAGCATAAGGACACAGAGCTCCTGGAACATGTCCAGAGGAGAGCCACTGAAATGACTCAAGTTCTGGAGAACCTCCCCTATGAAGACAGGATAAAGAACTTTGTATTGTTCAGCCTGGACAAAAGAAAGCTCTGAGGTGACCTGAGCAGCTTTCTTTAGTCTGAAGAGGGCCTACAAGAAAGCTGGGGCAGGGCTTTTTACATGGGTGTGTAGTGAGAGGACAAGGGGAAATGGTTTAAAACTTGAATAGGGGAGATTTAGGTAAGACGTTGGGAAGAAATCCTTTAATTTGGGTGTGGTGAGATGCTGGAACAAGTTGCCAAAGGAAGTTGTGGCTGCCCCCTCCCTGAAAGTGTTCAAGGGCCAGGTTGGATGGGGCCTTGAGCAGCCTGATCTAGTGGAAGGTGTCCCTGCCCATAAAGGGAGGTGGGAACAAGATTATCTTTAATCTAGAGATCTAGATTATATTCCAACCCTAGCCAGTCTATGATTCTATGATTCTGCTAATTATAAATTGTAACTTTTACTTAATCACATGTTCTAATAATGTGATTTCATGTACAGTACTAATTTTAATTAGGTAATGAGACGTAATTATAATTTTTAGGTATCTACTTGTGGATGTCAATGAAATTCTGTTCTGAAAACTAAAACTCCCTAAAAACACAATCTACTGCAAATGTTAATGTGCATATCTTAAAAAAAGTCAATAATAGTATTTTTTTATCATATATGTCATAAAACAGGTTAAATTGTGACATAAGTAAACAATCTTCTTCATTTCCATGGAACTGCTAACCCTTGTAAAGGGAAATACTTATGGTAACTATTTATTGTATTGATACATACCATATTTTCCAGTAATACTTGATAAATTTCCAGAAGGTCTACATTTCATAACCCTAGTCACTTAATTTTGCCCACTAGAGCATGTCCTGAAATGCCTCATTTACATGATTGTAAATACTTCCATGGATGGCGATTCCTGCACTTCCCTGGCAGTCTCTTCTAATGTCTAACTACTCTCTCAGTAAAGAAATTCTTCATAATATCTAGTCTAAACACCCCCTGGTGCAACTTCAGGCCAGGTCCTCTATCCCTATCATTAGTCACTTGGATGAAGAGGCCAGCAACCTCCCTATATAAGCTCCTTTCAGGTAGAGAGTAATAAGGTGTCCTCTCAGCCTCCTCTTTGCCGAAGTAAACATTCCCAGTTTCCTAAGCCTCTCCTTACAGGATTTGTTCTCCAATCCCTTCACCAGCTTGGATGCCCTTCTCTGAACTCACTCCAGCAACTCAATGTCTTTCTCGTAGTGCAAGGCCCAGGACTGAACACAGTACCCAAGACGCGGCCTCATCAGTTCTGAGTTCATGGGAACAATCTCTTCTTTTCTCCTGATGGCCACATTATTCTTGACACACTTCGCAGCCACCTGAGCATGCTGCTGGCTCATATTCAGCTGTCTTTTGACCAACACACTGAGGTTCTTTTCACACTGGTCAATCCCACAACTATTTACCATCTCAGTTTCAAAAGGATATGCAGACAAGGAAGGATGGCTCAACAACAGATTTCCCACCCTCAGCCTCCTGGTGAAGGGGGGTAGAATGTTGGAAAAACAGCCTCGGTGCTGTTTGAAGACTGCTCAGCAGTAGGCAGAACACTGGTGTGTTATCAAGAGCTTTCTAGCTACCTGTATAAAGCACAACACTTTGAAGACTGCTATGGGGAAAAAAAGCTTCACCTCAGTCAGAACTAATACTTACATTTACCATAAAGGTTTTGTGAAGTACCATTCACCTCCATTGTTTCAGCTTTTTTTCCACAGGAGTTGCACAGAACTGAGAAAAGATCTTAGAAGAAACTCTAAATATGGTGAAAATGACTCTATTTTTTATCTTCTGCATATGTTTATCGTCATGTGACTGTGAATTGAATACATCCCTCTATTTGTTTATTTATTAATTTCTTGACTATTAATTGAGTGCTGCAATTGGTCAGAAAAACTCTTCAGATTACTTCAGTGAAGTAATTTTCCATTACACAGATCCATAAGCAAATTAATGATGAAACTTTTATTGGCTTCAGTGACAGAAGAAATCTTCCAGCAAGTGCAAAGATGGTATTGTAAATATTTGCAGTTAACTCCTCTGGAGAAGTCTAGCTTAGGCTTTTGTTTAGGCTGTAGGACAGAAGAACAATTGTCATCATCATCTCTCCAGAGGCCATAGTGCAGATGGAGAGCTCCTCCTACCTCAGGAAGATGTAGTAGTTAATCATCTCTCAGCACCGAGGAGATTATCAAAAAGCACTGAAGTAGCATTCCCAGAATATTTTCCTAAGAACACTTCTTTATAATTTGTTGCAGCTGGGCTAGAATGGCAGACATTAACATAAAAATATTTTTATTTCACCATAACTGTGCTTAGTAGTAAACAAAGGGGATCAAAATTAATGCAGATTGGTTTTGCTCATGTCAAAAATGACCACATCCAAAAACATCTTCTACCTTAAGTGCTTAGAATACCTGAAAGCCTTTCTTTAAACAGTCTTAGTATTTCCTATTTTATTCATCTCTCATGTTTTAATCTCTAAACTTCATTTCTGATAATTTATAAGTGATCTTTGAGTGTATCTAAAAACATAGTATTTTTTTGAGTGTATTAAAAAATATACTTTGCTAACACACACAAAAAAACCCCCAACTTCAGTACACATGATCACTGTGCACCCTCTCAGAAAGATAGCATAACAGGAATCTCGTAATCCTAACTGTTACATTTTCATGGTGGACCATCTTTTTCCAAATCTATAAACTGTGTGAATTATGGTATCTGAGCAGTACGTCAGCATTTTTGTATGTATATGTAAACTGCATGAAAAGCAATGTCAGGATTGACTGAGGATTAAGTAGATGATGAAAAAACAGAGATCTCTTGTACGCAGCAGGCCTTGTAACTCCTAATTTTGTGCATGATGCTAATTAAATGTCTGCTTTCATAATGTAAATATATGGTGCCTGAGCAGAAAAGCTGTTAACATAATTGTATATGTTACACAGGCGGTATAGCAGATTGCAATTATTAGGATACTGTGAGTTTAAGGCTGTCTTGTGTGCTCTGTTGTTTGTGGCTTTTATAGTCCTTCAGTTCCCAAATAACGCTCAAACTAGTTGTTTTTCCTTACATGCTTTATAAACACATGCTTTATAAAAATTAACTTACTCCCCTAAGTAATCAGTTTCCAAATGCAGCTAATTTTTAACAGTTAAGGCAACTGTAGACATCCCTGAGCATTTTGTCAAAACATTACCACAGGTCTCCTTTAGATGACTGGTTATGTAAAAGCCTCATCTCAAGTCATGCAGAGAAAGCTGGCCTGTATAAGCAAAAATACTCAGCTCTGTCTTGTAACAGTGACTGCCTTGCTCATCATACCTTGCCACTTTCTTGGAGGTTCATGGCAGAGTGTCCATTGAATTTTCTTAAACTTGAAGGATTTCTAAAACTAGTCAACATTATCTACATTTATTAGAGGTTTACCTTTCCTAGAATCCCCATTTTCACAAGCTATAAAATATTCCATATTTCACAATCAGGGAACTCCTAAAAACACACTTCAGAATGGCAGCACATGATGTTAAAATCTGTGTTTCAAATTCAGTTCAGTATTCAAGAAAAAATAATTAAGGGCTAATGTCCACAGCAGAGGAGCATTCAGGTTATTAAGGTTTAATGTGACTTATAATTTTGGATCTGCTAGAACAAAGTCCAGCCACCAAGAGACGGGTGCAACCATAAAGTTTTAATTGACAAATAACACCATTAAAGTGATATAACCTTGTGAAGATATGGCAAATATGTTGCAAGGAAAAAAGAGAGAGAGAAGGAGAGAGAGGGGAGGAGGACAGAGAAAAGAATGAGGGAGACAGAGAAAGAGAAGAGTGAGAGAGAGAGAGAGAGAGAGAGAAAATGAGGGATATCACCACCCATGGATCCAGTGCCTTTCATCAATCTTTCTTCTTCAGGATGGAGATCTGATTCCAGATGAGGTAAAGGCCCAGTGGATGTTGGTGAGTCAGTGGTAGGTGACTAAGGATAAACACTACAGTGTTCTTTATATACACTGGGCTTCTCAGCGCTCTTAAGGTTGATTCAGGCCCCTGGAATCTCGCCTAACGTAAGCCAACCCTACAGAATCATAGACCCCATATCATCCCATGATTCCAAGTATCATAAGGCAGAAGATAGCTCCAGGTTTAGAATCTTCATGCCAGCTTCTTTAATACAGGTGGTGGTGGTGAGATGTGTAGATACCTCCAAAGCTAAGTGGTTCTATAGCATCATCCTTGAGACTTGCTGTTATCTGTAATTTTAGTTCTGCAAAAGTGTATTTAAAGTTGTCAAAAGTTGCACTTGACAAACTGATATCTCCAAATTGCCACATCAGACAATTATTGGAGAACATTATTCACAAACTTCACAACAATTTTAGCACAACAATAACAAATAAAACCAGAAAACTTACACAATAGTAAGACAGTTATAACAGAAAACCTCTCCATTTTGAGAATTATCTTCCAGTTGAAATGGTGGCATTGCAATACAGTTTAATTTTTATTTTTTGTTTTTATTGTTGGGAGATACCATCTACTGTCCCTTAATTTCCACAGTATCTCAATTCAAGCATTGCACCTGGTGTCACTTACTGCCTGACAAGGGAAAGGAGCTGAGACAATCTCCCATCAAAGAGGTCAGTGCATGCTTGGAGTCCATACTGGTCCCTCCCCCCTATCAGATGTAGCAAGGCAAACCAGGCAAGGCTACCAGTGCAATGCAGTCTAGGTTGCCTTAAACTTTTGTGCCAAATCTGGGGTTCATCATCCAGTGTGCATAAAGCAAATCAAACACACAGAGCTGAGGTATCGGTATTACCAGCACTGTGCAAGGTTAAGTGTTAGGTGGTAATTGCACAAAGCTAGCACTTCAACTTCTGTAACACCAGATATTACATAATGTGAACCTAACCTTTAGATACTCTGGCACAATCCAGAGAGTGAGCCTTTTGATAAGGATCAGTTTAAACAGATTATGAAAGTCTGAATTATTCCTTAGTCTTTTTTTTTTTTTTTTTTTTTTTTTTTTTCAAAGAAAAGCATATACAAAACAACAATAATAATAATAATAATACCAATAGCAATTAACAGTAACAATAACAACCACAAATGGACAAACAGGAACCAACTGGGAAAAGGACCCTTCCAATTGGCAAAAGGACAGCATCAGACAACCAATTATAGAAACAATTCTTTCCCTGCTGAAGAAAAAAATGAGCTTAACAGAAATCAGACGGAAAACAAAAACAAAAACAAAGCAAAACCAAAACAGTAAGAGCAATGTCCTGGGGCATTAGTAAATTTCCAGACCAGAGCAAGACTGATGAGATGGATGGGATCAGAAACATCCATTCCAGATTCTGAGGCACACCCCCTGGAGGTGCTCCTGCCAGGGTGTGTTATAAGGCATCCCTTCCTCCATCCTGCTTGCAGAAAAGTGCCCTTGTAAAACACCAATAGTTTAATTCCCAAGTCCCTGTGTTTGGTCAAATGGAACATCACAAGGTTTTAAAAGCTTGTGTGGATTATTAAAAAATTAAGGTATTTATTGTCACTGTTTTCCCATACCATGAACACAGTCTGTAAGATAAAGTAAAGCAAAAAAATCCCAACAATTTTATAAGTCTATAAACAGACACACAAAAATGACTAATGTTATTTTTCTGAACTTCTGAACACATAAAATGTCTCTGCTCTCTGCTGCTACAATTGCGTTTGAAAGCTAATGACCCTTGTCCTTCCCTTAGGAAACACGTATTTTGAGAACCATCCTTTCACTCTGAGGAATGGAAATCTGTGTAAGCCACAGAAACACCACACAATACTGGGGAAGAAACATATGAAAGAATACTAACTAGCTTCACAGAAGTATACCTTTCTGTTTCTTGGTCTCATAAAGCATAAACACAATACTTGAATTCCTAATGAAATCTTCAGCACAATATAAAGATTTCTTTCTTCAATACCATTTTGTTCTTTTTTTTTTTCTCAATTGCTTGCTATTCTTTTTCTTCTTTTGCATCTCAGAGTCTTGATTGTATTTTTTGTACTCTCCTCCTTTCCTCTCTTGTTCATATGCTTAGTCTGTTCTTATCTCAAAGCCTTTGTCACTCATTTCCTTGCTTCAGTCTCCTGAACTTCTGAATAAATCTGGCAACACATTCAAAAAGCAAAGCAGTTTCCAACACCTACCTGTACATTACATATCCTCTCATTAAACATTTATCTTTTCCTAGCTCACAGAATCTCAAAGGACAAGAGAGAAGCACCAGCAGCAAAAAGGGAGCAAGAAGGAACCAGAAGCTTGTGACTTGTCTTGCAGAAAACCACATTTTGCCAAGACTAGTTCTGAGTTTCTCTTTTCTAAGTTCCCAAAGACTATCAGTCTGATGTTACGTAGAAGATCAAGCCAACTAAAGCAGACATGAGAGAATATCCTAACATTTCATAAGAATAAACACATAAATTTCAAAGAAACAGCATGAGTGCAACTGTGTGTGAATGATCAGATTCACTTTACAGCAAGCCCACTGTGCTTAATTTAACTATACTATATTACTCATGTGTCACTCAGATTAAGAGTAAGCATTTGTCCTCTGATCATGCCTAGTTCAATACCTAAGCTTTAAACAAAACTCACCAATGCATTTGAATTTCAATTCCTAAAAGCAGTTTTGTACTACATCTCTATTTTTTTTCTGTACTGGAGTGATAAAGAAGTTTAATGAGAACATTTTCTCAACCAGAACAAGTAAAAGAGTATTTCACTTTTTTACCATGAGCTGGAGAAATCTGAAGTGCGAAGGTTTCTGGAAGCCAATGCTCCAGAAAGAAGCTCCCCAGATGGTGAGATGATGAGAAATGTGTGACTATTTAAAAAAAAGTTTATGAATGACAGGCTAATAAATGTCTCACTCATCAGTGAGTGATACATTTGTGACAGTTCACCTTGTCTAGTGTGAACATGAACAACTCTGTTGCCACAGTCCAAATCTTTTACGGTCTATCAGGCCCATAAAAAGCTCTGCTTGTCTCTAATAGCAATAAAGAGGAAATGCTATACCAGTGAAGTACTAGAAAAAGCCAAGAGGACTTTATTAAATTTCTAGGATTTTCACTATGACAACCTATTGTGCCTGATGAGTTCTTCTGTTGTGCAGGCTCTTGTGCTGTTTTGTTCTTTTTAGTACAAATAAAGAGTCTGTCGTTAGAATAAACGTACAGCAATTGTAAACATTCTATCATGACCCCATGATGATTGGGCTATGGCTATCTACCTTCATGTCAGTGTTCAGTGTTCCAGATCTACAGCTGTGACTGATTGCTAGGCTTCAGAACAGAAGTCTAGCAGAACAGAACAGAATTTCTGTGATTTCTGGGGAGTGCAGAAAAAGTGAAGATGTAATACAACTTGTAACAAGGAGCAAAAGCCTTACCTCATTACACTTATCTAAGCCATCTCAGTACAGGCACGCTGGGCACAGGACCAAAATTCACACCAAGCAGGACTAATCACACTTGAAAACTTTATTGATCTTCCTGCAACTGGGAAACATTTTCTCCAGTTTTCATGACACTGAGCATGCTGGGCGCATTCAATAACTCATCAGCCACTTACACTAAGGGAAGAAGAGAGAATCCAAAATTTACAGCCCCTATATTTATAAAAAAAGAAAATCTGAAAATTTTTAGAAATTCTGAGAATTCTTAGTTCTTGTCAGTCTGGAGTTTGATTTTTTTTATCTATGCAGTGAATTTATTTTTAAGCAATTATACATTTTTCTGTATGGGAAACTTGTATGTTTTAGAAGCAGTTATTTCAATATTTACATTCTTTGAGGTGTTACAGTTTCAGAACAATTAGTACACTGAACAGAAAAATAGAATACAATAATGACAGTAAGCAAGGATTTTCTCAATGGACAGGGGAATTAAGTCTTTGGAAACACTTTCTGTTATTGATACAGATAAGAAGTACCTCAGAGGCCCTGAAGGTTAAAAGGTTTCTTGAAAAAGACAAAAACTGTCCAGATAACTGAATTCAAAAGAACTTGGCAGCACTACTAGTCAAACAGGAGAACCTTCTGCAAGATATGCAAACAGGCTGTCAGACACTCAGGGAAATGCCACAGGGTGTCTAGAATATCATCAGTTCACAAAATATTCTAATATTAACATTATCAGACCTGCTCATTTACCCTACCCCAAATTGCTATAAGTATATATAGAAATAACATCCTTCTAAAAGCATATTAACAGGATGGTATGTCACTCCTGAAACAATGGCTAGTAAAACTGATAAGAAGACCAAATTTTTCTGCCTTCTACTAGTACACAGCTAGTATACTAATTGTCTTCCCCTAATCCTTGTAAGTTTTTCTTGGTCCCTCCTCTCCTCAAAGATTCTGACACTATCAGACAATGCTACTGTCTAGACAATTAACTTCTTCAGTGGTTGCAACAGGGACAAATCAGAAGTGATTTCAGCCTGAAGGGAGCTTGAGTGTTTGTGAGGATCATGCTATGGGTTTTTCAGATGGTATCTGATAAACAGATTACAAATTATTTTAATGAGATTCAATTATATTTACAGTAGACAGAGGATCAGGACCATCCAAATTCTTTTCAATGCAAATCCCAGAGTAGTGACGAGATATTTCTGAGACACTTTTCATAGAATCATAAAATGATTAGGGTTGGAGGGGACCTTAAGGATCATCTTGTTCCAACCCCCCTGCATAGGCAGGGACACCAACCTGGCCTTAAACACTTCTAGGGAGGGGCCAGCCACAACTTTCTTGGGCGACCTGTTCCAGCACCTCACCACCCTCACAGGGAAGAATTTTTTCCTAATGTCCAGTCTAAATTTCCCCTCTTAAAGTTTTAAACCATTTCCCCTTGTCCTCTCACTACACACCTGTGTAAAAAGCCCTACTACATCTTTCCACTGCTTTTCCACTGTCCTGATTTCCAAAGTGAAGGTGGGCTCTGTTTTTCAGTTGTGTTACAGTGGTAACAATGCTCCCGCAACATCATCTGCACACCCTAAAGGGACTGACCTCTCAAAAACCACTGTGTTCCTCTCACAGTTACCTCTGTCTAGAAGCAGCAAAACTGTAATACAAAGCAGTCATACACACAATGTAGAGAAAAAAACCCTTCCATTTCTCTTTGTAATAGGCATTAGTAGTATAGTCAGACCTACCGGGCAAAGTTCAGCCTGTAAACTAGCAGATTTTTTAAATTAAACTGCTGTCTTTGTGCAGCTTTAATATTAACATCATTAGAACTGTCAGAAAATGTACACAAAATACCTATTAGCTCAAGGCTATTTTTTTTCTCATTACAAGTAGATATTTTTTAATTATTGCAGCATTTATTCAAGCAACATCTAGATATTTTTAAAAGTGTTACAAACTGCTTTAACTTTCATCCCCGCAGAGTAATTTTTGTATTATATTGTTCAGGAGATGTATTTACAAGGACAATAAACTGTGAAGACTAAGAAAAGTTAATCAATACCATGTTATTAATAGATCGTTCCATTTAACTTGGGCTTTCTAAGAGTAAGTACTGGGTTTTGTTTTTAGTTGTTCAGCTGGACATTTAAGCTTAGATTACACAGATGCCCCTTGCAACAAGAATGACAATGAGTTGCTGGACTGTGTCCAGAAACAAGCAATGAAAATGGTAAAAGGTCTGCAGTACAAGTTTTATGGGGAGAAGCAGAGGGATTATTTAATCTGAAGAAGGGAACCCTGACAGATCTTAGTGCTCTCTACAACTACCTAAAAGAGGTTGAAATGAGGCGGGGGTTAGTCTCTTCTCCCGCATAATCATAGGATGAGAAGAAATGGCTTTCAGATGCACCAGGGGAGGTTTACATTAGGTATGAGGAAAATATTTATTGAAAGAATGGTCAGTCATTGGAACAGGCTGCCCAGGAAAGTGGGCATCATCCCTAGAGATGTTCGAAAACTATGTGGGTATTACACTACAGGACTTAGTTAAGTTGAGATGGTGGTACTGGGTTGATCGTTTGACTCGAGAATCATGGAGATTTTTCCAGCCTTAATGATTCAGTAATTCTATGTTCTGTTCTATTCTATATTGTTTTCTATTGTATATTGTATATTGACTGATTGACAAGGATTATTACTGACTTCCATCCTATTAGATGTATAAGTCTTTCAAACATAGTAGATTGAGAAGAGTAAATTACAAGCCTCAAATATTCTCTGTGGCTGAAGGTGCAATGAAAACGGGCACAGAACTTACATATAACAATACCAGCTTACCTCGTATTCCAGGGAGGTGGGCAGTGGAAAATGCTGTTTATTCCTTGCTCCTGCTTTTTGCCTTGGTAAAATCACAAACGTAACAATATACATCAGTAAATTCCAAGTTCTAGACAGTGTTTTATATATCATGTACATACATAATATGTATAAAGACTTACACCTGTAAGACTTACACCTTACACCTGAAATTACGCATCTGACAAAAAGAAAAAAAAAGGAAAAAAAAAAAAAAGAAACAACAACAAGAAATCTTTTCCTAACAAAACATTTAAAGAAAAAAAAAATTCTAGCTCAGTATCACACACTTTTTGGGTGTCTAACATTAACACTAAACTTCACTTGAAGAACACTTATAAAAAATATTTTAAAATACAAAAAGTATGCTCTGGAGAATGAATCATACAAACATATTATGGTCAATTTGTCAGTGTTTTAAAATTGCATCCTAGGACTGTGTATACACTGTCTTGTGCATTCTCGGAACCAATGTTTGGATAAGATTGGGTATTCAAGCGTTACGCTATCAATAGTTGCACAGATGTTCCCATTTGTGCACGCAAAGCTAGTTCTGGGTTCATTACCCTACCAACAGTATTCACCTGAACCCAAATAGACTTTTATAAGGTATTTCGATTTCTGAAATTTTATCCTTCCCTACAAAGCCACATGGAGTCTGCTTGACTTTGTAAGGAACAATCTGATTTGCTTTCTTCAGGTGTATGAAGCGTATCATGCTCTGGTTAGATAAGCATTCCTCCCTCATCTTTGAGACAACCAAAACAGACACATTAATCTTTTTGCAGATATGTACCCAGAAGGAGGCAGTTCCCCAAGCTAGACTGCATTTACAGTAAGTCTAAAAGTCAGATAGGATTACAGTGTCTGTTCTGTGGAGGAGAATACAAGGTATCGCACACAGAGCTCTTCATGCCAACAACGTTAGCCTTCAAACTGTCTTCCGTGCATTGCTAAGCATAAGATTAATGGCTGGGAATCCTTTCGTGACTTCCTAACAACCATGTAATTAGTTATTTGGATGCACAATATTCAGCTGACCTAATTGCCTTAGTCAGCCCTTCTGCAAATGTTGAGGTTGGTCAGACTGGTACTGAAGTCCTTGTAAAATCCAGCATGAGTGTGAAGCAACACTTATTTGTGTTAGTGAAAGTTGGAGTTACCTAAATACTGCAAGAAGCAGAATTTCTCCTAAATATGCCACACTTCCGCATTATGACCTACTTATTTCTTACCTATTGCAAAGATAGAACTTATGAGAGATTTTTGAAGGAATGAAAATGTGGCACAATTGTACCATGCATATACTCCTCTTAAAACTACATTTATTTTGATACAGCTTAACTGTGAGATGTTAATTCTGCATGCCTAAAGAAAAAGAAAAAACAAAAAAACCAAACAAACAAAAAAAAACCCCAAAAACCCCTGTAGAATTCTTGCTTCTACAAAGTGAACAAGAACAGATACCTTTCCCCATATGCAAAGGTAGAAAAATTAAACATATTGTGGTTTCTAAAGCTCGGCTATGTTGTTTCAAGGAACCTTTGGACACTGGCTCAGTGACTGTTTCAATTTGTTTTATATTATTATTTCACTGCCAGGTACTGAATTGCATACTTGCTTGAAGACACATATTATCTCGATCATACCACACGCACAAGTGTTGCATGCTCCTTTACGGACACCGTTACCAAGGCTGTCAATGGATTGCTGGCACACACCTCCATTCCCAATAAAGAATTCTTTTTGAGCCCTGTCTAAAATGTTCTGCTATTTCCTACTACAGCTCCTTATATGGTCTTTTTTTCCTCAATAAAAAAGCAGAGAGGAAAGGCTTATTTGGAGTACATTTTCATCCCAGCATAACTCAGTGCAAATTTTCATGGATGTGAGGAAATTGGATCACTAAGGACTTTCACAATTTCATAAAAATTTAATCAGATGACCTGTGCATGCACTATAAGGTTTCAGAAATGTTTTGTGTCCTAGATATATGAGAAGTATGCTAGCTGTGTATGTGCAACTGTGAAATGTGCTTTGTGCATATCTTTTTACTTTTTTTCCCCCTGAATAAACTGAAACGTGTCCTTTTCATTTCTTTAATATTATAGTATATGTACTATATTTTGCTACAGTTGCTATAGAAACTATGTTGCTGAATAGCAGAACAACATTTGGTAAACAGGATATAAAACAACACAAATTGACACTCTCCTCAGCTAGGCTTTGGATATATTTGGACTTCTGCAAAGTACCCTTTGTGAAAAATAAATCTAATCCTGCTTTTTCCTGTATGAAAGCTTCTAATGCTTATCGGTCTTTTTCTTCATGAGCTCCCCTGCTGTCTTCTACATAGGATTGTTGACTATAAGAAAAATCAATGAATCAAAAAAAAAAAAAAAAGCCTTTTTTTTTTTTTTGGAGAGAACACTGCATGGGACACTTCCAGAAATGGATCAGGAGTAGAAAACCTGCACTTCTGAGCATTTTTATAAATCCAGACCAGCAGCCTTGGCATAATGTTGAACTTACTTTCTCTCTTTCTCCCTCTCTCTCTCAACTATTAAGATATCCTATATCATCCTCATTTTTACCCCAGACCATTTTAAAGAAAATAGAGCTTCACAAAAGACATTATGGCAAGCTACATGCATTTAATTTGTAAAACTGACAGGACTACATTACAGGTAACATAAATGTTTTCTTACCCATGAATTTTCCTACCTAGGGCAAAAACACCTTAAATAACCATCTCAACACACTGGTCTTACATTCATGTGATGAGATTGGTTGTAGCTTTTTGTAAATGTTTTTGAACAAATAATAATGTAATAAAAGACTGAAGTTAGTAATACCTACAATATTACCAATATGTTATATTCCATGCATAATTAATAGTCAATGTGCTACATCAGTAAAGGAGAGTAATTTTGTTTGAAAACTAAAAAAGTATTAAAAATACTGCTTATATATTTTACAAGGCTGTAATCACTAAGATGAATCACTGCTGCTTCTGTATTTGCCACCATGAATTCAAAACACTGAACTGCATAAGATCTTGTGTTTGTAATATAAGTTGCCTGTTTCACCCCTGCTGCCTCTCTGACTACTGTTTTTGCCCCTCTTCTCCAGCCATATCAACAGCTTAATCTACTGTATAAAAACATAAGATTGCTCTGCCTGTGCTGCATGCTGTCATGAACAAGCTGTCTCTGATTCAAAATGGTCAAGGATGTTTCTACACTGGTCCCCAAAGAGAAGAGGTTTACCAGTGGAAGAGGAATAGAGTTTAATTAATTTTTCTACTAATTCAGGGCAACTCTGATCCCCTGAGCTTAGGAAAGCCTCAAAACTATGGCAACTTGTATGAAAGAATCAATAAGTTTCCAGTACTTTGAGAATGTATCAAATAAAAATTCAACTTGAAATAGAAGAAGGAAGAAGAAGGAAGAAAGGAAGGAAGGAAGGAAGGAAGGAAGGAAGGAAGGAAGGAAGGAAGGAAGGAAGGAAGGAAGGAAGGAAGGAAGGAAGGAAGGAAGGAAGGAAGGAAGGAAGGAAGGAAGGAAGGAAGGAAGGAAGGAAGGAAGGAAGGAAGGAAGGAAGGAAGGAAGGAAGGAAGGAAGGAAGGAAGGAAGGAAGGAAGGAAGGAAGGAAGGAAGGAAGGAAGGAAGGAAGGAAGGAAGGAAGGAAGGAAGGAAGGAAGGAAGGAAGGAAGGAAGGAAGGAAGGAAGGAAGGAAGGAAGGAAGGAAGGAAGGAAGGAAGGAAGGAAGGAAGGAAGGAGGGAAGGAAGGAAGGAAGGAAGGAAGGCTGGCAATTTTTAACCTTCAAATATACGAACTATCACTTTTAAATAATAGTAACAACAACCATGTCCCAGTGCACAAATCTTGAACAGTGTGCAAAGAAATAATAACAAGTCAGGAAGAAGTTTTGTCTTGGTATGGATCACCTGTCTTTAAAACATTGTCTTTCATCTATTGAGACTACCAAGTCAAGCATATAAAAAGATTTTTTGCTCAGAAATCTCTGAAAGTTTCTGATTGGAAACTGTAAGTGAAGTCATTGAGGATTTGGTCCATTTTTCATGTAGAAATTCAGGTCTAGTAAATTGTCAAAGTGCCTTTCAGCTTATTCTCCAGGGTTTTTTCATGCTCTATACAATAATTATATCTCTGCAATTCTTGCTTTTTAAGCAAGCAGTTACATTAGTACTTAATGCTGCTAGATGTTGAAATCTCCCTTTTGAGCTCATCTCAGAATGCCTCTGTGTCCTCTTTGTTCTTTTAATTTTCAAAAAAATTACTCTTTTGCTGTGCATTGTAACTTTATATGAGAACCACTATCAATTATTTTACATTGATTATTGTCTAGTTTGATTCTGACACCTCATCTTATGCTATATGCTAATAACTTTTAGAATTCTCCTCCATTACTCTACACTTAATGGATAAGAGACAAGTGGAGAAAAGATGTCTGAAGTTTTTCTTTTATCACACAAGAACATCGATTAAGCAGGTTGAATCAGAATGTATTATACTGAAGATGAATCTATCATAGTAACAGAACATTTTTCAGTTTCAGGAAGCAGGGACAAGAGTGAATTAAGTCATAACCTAGATGGCATTAGTAACAAATGACCTATTTCCATTTTACAGAAAGTATTTACAGCTTTCTTAATCTGTATTTTTCTGTTGCTAACACACCCAGGGAGACCATCAATAGTTCCATTTAGAACAAAGGAGCCAAAATGTGTGCATTCTGGTGAACAAACAACTAAAATCAAGTTTGACTATCAAAAGAGCAGTTTTTTTACTCTGTACCTTAAAAGAAGATATCTGGCTGGTTACTGCAGAAGTGAAGCTGTTTCTTTAAATAAATCTTTGCTGACCACTTTATTCAGAATCCTGCACAATCTGTTATTATGTAAAGGACTAATCAAGATGAAAGCAGGACCAAGGTATTTTTAACCTGAACCAAATGATCATCAGAGTGACTTGCACATGCCCAGTCATTCATCTGATATTACAGCCTTCAGACCCCCCTCAGCATTGTTTTTCACATTTCATTTTCACTACTACTAAGATTTTTTTTGCTATCTACAATCATAAAATCACAGAATATCTCAAGTTCGATAGGAATGATAAGAATCACTGAATCCAACTCCCTGCTCCTCATGGGACTATGTGAAACCTTACCATATGACTAAGAGCATTGTCCAGATGGTCCTTGAACTCTGAGAGCTGTGTTGCTGTGAACACTTGCCTTGGCAGCCTGTTTCAGTAACCCATGACTATCTTAGTGGGGAATCTCTTTCTAATGTCCAATCTGGCCTTCCTCTGGCACAGTTTTGTACCATTTCCATGTGTCCTATTGCTGGTCACCAGAGGGAGATCATCCCCTCTCCTGCTACTGGCCCCTTGAGGAAGACATAGACTTCTTTAGAGAACTCATTATGTGCATGCATTTAGCATCCTCAAGTTGTTCTGAATTTTCTTCTAATGCCTTTAGAAAGCATACTTGATGTTAGAGCATAGCATCTATTCCTATATATTATAAATCCTTAACAGGGTAAAATAGAGTGACAGCTTATGTCACCAGTACCAACTCTGTATACTGCAAAGGGTATCCAATCAAATTTATATAGCAGATAAATATGGCCTATTTTTCAGAAATGCTGAAATGTTCTCCTTATTTCTCTCTGTGAGAGCCATTCTAGCACAGTGAACACACACACAAATAAAAAAAAAAAAAAAAAAGATAAAAGATAGCTATTTTTCTTACTACTTTTCCCCTAAGTGAAGCCTGAATGAAAGTGGATCAGCACTTCTGGGGAAGAGAAGGGGCCTTCAAGGCATCAGGTGCTGAAAGATAGCAGGCAAGCTGGTGAAATTGACGCTGTCTTGAAGACTCACAAAAAAGTTTAATCTTGGGACTTCAGAAGGAAAAACAAAAGCCACTGCTGCCCAAAAAAATAACTAGGATTCTCTAGCTGAACTCAGTAAGATCTTGATCTCTGTGGGTCATCCAGGAAGGTCGCCTGTGGTAAATGCTTAGCCATAGATACAGAGAACAGTCCCATAATGTCAGGATTTATGTTAATCCAGTGATCATTATGTATCACAAGTGCCAGCAGTATTATAATAGGTCTTGCATAGCCCAGCCTTTCACATTAAGGTCAGAATTTTAACTTCTCATAGACTCAGCTGCATACAAGTTCGTCAACTGTGAAAAGGTGAACATTGTTGAGCCTCTGTGTTGCGGGTTGTATGCTCAGGACATGAAATAAAACTTTGTGCATCTGTCCCTCCGCTCACTCTCTCTACTAAAAAGAATCAAAAACACAACAAGAAACCAACAGCAACAAAACAATACACTTCAGCCTTGGTTCTTTTCTGCAAATGTGTAGATATACACTCTTTAAACTGAAATGTCCTTTGTTACAGAATGCCATCCACTGCATTATGCATGGGCGTTATTCCAGCTCCCATGCAGTGGGTCTCCTACTGGAATAAATACACATTTCAAGACCTGCTTGAAAATGTATTATTATGCAGACTCACATCTGTGGGAAGCGGTGAGTGATGTGAGTGATAAGAAAGCAATGTGCAAATGAAGGCACTTGCTTAACAAAGGGATGGTGGAAAATTACTGAAAAGAAGTGGAAAAACACCAAGAGAACTTGGGGTGGGGGGAGGGGGAGAAGGGGAGGGCCCTGAGGAGGACCCCAGGGGAGGGCTAGATTATAAATAGGACCCTTAGTTTAATAAACTTCTGTCTCAGTTTGGAAAAGTGACTGAGTCCATAACTCAATACACCAAACACATCATCTAATGCAAACATTAATTCAGAGGTAAATACTGAACAAAAGAGAAAACAGGAATATTTCTTGATGTCATTTTATGTACCATAATGTTATGCTTCTTCATATTCACTAGAACTCAATTCAGAAAAGGTGTTGAAAACCCCACCTTCAATACAACCTAATTTAGACCCTTTTAAAACAGTATAGATCAATATCATGGCAGAAGGACAGCTACCTGAGGGGGCCTATGCACACTGTAATTTGAACCCTGTCCCAGAAGAATGTTTATCAACATTGTCTTTGTTTAATATAGTGGTGTTTTGGAAAGGGGGGTGAGGGCGGCACAGGGGTGGCTCCTGTGAGAAGCTGCTGGAAGCTCCCCAGTTCCAATCCTAAAACTAATGTAATGGTTTAGGCCCAGCTGGCAACAAAAGAACCATTCATCCACTCACTCACTTCTCACCCAGCTGTGGGATGGAGGAGAGAAAATACTGCTAAAAACTCATAGCCAAGAGAGGGACAGAGAGGGTTTGCTCACCAATTATGCTCATGAATAAAGAAGACTAGATTTCGAGAAAAAAATCAATTTACTTTATTACAAATCAGAGCAGGACCAAGAGAAAACAAAGACTACATCTTAAATACCTAACTCCACCCAGCCTTCTGGGTCCAAATTACTTTCCAATTTCTCTACCTCCTCCCTGCGAGTGGAACTGAAGGACACAGGGGATGGGATTTACAAACAATGTTTGTAACATTGTTTTCTGCCACTACTTCCTCCTCGGGGACTCTTCACAGTCTTCCTGTATCCCAGCATGGGATCCCTCCCATGGGAAAGAGTCCTTCACAAATTCCTCTGATATAAGTCCCTCCCACAATGTGCATGCAGCCTTTTAGCAGCAGACTGCTCTGTGGCAGCCTTCCCACAGAGTCACAGCCTTCTTCAGGCACAACCACCTTCCTTGGTATGGGATCTTCCAACATCTGCAGGTTCATATCGTCTCTACTATGGTCCTTCACAGGCTGCTCTACTGTGCTCCCCCTTGTGATGGGCTGCAGAGGGACAGCCTGACATCTCACCATGGACAGGGAAATCTCTGCTTGGGCACCTCCCTTCCCTCCTTTTTCACCTAACTTAGTATCTCTGCTTCCCCCTCTCCTTTACCCTCAAAATCTCCTTATACCTCCAAATCATTTTCCCCTTCTTGAATATGTTAATTGCAGACACATCCACCTTTGCTAATGGGCCAGAGGCAAGAAAAGATTTTGGAGCCTGGAGAGCTTTCACAGAACCACAGAATTACTGAGGCTGGAAAGGACATCTGAGATCATCAAGTCTGGCCTATTACCTAACAGTACCACATTTGCTATACCATGGCACTGTGCGCCACATCCAGACTTTCTTTAAACACCTCCAGGGCTGGTAACTCCACCCCGTTCCAGGGCAGTCATTCCAATGCCTGATCACCCTTTCTGTGAGGAAGTGTTTCCTAATATCCAACCTAAACCTCCCCTGATGCAGCTTTAGGCCTTGCACTCTCACTAGTCACAAGTTGTCTGAGAGAAAAAAACAACCCCCATGTGACTATGTCCCTTCAGGTAGTTGTAGAGAGTATTAAGATACCCTCTGAGTCTCCTCCAGGCTAAACAACCCCATCTCCTTTAGCTCTCCTGAAAAGACTTTCCCCCTAGTGCCTTCATCAGCCTCATTGCCACACACTCCAGCACCTCAATATCCTTCTTGAAGAGAGGGGCCCAGAACTGGACACAGTACTCAAGCTGTGGCCTCACCAGTGCTGAGTACAAGGGAGAATTACACCCCTAGTCCTGCTGGCAACACTGTTACTGATAAAAGCCAGGGTGCCATTGGCTTTCTGGGCCACCTGTGCACAGTGCTGGCTCACGTTCTACTGGTTCTCAACCAGTTCTCCCAAGTCCCTCTCTGCTGGGCTACTCTCAAGCCACTGTTTCCCCAGTCTATAGGGCTGCATGGGGTTATTGTGGCCAAAGTGTAAGACTCTGCACTTGGTCTTGTTGAATTTCTCCCACCCAGTAATTGGTGTAATTACTAAGGGTAGACTCAATTCCCTCATCCAGGTCATCAATAAAGATGTTGAATAGGACTGGGCCCAGTACTGATCCCTGGGGGACACCACTGGTCACCACATACCAACTGGATGCAGCACCATTCATCACCACTCTCTGAGCCTGTTCATCCAACCAGTTTTTAGCCCAGCAAAGGGCTAAAAGGCACCTGTACAAGCCATGGACTGCCAACTCTTGGATGCTCTAGCAGACTGTCAAAGGCTTTGCTGAAGCTGAGGCAGACCACATCCACAGACTTTACCTTATCTACTAGGTGAGTGGCCCAGTCATAGAAGGAGATGAGATTAGTCAGACATGACCTTCCTTTCCTAAACCCATGTTGGCTGGGCCTGATCCTCTGTTGGTCTTCTACATGCTGATTGATGGCACCTAGGATTATCTGCTCCATAACCTTGCCAGGCACTAAGGTTAGGCTAATAGGCCTAAAGTTTCCTGGATCCTCCTGCCAGCCCTTGCTGTAGATGAGTGTCACATTGGCCAACCTTCAGTCATCTTGGGCCTCTGGGGTTAGCCAGGAGTGGTGATAAATGATGGAGAACAACTTAACCAGTTCTTCTTCTAGCTCCCTGAGCACCCTAGGATGAATCCCATCTGGCCCCATAGACTTTTTGGGATCTAAGTGGCTCAGCAGGTCACTAACTACCTCCTTCCGGATTACAAGAGGGGTATTCTGCTCCCCATCCCTGTCTACTAATTCAGGTGCCCAGTTGCCCTCAAGGTAGTCAGTATTTTTGTTAAAGACTGAAGTAAAGAAGGTGTTAAGTACCTCAGCCTTTTCCTTGTCTCCCATTACTATATTCTCCCACTAATAGGGAATGGAGATTTTCCCTGAGCTTCATTGTATTATAAATATATTTATAAAAACAATTTTTACTATCCTGAGCAGAAATAGAGATTATATTAATAGAGATTAATAGATTAATAGAGATGGCCAGAAATAGCCTTTCAACAGCTTCTCATAGGAGCCACCCCTGTGGCCTCTTCACCCCTACCAAAACACTACCACACCAACCCAACCAAATCAAGACAAAAAACACAGCCAGGAAAAATGCTTGTGGGTAAGTACAGTTTTACTAGAGGATCTTGCAGTTCAATTTTCTTGCTAATCACTGCTATGTTCACAGTAAACACAACACTGGACAACAAGATTGGTCCCAGTAGACTGGAAATTGACAAATGTGAGCCTCAACTACAAGAATGCCCAGACAGGGATCCAGGGAACTATAGGCTTGTCAGTCTGACCTTGGTGCCATGAAAGGTTAGAGCAAGTATTCTAGAGTGCCATTATGCAGCACATGCAGGTCAACCAGGTAATCAGACCCAGTCAGCATGTGTTCATGAAAGGCATGCTCTCCTTGATGAATCACAACTTCTATGACCAAGTGACCCATTCAGTAGACAAGGCAAGGGCTAGAAATATTGTTTACCAGGACCTAATAAAGCTTTCAACACTGTTTCTCACAGTTCAACAGAGCATACTTCTGGAAAAACTGGCTATGTAATACCTAGACCAGTGTGCCCTTTGCTGGGTAAAAAATTGTCTGGATGGCTGGGTCCAAAAAATTGTGATGAATGGCGTTAAATCCAGCTGGTGGCTGGTCATTGGTGGTGTTCCTCAGGGCTTAGTGTTGGGGCCAGTTCTCTTTAATATCTTTATCAACAATCTGGATGAGGGCACTGAGAGTTCCCTCATTAACTTTGCATATTACACCAGGAGTGTTATTCTGCCTGGGGGTGAGAAGGGTCTACAGCAAGACCTGGACAGGCTGGATTTATGGGCCAAGGCCAATTGTATGAGATTTAACAAGGCCAAGTTCTGGGTCCTGCCCTTGAGCCACAACACCCCCACGAAATGATAGCGGCTTGGGGAAGGGTGGCTGGAAAGATGGCTAGAGGAAAAGGACCTGTGAGTGTTGATTGGCAGCCTATTCATGTGATCCAGCAGTGTCCCCAGGTGGCCAAGAATGCCAACAGTATGAGAAAGACTGTGGCAAGCAGGACTAGGAAAGTGCTTGTCACCCTGTACTCAGTACTGGTGAGGTTTGCACCTCAAATACTGTGGTCAGTTTTGAGCCCCTCACTGCCAGAAAGATAATGAGGTGTTGGAGTGAGAGAAGGGCAAGAAGGCTGGTGAAAGGACTGGAGAACAAGTCTCATGAATAGCATTTGAGGCAATTGGGGTTTTTTATTCTGAAGACAAGGAGGTTGAGGGGAGACCTTACAGCTCTCTACAACTACCTGAAAGGAGGTTGTAACGAGGCGGGTTTTGGTCCCTTCTCCCAGGTAACAAGAAAAGACAAGTTACAACAGGCAAGGTTGTTTTGGGGTTTTTTTTTTTTTTTAGATATTAGAGGAAACTTTTTCTCTGAAAGTGTAATTAAATGCTAGAATAAGCTGATTAGGGAGGTGGCTGAATTGCTATCCCTGGAGGTGTTTAAAAGACATATAGATGTGGTTCTTAGGAGCATGGTTTAAACACTGTACTTTTTGGAGTTAGGTTATGGTTAGACTGAATCATCAGGTGTTTTCCAGCCAGAATGATTCTGTGATTCTTTGATTTTGTGTCACCAGAACCTTCAAGTAATCTTCTTTTTTATTATGCCTGACTTGTCTAACAGGCATCTCATTCTTCTTTGGTCACTGAGATGTTTAGTTGCTCTTGAACAACAGATTTCTAGGATATGCAAAAAGCTTCTTGGAATCCGATAGTGAGAAATTTAGAGGAAAATCATCTTACAGTGACAAATCTCAGTGGCATTTTTTTCACTTTTTATGGTAGTTACACAAACCCAGAGAGGAGAGCTATGGAGGCCTCAAGAAGATCACGATCCGAGGGCTTGAGGTAAGTAACATATGTAGGTAATTGTTGTCTTTGTTACCACAAGTGAACCACTTTGTACTGTCTGTAGTACAGAAAATTAAAGGCTATACAGAACAGAGGATTTGCAAAAGCCTACCACTGCTGCAATAAAGGAAATGCTATTTATCACTGCATGGGTTGTCAAAGAAAGATTTGCTTGTGGTAATTATAGAAAAATATAACTTTCTCTAAGTAAAAAATAAGAATAGCAGATCTAACTTATAAAAATAAGTTAGCAGATCACAGTAGGTGTGGGAATACAATTGCTAAGCCTTTATTAAGTTTTTGAAGTGCCCTCTCTAACTACTTAGTCCAATCTTCCCTCACCAGTTGGGGTTTCTTATTTATTTATTTCCTTCAATCTGTAACAAGAGTTGGTATCAAAGACAGCAGGCCTGGCAGAAAACTTTCTGTAAATAATATATATCTTTCCACTTCAGCTATACTTCTCTCAAAAATAAATTAATAGAATTCACTGTTGAACACGTACTTAGTCAGGCTCTGTTTTCCTCCCTTTCCATAAAACTGTCACTGGCTTTGATTTGCTTGCTTTTGTCTCTTAATGTTTTCCCCTGCACTCAAAATAAAACAAGCCTGTCCATTATCCTGTGTACTGTGCATGACTAGTACTAGGTGAGAAAAAGGTTGTTTGCTTTTTAATCTCTTTAAATGCTTTTGATGTTCAGTTTTGTTTCAATTTTCTACTTAATGACTGTTTCTGGTATGAAAACAATAGTAAACACTGTTTATTCCATTTTTGCATTTCTATGTTAAATAGAAGGCTGAATTGATTGAATTCTGCATTAAAATTAATGTCCAACATAATGTCTACAGCAAGCAGATGATCTAAGGAGCTCCTCCACTCCTCTATAAAATAAACTTTTGTCAGGAAGTCAGTGATGTCAGAAACACCCCCAGGCTGATACTCCTAGTTAACTGCAAGTAAAAGGGGGTATGGCCACTTTGAAAATGAAGATACATTAGCAACTTTTAGAGTCCAGGTCTGGTTGTATAGTAAGTAGGTAGCCACTTAGTGTTTTCTATACCCACACAGTGCCATCCCCTCTCAGAAACAAAAAGTGAAGCAGACAAACAAGAAAAATTAAGGCTCCGATTCCAAAATAAACCAAAATTTGCATTCAAACTGCAACATTAAAACATATAAGCCATGTAATTTTTCGAAATTGATTTTTAAAAGTTCCCCCACAGATAATTAATTCAAATGGTACACTGAAGTTTTGTCTTCAGCTAGGAATATAATACAAGTGGTCTCTTCAATTTTTGAAAGATAGTCCCACAGTTACAGATACCTGTGAACCACAGAGGAAGCTACCAAAACGGAGGGGAGCTTGGCAGACCTTGTGTCCGAGTATTACATTAGATATTTCCTCATGAACTGGAAAACAATGGTGACAAATTAAGAACTCAGCACAACGAATACTCAGTACAAAGAGGTTGAGGGTTGCACTTAAAATCTCTCATAGACACAGCAGGGTCACCCAGGGCTACCATAACCCTCTGTGCAGCTGCAGTGGCTGAGTCCCATGACAGAGAAGCTTAATTAAACAGTGACTTTTTTCCTGAACTCAAATATCAGCTTACATGTAGAAAGTTATCTGTCATGGTCAGTAACTATTATAATTTTACATTTTCTTTAGGAGGAAGCATTAGCCACTGTGCAAACTCACCCCACAAGTTGCAAAAGTAACTTTAAGACTTAAGCAAATTAAAATGGTTTATTTAAGGGAAAAGAACACCATTCTGGAAACTGGTATCAGGAGGTAGCTAGTAGTGGGAGAAAAATGCAGGAAAGGAGGGTTTTTAAACAGATGGATCACCCAACAGGGACGGATTTTAGGAAAAAGGGGAAAAAAAAAAAAAGAATGGGAACACATTATTGTTTTTCACCCTCTGAGGTTCCTGCTGTGGTCACTCTCTCATTAAAGCCGTTGATGTTGAAGGAAGTGGAAGAGAGTAGTTTGAGTGGAAACAGAACACCACCACTGCCACTACTACTGAATTTTCTCCTTTTTTCTCTGAATTTTATAGTAAAAAATTTCTGCTTCTCATCCATAATTGCCAGAGAATGCAAACTGGTAACTGCAGGCCTTCCATTTGGTATTCACGCATTCTAAGGACTCCTTAGTTCTTGTATTCAACACCATTTTGCATTACCTGTCTGGCAACTTTATATCAAGAGCAGTTCTGATTTGCATTTTCTTGTGGCTCTTACTATATCAAAGAAGGGGAGTCTGATGCTGAAAATAACTTTGATATACTTTGAATAGTGTAGACAGAGCAAACGGTGCTCTCTCATGCCAGCTTGGATGTAATTTTGCTGATTCAAGAGATTTTCTTTTCAATGTGCTGTCATGTCCATGATATCACCCTGAAAGAGTTCACTTTGTATTTCTACAGAACTGTTCATATTTCTGAACCATTCCCATGGTTAATTTTCTTTTCTGGTGTTTCAGCCTGCTTCTCTAAAATGATAGAGGAATAATGCAGACCAGTATGCTAGTTCATATACCAAAATACTATGCAGTCTGAGTAGTCATGGAACGCCTTAGTTGTGAATTAAAACATATACTTTATGCACAACATTTCCACACACAGGTAAATGATGTTTAGACAACAGGCTGCACACCTCGATCCCTGCTTGGCCCTAAAGAAAAAACTGGCAAAGTTTCTACAAAGGAAAAGAAAAACAAGCAAATACAAAATCAAAATAAAACAAAAATATCCTCAGGATGTAAGAGCTGTCAGTAAAGAAATAAAGAATATTAGCTCTACTGAGAGACGTAACTATCTAAATTTTGAGTAGGAATCAGTCATTATGCTTCTGGAATATTCTGGTAGATTAAAAATGCTCTATTATTAATATTTAATGGCTCAAAATTTTCAGCAATGTTCATCTGTCCCAATCCCTTACAGCCACAACTTTTAATACAGCTTCTAAGCATGCTTTTCTTGAGTGACTTATATTTCAAACCTGTGCAAATCTGATAGCTGAAGAACTCATACTCTTGTAGAAAATGGAAAGTATTGAAAAAAGTTTTAAAAATATCTTTAATATATTTATGTGTAAGTACAAACGGAATCCCTTTGAAACTGTGATTGCATTAATGATACTGTAACTTTTTCAGTATACTATCACTACATGGGTGGTTTTTTTGCTAATAGGAAAATCTTCAGCTTACATATGTAAAAAGGTCAATAAAGAATAATTAATTAATTTGCTTCAGGACAGAATCTTCACCAGAAGACAAAATCTTTCTGACTCTACAGGTAATTTATACATGAGATTCATCTTATCTTTCTTTCTCTTTCTAAGTTATTTACATTTTCATCCTCTTATTACTACTCATTTACACCACCTTTGCACAATGAAGTAGAAAGAATCAATACATACCTACAGTGGACTGATTATGCTTTCCAACAGCTGTTTTAGAATTTTGACTATGATCTTTAAGCAGGAAATTCTAGGCCGGAGCTACTTCTTTCTTTGAACAAAACAAAAACAAGACAAGAAAAAAATTATAAGGCAAAAAACAAACAATAGGAGTCCTTAATCATCAAAGATGATACAGATTTTCAGAAACTCTGTCTTAATACATTTATTTCTCTTCAAACCTCATGGTGATAAATTATCTGAGTTTGTTACAGTGTTATCTCTTAATTCTCAGTAATTTGATTTTGTATTTTAAAACTACTTTCCTGAAAATCTAAAAAAAACCATTAAATCAATATGTGTAAAGACATCATACAAAATAGCGATTATTATTTCCCTACTTGGCCTAAAAAGATAATTGTGTGGAAATTTGAGGAATATAAATAACATCTCAAGAAAACTAGACGGGTCAGCAAAGAAGAAAGACAAAAGGACACCTTTTTAGATGGTCCTTCATAAAAAATTGAGTTTACAAGTTGTAGGCGGCTCCCTACAAACAGCTGTACAAGGAAAAGGAATAAAGATAGAAAATAGATCTGGTTTTAGGTTACACTTGGATTGCTATTAGATATGGCATTCTATGAATTCTATTTGACATTCAGATATAGACGTAATTAATATTATGATTTAGGTTAAACACTCCTTCACATAACTACACGAAGGCATAGGAGCTCCAAAGATAACAAATTCATGTTTCACTTAAAAAAACAAACAAACAAACAAACAAACAAAAACCTAGAACTAATAAAGTAGAAACTTGGAAATAGGGTTTCAACCTAGCACTTGTAAACCATAAAAATGTATATGTAACTAAGAGTATTTTTACAGAGTTTTTTCTTTTGAAAAACTGTTCAGGATTTCACACAATGCCAAAGCAAGACTCGGATGCAGTCTAAGTCTATAAATAAAAAGTAAAATATAGCTAGAAATTCAGCATGAAATAATGGGATTCTTTTCCCATGCAGTCCTAAATAAAGAAATTCTCCAAGCACAACAAATGAATCATCACATACGTAGCTTTGGCACTTACAGAAGGTGGTTATAAATACATCCAGACAAAACATTTTTGAGCATTAAATCACACAGATCATTAAATGCTTTCACTGCTGCTATCATTTACTGCAATCTTGAGTTGAAATGTTACGGATAATGAAGGCACAAGTTGTCTAATTAATGAAGATTATGGTTTATTTTTTGAGTGATGAAATTGTTCAGCTATCCTACCTTATATTCTTCTTATGACAATGTTGTACCAGCCTTTCTATTCAGAATATTTTCATTCTGTGGTTCTAATGTGGATTTCAGTTAGGCATTACTCACAGAAAATTTAACTGAAGTAGATAGGACTTAGCTACATACAGAGAAGAACTTTGTATTTTACTCAGTCTGGTCCACGTCACTTTCTCCCTGGGAAAATTTTCTCTTTTATCAAACTTTCTGGTTTTCATTTTCTTTTTTCTTAAGTAATTTTTAATGTTCCAGCAAACCCTTTTACCCGCTGTGGTCTTTTCGGAACCTTCACAGGCACTTAACTTCGTAATCTTTAAGGGTTGTTCCTGCATGAACATTCTTTGGAGTTTTAGAACTCCCTTCATGAGTGACCAGAAAAAATAAGTATCAGAGAACTGAATTTAAGCCTGTAAACTGCTAACATACATACATACATAGGTAGATCGAGAGAGAGAGAGAGAGAGAGATAAGGTAGTATGAAAAAGCTATGCATATCCCAGCAGAATACAAATAACAAATCCTATATTAATGCTGACTGAATAAAACAAGCAAGGACATTCACATGAGCACAACACCATAACATACAGCCAGATGTACCTATTCACATCTGGAAGTAATATAGCTGTAGCATATGGAGCATTTAAGAGTTCCTGCTACACTGAAATGTTCTGAGAAACACAGCTGACATATTAGGTGTTTAAGTTCAAAACCAAAACCAAAATATCTGTGTTTGGAATACCTGAAGCCCTTGACCCTTGGTATAGGTTTGTGCAGCATTCAAATATTTGAGCATCCATCTCAAGCCTAGACTCCAGAGGCATTTCACAACTTCCCTACTTTTTGTGATTCCAAATACCTCCTGAAATTTTGTTTTAGTTCAGCGGTTACATGTCTTCAGAACAACTTGCTTGATTCAGGCTTTTGAGAAGTAAATGGAACACGTAGTTACAGCACAGCAGAGGAAGAATGGGAAACACAGGCAAATTGTGGTGGCTGTCATAGATGAGCGTTAGACAATCTGTGCAGGAAGGCAGAAGATAAATCAGAAACCAGAGAATGGCCATATAGCTGAGCAGTGATTAAGGTTGCTGGGTTGTCAGGTCTTAGAGACAAAGAGATGCAGAAGTTCAGTGAGGAGAGAGAGACCAACGATCTTTGAAATCATTAAATCTGATATGAGAGTGAAATTCCTTATTACATGCCAGAAACTTTAATGTATTATGCCTACATGGCACAGCAACATAAATTTAAAAATCTCTCCCTGAAGACTAAGGCATATGGAAAATTTTGGAGAGAAAACTTGAAACAAAAAACACAGAAGAAGGGAAAAACAGAATGCATTCTACTAACTGTAAGGACTTTAATCACTCTGAGTGCATGTGTTTCCAAGAAGAGCTGAGAAGAAAACATTAAGACTTTATATTGCACAAGTAGCCTAATCCTAAGAAAAGGTGTCTTAAGTCTACTATGTTATACAGAACCGTAATTGCAAAGTTTCAGTAACCACTGAATCACTTTCAGTGACCACCAATCTATTAGTAGAATATAGCATTTCTTTCACTATTTAAGACAGTAAACTTAGCCGCTTGAATTTGTGCCCACTCTATTTTACAAATAATATATTGAAAGCTAAATTTGTGTGTGGAGAGCTGCTGAATTGATTGCATGGCTGCCTGTTTGATGTAATTTTGTATTCCTCCTAAAGACTTTTGAATATGCTCTGCTTATGTATCTTAACTGAAATACCTGCACAAATGTCTTATTGTATTGCTCTTTGAGTGCTCAGTACTCTGAAGAAGAGGATGCCTAGATATTGAAAGTTTTTGTCAAAAAGTCTACAACACAGTTCAGCAAAATTTTTGCAAAAACTTACGAAAATGTAGGGCATGTTTTTTTCATTTATTAGGAATTTCAACTAATAATTAGAAGATCAGCTTTAGACTTTTCTTTAAATCTTAATCAGACTAGAGGCTGAAAAAGAGGCAGTCAGTTAGTTATCAGCTTGGTAATTATTTACAGTGGTAAAAAATAAATTGCCCAGTCATGGTATTCTATCTTACTGAAATCAGCTTTGCACTAAGGACCAAGAGCTTGAGCCCTCCATCTGCCTTTGTGTTCTCAGTTTGAAACACTGAAAGCACAAGACAATTGCTTTTTCAGGCTTGTAGGTAATAGGAACAGTAACAAGAAGTACAATGCACTAAGGCATACGTATTAAATGCTTTCTAGAAGTTAAAGCACTTCAGTTTTCATTAAGGTGAAGACTGTCACCTTTCCAGTGAGTCCAGTAGAAAACCTACTGCTAGGTGTTGTCCTACTCTCATGTTTGGTGACAACATGAAGGATCCCAGCTGCCATATTCAAATTATGAAATATTTTTGGTGTTAAACTAGGTCTCTCATCTCTGTTGCTATGATGACAACAAAAGCTTGAATGCTACACAGTATACATACTCACTGAACTCCACAAATGATCAGTGGGAAAAGGAAGGTATGGACTTGGAAGTACCCAATATCACTTTTAAGTACTCAAGATCACAAAAGTACCAAAATCTTTGAAACAGCTACAGTAATGTTATCTTGACACACAGCCAAGATGAAAGTGAAAAATAACCTTAGCAATCACAAAAAACCCATTATTTTGTTGCCACTGTTGTTTTGAAGTGATTAAAAGTGATTCTGCTAAAGACAATTCTATGAAAAAGTTAGCTTAGAAACTGTTCATTGTTCAGTTTCTTTGAGCAAAATATTTGTTTAAACCCCTCATACAAAAAGAAAACAAAACAAAACAATAAGAGAAAAAAAATAATACAATCTTTGTATAGAGAAATGTGACCTAGTGAAAGTGGACATAATGTCATAACCATTTATTATGTATCATTTTGAGGGAAATGAGATTTAAAAAGATTTAGCCTGCTTATCCAAAATAGTTTTATACAACTGCATAATGGTTTGAGGTTTGACTAGAAAGAATGAGAAAAAAAATAAAAAAGCATTTTGCTTATTCAGTTGACTTCCTTGCCAATCAGACAACTTTTTAAAACTTTCCCCATGTATTCGTTTTTCCATCTTATATTGTTTCTCTGTTGTGTCTTGCTCCATATCCATCTTTTAAAAAGCATGGATGAAGGCCTGGTGGTTATTTTGCCCACAAACAATACAGTTTGTCCCCAGACAGCATTCACTAGAATGAATGCCATTTACAAATTTACAAATTACCTATAATTCTTGATGTGGGCCATGTACAGACAGATGGACGAATAGTGGAAAAGACAGAATTTACTTTGTGCCATTAGAATGCCTTTGGAACAGGTCACTTCCACTGCTTCTAGAAGCAATTAAATTGGAACAGATCTGTTTCTGTCACTGTGTACACCCCCAAATGAATACCTGGAGTTGCACTGCAAAGCACGGGATAATTAAGGACAACACAGGCTGCTTCATTTCCATACACAAAATGAGGCAGCTTCTTTCTGATGGAGAACAAAGCATGAACACAGGTAGATATACGTCTTTCCCTTTTCTTCTATGCTTGCTTAAAGGGTGGGTCAGAATCTACCATTAAATAAATAATTATTTAAATAACTAAATATTGAGTTTTCTTGAATTGTTTTAAACTCTGGAACGACAAAAGCTATTACATTATTTTTTCCTAGCCCAGAAATAATATGTAAAAAAATATATTATTGTTTCTTGACCTACTGTCAGAGTGGCAAACATAGCATTTTCATATGTTTATGTGTATCTAAACGTATGTGTGTATATTACTTATTCTTAAGAATGTTTTAATGAAAAAGGGTGATTCTGCCAGTGAGAAAATTATAAACTGTGATTTCCTTTCTGACCTCATAGTCCTGAACTGTTATTTCTTTGCTTTGGCAAGTACTGTAGGGAAGGTCCTAGGATCCTTGGCTTCCTTTCAGTAGCCATCTTTCTGCTTCCTCTGGTCCCAGAAACTTCTAGCTACAGCTTCAGCCCTATCATAAATAGGAGACTGGACCAAATGGAGCAAACTAATCTGTCTGGCCCTAACAATGAAGGATTTAGGTTGGCAGTCCTGCCACAGGAAGTATAGATGTAAAAGCATTCATTCTGCCTGTGAGAGGGTTCACAGACGTGACTTAAAGGCTTAATAACTAAACCTTGGAAGTTCTGTTGTGTGAATTCCTTTTCAGAATTTATTTTGTGGAATTTTGGACTAAATTTGAATTTATACTGGATCTCTTAGTGGCCAATATGCCTGACATATATTGTCCTGTTTTGAGAAGACCAGAATAGAAAAAAATAAAACAAAACCCAAACAAACACCTGTAAAACCATCAGCAACTGCAGCCTGTTGATGGAGCAGTGGGGAACAGCTGAGCCTATGGGGAGGAGAGGACAGGTTAGGTGACCCAAATGGACCAATCACAGTATTCTTTCCTGTGGTGCTCAATATAAAACAGCCCGCAAGAGAGCCCTCTGGTGTCTTTTCTGGCTGGTGTGCTAGCTGGGGTAAGGCATGTCCACTGCTCCCACCACTGCCACTCTGCATTTCCTCAGAAGAGAAGAACATCATTCACCAGCACAGGCCACCTTCTGCCTTCCCAAGTAGGACCAGCTTGTTTGGTCAAAACTGTTGCAGACCCTGGATTTGGGCACTCCCATGTGCTGCCTGGTCCAGTGTGGGACTTTTCGGGCTGGGAAGTAGTTACCAATGGAGGATGGCAAGCTTCATATTTACATGTTTTTCTACACATTTTTAATTCACTATTCCTACCTCATTAAGCTTATCCAAGTTTTTTCTTCCAATCTTAAAGTCTCTCTCCATTATTCCCTTCTTCATCTTCCCCTGAGAGGGTAGTGGGGAATAAAAGAGACCATCTGTCATCTAGTTACTATCTAAAACTATGACAGAGAGGAACAGGTGTAATTATTTCAGCAGCTGTTCTTCAAGAAATATCCCATTTTAACACATATTTTCCAGACAGAAACACTGAACAAATGATACTACATGAAACAAAGCAAATATTTTTTTGTTCATTAGATGCAAATTTTATGCTTGAATGAATTAACAAACTTTTAACAAGGCACAGTAATATCCAGAAGTGAAGAAAAAATGACAAAATGGAAACGGAGCAACCATTTAACTGGAGTGTCAATTCTAGCATTTTAAATCCCGAAGTCATGTGAAAACAGAAAAATTGTTGGAATGTAAGTCCAGACTAAATCCTACAGAGAGCCTGAAAACACTCTTTCAAGGAGAAAAACAGACACATTAAATCTCACCTCTTTCCAGCCAATCTCTTCCTTGATGGAGGAGGTGCCAGTTGTAGTGTTTCTGCCTCTCCTACACATGTTGTAAAGTACATAGAGATGATTGTTCATACTCATTCCTGTAAGATTCCTCTGAGAATTCACAGTAGAGACTGAAACTCGAAGGGCAGGGACTTGTAGTGTGTTAGTGTGCTTAGGAATACAGTCACTGTGATCTACAGTATATAAAATCAGCTCTTTGTGTAATCATGTAAACTGAAGGTGACTCTGCTTAACAGACAAGTAGAGTTTTGGTAAAGTATATGACAGTAAAAAAATTGCTTTGTAGATGGGATAAACAAGTATGTATATTTGAAATTACATTTTTTTTTCTCAATGTACACTTTCAATTATTCTAATAGAGTTCGTAATTTACACTCGTACACATAGAATTATCCGTATGGAAAAGACTGTGTCCTTAAATAGAAGGTATATGGATTTGTTATGTAACAGTATTTTCTTTAATAATAGTACTTTATGTAGCTTAGGTGGACTGAATCATAAAAAATTTGGGATTTTGTGAGCTAAAGAAACCTCATAAAACATTTTGTGTGAGAAATATAAATAGACTTAAAAAATTATTCTTTAGTTACATTTTTTTTTCAAAATAGTATAAAATGATTGGGTTTATAATTAAGAGCTATGTCTGAAAAGAAAGAAAGAAAATCACAGAAAGGCATTGTTCTGCGCTATCGTTGAGCACTCAAAAACGTAGACACAAAAAGCCCAAAAGTCCTAGGCTGTGGATCATCATCCAGGCCTTCAACTCAGTATATCATAAAAACTCTTTATATACTTCTCCACCCATTTTCAAGTTCTCTAGACCTTATGATCCACTAGGGGTGGCAATTCTATGAAATGAATTCTTCCTGTTTATCCCACATATACACTAATTTCAGTGTCTTTTATGATTCTCCTGTATCTTTTGTATCAAGGATAAACTTCTTCATTACATCACTTTTTTTGCCTTTTCCAAACCCACTCCAAAGTGTCACTTAAATTTTTTTGGTCTGTCATGGTCCATAATTATCATTATTTTATATGTTGTTTATGAGGAAAAATTGGCCACTGCTCATCTGCACCTTAAATTGCAAAGCAGCCAATTTAAGAGTTAAACAAATCAAATGGTTTATTTAAGGGAAAACATCCAGCTAGAGACCAGAGTTTCAGGAAGAGGTAAGTAATTAGGTAGATAAGGGAAACAATGCAAACAATGCAGGATTGAATGCTCTTAACAACTTAATGAACAACAAAGTGTGCCTTTAGTGACTTAATTAGTAAAAGGTGTATCTCCAACAGAAAAAATGGAGGGGGGGGGGGAAGAGAAACAAGGTTTTAGGGGATGAAGAACCTGAGGATGCTATTTTAGGAAAAGGAAAAACAAAAAAAAAGTAGAGATTGGCAATTTAATCCTCCAAAATGCTCCAGCAGACTGCAGCTTTTTTTTTTTTTTTTTTTCTTCTTCTTTCTTATTTTTCTTTTCTGTCTTCCTTGTTTGTCATCATCTGGCATTGTCCACCTTTTCCTGGCCTCGCCCAACAAAAGGGAGTCTTTGTCTGCTGGTTTTTATAGTTTCTGCCTGGTGCAGGTTGCACCATGAAAATTGTTTTCCTTCTGCCTCCTACTCAAAATGTATGTTTATCTTTGAGAAAAAGTATTTGAAGAGGTAAAAAGTGTGACAGAGAAATAGGAAAGAGTCATTTTCACTGGAATCAGCCATTTCACAGCCAGCTTGAGCAGTCATTTGCTGGCTCAAGAGACATTTTTCAATTTATTGGTGGGTGCTCACCACATTTCACCCGTGGCTCTTGAGTCAGCATACATGTCCCAGTTTGTGTGGTATTCTTGACATTGCACCCCGTGTTTTTTGGGGGGATCTGTGCTCTTTGCCAGGACAACCCAAATCTGAGGTCTCCCATTCAGGGAGCAATCAGGGTAGACCCTACTGAGCTTATCAGCCAAAATGCACTGAGCATGCCATAACACTCACAGCTTCTCTGATATGTGTCCAGATCCCTTTCTGCTCAAAAGTCAATAAAATTAACATCGGGGAAACAGTCCAGTTACAACAACACAGTCCATTTACCACATGCTTATAACAACAGAAAGAAAAAAATTAGGCCCATTGATAAATATACAGTACTACCTGTACAGTGTGTATACGTGTCAGCTACCAAGGTAATAGTGCTGTCATCATTTTTCACAGTATTGTTATTTTTTCCTCAGTATTATGAAGTGGTAAATGATAAACTGAGTTTTGCAGTGAACAATTTTTCAGGTTGCTTTTGTTTTGACATCTATTACTTGATTCTACTGAATAGAAAATTGGATTCCTTAAATCCAAGCTATGTTGTCTCAAGAGAGGTTGAAGTTTAGTTAACACAAACCCACACTCTCTTTTGCTGATCAATAAACTCAAAAAATCTGTCTTCTCTAGATTATTATGGCCACAAACTTCCTTTGATGCACTCTTTCTTCTGATCACACAGAATGTCTGATCTACGAAAGCGGCATTGCGGACCTGCTTTTAAACATGCTGTTCATCTACTTATGTCATTTGTTCATTATTCCAGTGAAAAATCTTTGTGGTGTAGGTTAGTTGAGCTCCTCTGTAGTAGAACATCTTAAGTTTTCAGATATTTCTAAATTAAAATGGATTCAGCAATACAATGGAAAAAGAACTGAAATGCACCTCACAGTCTGTTCTGCAAACTGCAGCAAATGGATTCAAAATCCTAGTTGAACTAATCCAATTCAAATAATCTTATTGTTACCACAGTGGCACTTCGCTAGTCCATGAATTGTCATTTATGAAGTATTTCTAAAATACTCTCTTTGCTTTGTTATAATTTCTGCTATATATAGGAATATATAATCCTATAATAGAGCAAGATACTATGTGTCTTCCTAGATACAGTAGACAGATAGTTAAAAACTGCAGCTAATATCAAACTACAATTGTGGAAGGTATTGTTATGAGAACTGATTAAATTCTCCTTTTGATTAATAAAAACGACGTGCTGTTCAAAAGAAAGCTGAAAATTTCAAAATGTGGATATCACCTTTACTGAAAAATAAGTAAATAAAAACCAACATTAGTGTTTAACCTGATTTAACAATAAGAATCTATTGCCAAATCCAGACTATATAGTTACAATACAGCTGTTACGGCTCGACGTGACTTAAAATTCTGGATCCTCAAGAACAAAGTCTTGCACCCCCCGGGTGTCAGGTGCAACCATGAAGTTTTGTTTGGCAAATAACATCAGGAAGGTGATATAACCCTTTGAAGATATGGCAAATACATTGCAAGGCAAAGAGAGAGAAAGGGGGAGAGAGAGAAAGAGAGAGAGAGAGAAAAGAGTGAGAGAAAGTCAGGGTTATCACCACCCACAGATTCAGCAATGTCCAGTGATCTTTCTTCTTTGGGTTGTAGATCTGATTCTAGATGGGGCAAAGATCCAGTGCAGGTTGGCAGGTCAGTGGCAGGTGATGAAGAATGAACAACATGGTTTTCCTTATATGCACTGTTTCCCACCACTCTCAAGGTTGATTCAGGCCCTAGGAATTCCACCCTTCAGAAGGGTCCTCTCTCCCCATGAAAAAGGCTATTAATGTAGGCCATCCCAATTGTTGGTGGTCATTAGCAGTTTGCTGGCTCCATCTGGGCGAGAACCTCCACCCAACATTTTCAGTCAATGTCAGTCTACATCCTATTATTCCATTTGCCACATTGTCATTTGAGACAAGGAAAATTCAAAATTGCACATCATGGATCCTCACAAGAGTCACATGTACTAAACTGACCAGCAACTGAAGCAAAGATGAAAATGAAAGCCTGAGTTTGCGGTTGGTACCTTACATTGGTCACCTTCTGATTTATAAGACAGCAACAAATCAATTTCCAAATTTCATGCATATTTCTAATTATTCTTGGAAAGTTCACTTGCATATCCACCAGATGCTATGCATTTTGCAGCAGCAGTCTGAGTCTCCTGTCTGTTATAATATTTCCTGCCATGCTAATCATAACCATTCATGCTAAACATCTATATTCTTGTTGATCTGCAAGGGAGCAAGCCAACAGGCTAACCTGGCAAGATAAAACCAGTGGAAAATTGTTCCAGGTTTTCAGACTTTTCTAAGTAGCTCATCAAGGTAGAACTGCACCACTGCAGGCAGTGGTTGCTTTCTCTTTAGCTGAAAAAGTGCCTTAGCATTTTGTGCCAGATTTCTCCGGAGGTTAAAGCTTTTGAAAGTTTGAGTCTCGGTACTTCTTCCATTGCCACTGATGAGAAAAGGTAAGCAGAGCAGTAAGTGGAAATTGTTGGAGCAGCTGCCACATGCACTATAAATGATTGAGCAGAAGATGCTGCCATGCCAATTTTCTATGCTTTTATATTCCAGAAGACCCACACTAGCCCAGCCCATCATCCAGTTTTTCAGTGTCACACAGGACTTGTGACTCGTGAGCCTTTGCTAACATTCCAGGATCCCAATGCAGGAAGGACTTTGTATCTCAATAAAAATTTGCAGTGGTGGTAGCTTTCACTGTATTTTTCTGAGACAGAAGGAAGATAAGTTGGAAAACAGAAAGGTTAGGAAAAGTGAGCCAACTTTTTTGGTATTGTCAATCACATCTTTGACTGAAGTAATTTAGGAAGGCATTGCAGCATCTGTTCATGAATAGTGACATTTCAGACTTTAGATGGAACTGAAGAATCTTTCTAAAGATTATACCTTGTGCAGACCATCTGCATTATACTCAGTCTTCTAAAATATTAAATATAGTGTTCTGCAAAGTATTAAAGGAGTTATTTACACATAGCTTGTTTTTAGAAATGTTAAAATGTCATCCCAGTAGTGCTTAGGTTTCTAACTTTAAGCAACTTCCCTTGAAAACCATGGCTTACTGTGAGGACTGATTCCTGCTGCAGAAATACTGTGAGAGCAATTTTCCTCTTCCTGATTTGTATTGACACCTGTATGTACTGTATCAGTCTGGATAGAATGAGATGAAAGCTCTGATGAACTTTTATGTTCTGTTTGAAAACTTCATAATTTCCAGGTTCCTGCTAAATGTAAGCAAGGATGTACTTGAGAACTGTCCATAGCAAAGTTTGGCTAAATAATGATCACCATGTATATTTCATGTCATCTCTAGAAAGGACACAAACTAACCTCTTAATGGAGTGCAAGCGCAAAGGCAGGAATTGAAAGTAAATCGAGTCATAATGGCTGCTAGGAAAAAAAAAGTGAAATAGAACACGGCAAAATACTGTATTGTGATATCTTAAATGGTATGAAACACACATTGGAATCTGGAGGATTGTCTTTGTATATGAGAGCAATATTTTCTGCAGTTTCACAGTGTAAGTGGATGTACAGGAAAAAATAAAGTGTTGGCTTTTTTTTTATATTACATTTTATAAAAATTCAGAAGGTCATAAGGGACTAGGGGGAATAATTGAAATATTGCCTCTAAAAATTATTTGGAGAAAAATAGGGAAATTATGAGAATAGGGGAATTTTGAGAACATATTGCATTCACTGTTTTCCATGAAAAAAACAGCATTTATACAATCATCAAATCAAGTTATTTCTCATCAACTTTCTCTGTTTAAATATGCTATCCCTTGTTATTGGTACATTTTCAGTTTTAAGGTTTTAGCTTAAACATGATACTACTCAATAATAATAATAATAATACCCCTAAATATTATTATGTTTCTGCCACACTACAATGTAGATTTTTATCAGCTGGTTGAAGCAATATCCCAGCAAGACCTATACGTATCTTACTCCTTACTCCTAAAAGTACTTTTTCTTTTACTTTAGGAGACAATATAATATTTTGTTGATATGGATATTAAGGGCTGATGCTAGCTTTTGTGCCAGAACACAGAATGCCAGAATTTTTTGTGGGTTTTTGTTTTTTTTTTCCTTCTCTCATATCTTGGCAATTTAATGTTCTTCTAACTCAGATATTTAATTCTTCTGGAATAGACATAAATTTTTTACAGCTTTGTAAACATGTAAGTCTGAATTTTTTCTGAACTTCATCAGGATGCTGACACTAACTTATGGTGTATCTTTGAAAGCAATCTTCCTCATGCTTCATGTGATCTATTGCCAAAACTTTTCCAACACACGAGGCTGAGTTTAGAAACTGGCAAGGCAAGACCACATGTAATGTCATGGAGATGGCAGTATATTGAAAATAAGAAAAATTGTCTCTTGAATCAGAAAAATTACATCCAAGCTGGCATGAGGTGGCACTGGCATCATTTCCTCTACCTAAAGATTAAATTAACCTCATCAACAGACACCCCCGCATCCCTCCTTTGACAGGACTAAAAAGATAAGAAGCTAATCAGAATGGCTCCTGATAGAGTTGCCAGACAGGTGGTGCAAATTGGTATCAAATACAAAAGCTAAAGAATTCCTGGAAAACCTGAATACAAAGGGAAGGCCTGAACCTACCAACTTGCAGCCTCTGGAAATAATTGATGAGAAGAAATTTTTTACTATAAAAATGCAGAGGAAAAAGGAGAAAATGGAGCAGCAAACAGCAGCGAGCAGCAAGCAGCAGAGACCAACAGCGAGACCATCTTGAAGGAGCAGAGGGCAGCAGTGACAAGCAGCAGCAGCAGCGCCAGTGATTTCAAAGAGTCAGCAACACCGGCAGTGAGGCAGCAGCGATTTCTCTGGAGGGAGAAAACGATAACCTGTTCCTTTCTTCTCCTTTTCGTTTCTTCTCTTAAAAGTTTCTCCCAGGGGTTCTCCTGCATTTTTTCTCCCGCTATTAACCCTTCCTAAGACTCCTTTCCAGCATGGTGTTTCCTAAATAAACCATTGTAATTTGCTTAAACCATAAAGCTGGTTACTTTTGCAATTTGTGCAGCACATATGCGCCAATGGCTAATACTTCCTCACAAACCAAATATAAAATAATAATAGGTATGGACCATGACACACACTCTCCAGGTTCTTCTAGGAAAATCAAAGATATGGGAACTAAAAGAGAACTCTTGTCTGTTGGGCCTTTTGTGGCATCACCTCAAGATGTCTGAGTGAATATTATGCCAGTACTTTCCCAGTACTGGAGATGCATAAATTCCGTTTTCCTAGCAATATGTATAAATAATCATCCAGCAAAGATATCCACCGGCACAAGAGTAAGCAAGTAAGACCTTCACAGCATAAGACCCTCAGCTTTTTTGACCTTCACATTTGATATGTTTTGGGGGTTTTTTGTGTTGTGAGGTGTTGACCCTGGCTGGGGACCAGATGCCCACCAAAACTGCTCTGTCACTCCCTACTCAGACGGGCAGCAGAGAGGAATTATAACGATAGGCTCATGGGCTGAGATAAGGAAAGGGAGAGACCACTCACCCATTACCATCAAGGGTGAGACAGGATCAGCTTGGGGAAATCAGTTTAATTTATCACCAATCAAATCAGAGAAGTATAATGAGAAATAAAAGCTATATCTTAAAACACTTTACCCCCAGCTCTCCCATCTTCCTAGGCTTAATTCCTTATTTCCTCTATATCCTCTCTCCTTGAGGTCACAGGGGGATGGGGAATGGGAGCCGTGGTCAATTTGTCACATGTTGTCTTTGCCACTCCTTCCTCCCGAGGGAAGGACTGCTCACAATCATTCCCTGCCCCAGCATGGGGGTCCCTCTTGTGGTAGATAGTTCTTCACAAACTTCTCCAGTGTGGGTCCTTCCCAACGGCTGCAGATCTTCAGAGGCTGCTCCAGTGTGAACACCTTCCACTGGGTGTAGTCTTTTAGGAACAGATTGCTCAAATCTGGATCCCTTGTGGGATCATAAGTCCTGTCAGAAAACTTTGCTCGAGCAAGGGCCTCTCTCTCTACGGGGTCCATACATCCTGCCAGGAGCCTGCTGTAACATGTGCTTCCCACAGAATCACAGCCTCCTGTGGGCACATACATCTGCTCCAGTGTGGGGTCCTCCACAGACTGCAGGTGGATATCTGCTCCATCATGGACCTCCATGGGCTGCAGAGGGCCCACCTAACTATGATCTTCATGCAGGGCTGCAGCTGAATCTCTGGAGCATTTCCTTCCCCTCCTTCTTCACTGACCTTGGTGTATGCAAAGTTGTTTCTCTTACTTAGTCGCTCTCCTTTCTCCAGCTGCTGCTGTGTTTTTCCCCCCTTCATAAATAGGTTATCACAAAGGCACAAGCACCATCACTGATGGGCTCAGCTTTGGCCAGCGTTCCATCTTGGAGCTGTCTGGCTTTGGGTCTATTTGACGTGGGGGAATCTTTTAACATCTTCCCACAGAAACCACCCCTATAGCACTCCCACCCTCTACCAAAACTTTGCCACACAAACCCAGTACATGAGCTTGGGCAGCTGGAGGACATACTTAAACCATTAAAACATATTTTCACAAGTGTCAGTAGTATAGTTCCATACTCTCATGCTACAGCATTTGAGATCTCTCGGTTACATACTGCACAATTTTATTAAATACTTGTAGTATTACTGAAAGTCTTTTCTACTTTCTTTTACTCAGTTGACATGGATTAGTTTTTTCCTCTTAGCATAGCAATTCTATTTTCCTGCCTTAATTGTGTGGTGATAACCTTATTCAGCAACACTTACAGAACACTTGAGCACTGCATCTAGGCAAGTGGTAAATGGTTTGCAGGAGCTAAAAACCTTACAACGTAATTTCAAGGACTGAGCATTCTGAGAAGTATTAGTACCAACGAACAAAAATCAAAAACTATTTAATAAACACTAATACTTTACTTTTAAAAACTATCTTGAGAATGTCTCCTTTTAGCATCTGTTTTCTTAAAAATAAATTAAAACAAAACCAAAAATCAACCAACCAAACAAAACCCCCGACAAAACCAAAGCAACAAAAACAACCAAAAAAAAAACCACACAAAAAGCCTACGAGTAGATGTGTTTTAGCTAGTTAGTTTACCACACTGTAGATTAGGGAAGCAAACAAACAAACAAACAAAAAAAACACCTAACCAACCAAACAAAAAACCAATAAAAAACCTCAAACAACTTCCACAGAACTCAGAACTCTTCAGCCCTTTCAGGCAGTAAATAACAGTTTGCATTGCATTAGTGGAAAAATAAAATATTATGCTTTCAGATTTTTGTATTCAGCTGCAGGTTTGCACTGAGTTTAATGCCTCTTTATTTTCCATGTAAATGGATTTTCAAAATTGTTTCTGTGGAAAAGTGAAGGCATTTTTTTTCTATTTTTCCACTTAATGTCTTTGAGCTGGCATTTGAGTGAATTATGAAAAATCAAAAACCTGAAAGTTACAGCCCCCCTGAAGTCCATTGTATAGTCAGAAGCAATTTATGCAGAACAATGAGAGAAAATCCAATAGATCTGGAAATGAGCACAGAGAGAGCAGCACTACTTTGTTATATTAATAATTTAGTTCTCTTTTTCATCTTAATTCTTCATATTTTGTTTGGTTTTGCCCTCTTACGCAAGCAACCACAGCATGAAAAATACCCACAAGCACAAAAATTTTCAAATAGTTTCCACCACTATTACACTCAAGTTTCCTGGAGTTTGCTACAGCAGAAAGTTTAAGTCTTTTGCTCATGCTCAGTTTTCAGAGCTGCAGTGACTAAGCGAGTTTTTTGCTATTAAAAGAAGACAGGAGAAACAGCAGTTCCAGTTCGGCCAAAATATTCAGTTTCTAAGACTTACAGTTCTAATTCCCAGTGAAATCAATGAGAGATGGACATGGAAATATCTTTGAGTGGGACTTTTAAGTGCATTCTTTGCATAAGCAGACACAGTTAACAGAAATTTTGTTTCAAATAAGTGACTATTAGAATCTTCCTTCTGAAAGATCCAAAATTTACTGATTTGTGCTATGTATATTTCAATATAGCAAAGGCCTGAAAAAAGGGAACAATTAGAGCTGTTACTGCACCTAAAACCTCAATCACTTGATTTCTGCTGGAGGAAAGATCTGTTTTCTGTATTGTTGGTATATGAAGTAAGCCATACATATTGACATTTTTTGGATTTGATATTTTTTAAAAGGCAGGCCAAATTTTCTTCCTAAATGTGCAAGCAGGATGAGTGAAAAGTGTGCCTATGGCACAGACCTTCCATCTGGATGAGCTATATCAACATCAAACAGAAAAAGAGGAAAGCATAGTGGATTCCTCAGCCACTTGAATATTTGCAGTTTCTGCAAACAACAGTGTGTCTTCTCCTGTTGGTGTGCTTCAAAAATGTCTCTGTCCAGGCAGTGCCAAAGACTGTTGGACCATATAGTGTCAGAATAAGACTTTGGAAGACTGAGAAGGAAGGACACAACAAAGACAATAATCAAGTTACAGGATTTCTAACCTGTGTTCCAGTGGAATCTGTCTTCCAGATTTGCAGTATCTGTTCTGTCATATAATTCATTTCACTTCACAACTCACAACCAATTCCCAGAAGCTGCCTAGCTTGTCTTGTGGCCATATATCTAGTGAAGTGAGGAGAACACTGGTCATATACAAGTTCACAAGTTCTCATTCAGGTATTGCTTTCCTGTGTGATAAGCAAAACTATGTTTATAGCCTCATCTTGAAGATGTCAGTAGGACCACAATGTTTTGGCACCTGCAGGGAGACTGCAATTTTCAGCCATAAGAAACTCATTCCAAATTTACTTATTTATTGCTTTTCTCAATGTATTTTCCCCTAAAACTTTGAAATCCTGCAGTCATCCAGGATGCATCCTGTGCATCATCACAAATAATATGGTAAAAAAGTTTAAGTGCCTTCAGAATATTATTCTTTTTATGGTGGGTGTGGCTGAAGAAAAGAAAAAATTTTATAACACTTCAAGTGGAAAAGCAAGCTCTGGATGAACCACCATGAAAAGTTAGCAGACTAGTTATGAAAGTTTTTGGAATTTTGGAAATGTTCCTCAAAATATTGTAAAAGTGGTTTAAAGTGTCATACTTGGAAATCAGAGTGAAAATAAAAAATATTGATTTTAGCCTATGCAAATCCTGACTATCCTCTTGGGGCTTTCAAGACTTAGCACTGTGCTGATTAAAACTTCCTGAATTTTTACAAGCATCCAGATTCTGGCTTGTCATATTTTCTTTAAAATTCTTTGGGAGTGATAGGTTTAATGTCCCAAGAAAAAAATGAGAAACCTGAAGATTTCTTAGGGCAAGTGCTTTAGTAATTCTACTCTCTTGGCTTGAGGGAGAGTCTGAGAACAGCATATTTTAGGAATTATGATGTGTCTTCCTACCTCAGCATTCAGCAGTTAGAGCAGTAATAAAGTTATTTTCATAGCTAGGAACTTTAAATTAATCTCTCAAACAACAGAGCAAAATAAACTTCAGACACGTGCTTCTTATCAATGTCCATCTGGAGTCTTCAGCTAGTGGCTATGATCTCGCTAGAACACAGCACAGAGAACAGCCTCAGAGATAGGTAATTCTAGAAATGATTAGCCTTTGTCACATTGAAAAAATATTATACATCATATAGTTCTCATGATACAGTCAACATAAACATTCCCTGATGTAAAACAAGGGGAACTGAAGTAAAGATTTCCAGTTCTTTTCAAATAGAGGAATCAGAAAAGAGCAAAGAAAGAAAGTTATATGTGTAAACCCTGCCAGTGAACAACGACCATTTATTTTTGATGTAAACATAGACATCACTTTCTATGCCACTTTAAAATACAATCACTAAACTACATTTCTCTGATACTGTCTTCTGTCAGTGGTTCAGAAATGCAGGAAGGCACAGAAAGCAGTCTGCCTATGGCTGCTTTCACTTATGTCAGCTGCAGCCTAAGGATCCTCTACACTTCATAGAGGCTGGTCATCGCTCTTTTATTTGAATTTCAGGTGCTGGTGTTTGAGATGCTGTGTACTGATGCTGATATACTGTAGTGGCTAAGATAATTCAGTGCAACATACCTTCAAGTAATGTAAACGAAAATTCAAAAATTTCTCAATTGCTGTGTTGCTTAGCAAGAAGAAAGTATGATCAGGGTCTAATAAAATATAACAATAATAAAATGAAATTTCCAAATAGTTAATTGAAGTCCTATATTTGGTTTAGTTCTATGGTGTATTCCAGGCAACACTGCAGGTTTTCTGCGGATGTTTATACATTATATTCATTAGTGGTGTAGAAAGTAACGAACTATGACAAGTACAATTAAACAGAGAGATGATTTGCAGCAGGTAAATATGCAAGTATTAAGTAGATACCTGTCCCCAAGTTTACACTGTTAACTGTATTTTGAATTAGAAAGTGAACCCCCCTGGCACATTTTTATCTTTCTTTTAATTAATTCTTGGTTGTCCAAAACTTGTTGGGTTTTTTTGTTTGTTTGTTTGTTTGTCTTTTTTATGTTCTGCTGAAAGCCTAAACATCTTGTCTTTAAAGTAAAGCAATAATTTACAGCAAGCAACTAATACTGTCCTAAACCTTGGGTTTGGTTCTTATCAGATCTCCTAACAGAAGCTTAATTAATTGAAAAATTAAAATTTTTCAGACAACATACACTATCTCATAAATCCCATGAAGGCAAGCACTGCTGCATAATGATGTAGACAGCCACTGAGCGTTCATCATAAACACCTATGGAGCACAACAATCAGAAAACAGAGCTGAAAAGCCTTATACCAATATTTGGACATCCTTGGCATTTCTCTAGGGAATGCGTTCATGCTGCTCTTGCATATGTCTCAGTCAGTAAGACAAAACTCAGACTATAACCTTAAAGTAAAATTATATTCTTAGTCTCTATTGTATTCACTGTTTTTTCTCTGTATGAAATATTACATTTAAAGAGGATACTTGGACTGTTTCATAGTAGGAATGTAAATGCCTCAATAAGATCAAAAGTCTTGATATTTTGTCATTGAAATAGCTCTGTAAAATAGATTTTTAATGTGAAAATACCTATGTAATTTATTAGTAGAAGTCTACAGGCTTTTAAAGCATATGCACTTTTTATTCTGTGCATTAACTCATCATAATTTTTAAATGTATTTATCTTGCAAACAAATCAACTCCTGAATCTGATTTTATTTTGGAGACACACCCTTAATGGTTCTGCTGGAGTTAAGAAAACATATATTTAGTGATTTAGGGGGAAATTTGAAAACAGTTGTTTATTATTTATGTTGCTAGATGTTTTTCACTAGGCAAATTTCTGATATATACATGTGGGGCAAGAAAGATCATTTAACAGGCTTCAGTTACAAGATTGGAACTATAAAGTGATGAAGGATATCCTCCAGGAAAAAAACTAAATCTTTTCAATGAACTGAAGCAGCTTTACAACAAGGTGCTACCTCAGAATGTCTGATTTCCTGGATAAATCTGGCAAAAGAGTTGAAGAAAAGGCTTCCCAGACAGAAATGGAAATGAAAATTTATTTAAAAAATGAATACTACAAAGGGTTCTGTAGCATATTAACAGTGGATTAAAGGAAAAATAATTCCTTATTACTGGAAATGTTTAAAGAATATAATTTATGTTATTACATTTCTTATAGCAAAGAATGTTCTCATATGATTCTTGGAACAATTTAAGGTTACCCTATCCTGAGGACAGAATGACAGCAGGAATTAATACAACTAACTCTTTCGCTCCTACCCATTTGTATGAACAAATGGCCACGTGGTCCAGATCCAGATTTTAAGGAAGTCAGGAGGAGCCCTTCCACAGACCAAAAAAAAGAAAAAAAAGAGACTGAATCATCAGTGTAATCTCACTACATTAGAAGTGAGATGGCACTCTGCAGGTGAAAGTATATGAATCACCTTGTAGAAATATGTTGAAAGGTTTTCTCCCTTTAAAACTTGTGACAATGTCAAAGAAGTAGAAGTTAAGCTCTATTTAGAAGTTAATCTTCTGATTTCAACCAAGTCCACATATTCAGTCTTCCTTGACACAGTTCAACCATTCATTCTTTTGATGACCTTGTATAAATGGAATTCTAGAAGCTCTGATTGTCCTTAACTGTAGTGTTTTCCCCTTTGTTGTATGCTATATTTTTCATGGTATTACCAGTACTGCAATCCAAAATATATTGTCTTTTACTGGTGTCATATCAGAAAAATTACTTATTACATTCTCTGATTAATCTAACTTCTAATGTCAAACATTTTGCTTTTTGATAACTAGTTCTGCTCTAGACTCTGATGACAGGCATGTCTAATATTATCACATCTAACAAATACTTTGTTGTGTTTTGTTTTCTTTAATTCATATTCTATTAGTGTTGAACTAAAAAACTTCCTCTTTATCTATTCCACCAGTTCCCGTGAATTATCATAATACATAACTTCAGCTTTCTCCATGCTAATGATTCCTACAGACCTATTTTTCACCCCACCTGATATCCCTTCCACCAACCTAAAATCCCCCATTTCTTTCTAATGAATCAAGTTGATTTCTCTCACTTTAATCATTCATTTAGAGACCTTGGAAGTCACCAGAATTCCTTCCAAAATCCAGGTTTGTTTCCCCCTTCAGATGAATTGTCCTTAAAATATCATATTTGTATCCATTTGTAGCTTTGGTGTTATCTATTTCTGGTGAACTGCTGCTTCTACTTGAAATTGAGATTTTCTTTTTCATTTTTTTACTTTATCTTTTTCCCCACTTTGGCAGTTAAATTTAGAGTTTTACTGTAACCTAGAACTTTGACAGATTGCCTCCAAAAGGTGTTGTACTAACATTGGTTTACTCTTTCTTACGTATTCAAACATTAAAACCTCATTTGTTTTTCCTTTGAGTTAAAGACTTTCTTTTCCATGATTTGCTAAGGTTTTGTTGCATTTGCTAGAACTCTTGTACAAATACTCTTCTAGAACTCTTGTATAAATATTGCTAGTTGAAATACTGGGAACCATATTGACCAAAATTTTAAGCATGACAGTGCCTTTGAAATCAATCAGTGGGGTTGTACATGTCAACACACTATCTAAAAACCCTTATGGGTGTGATTTCCTGTTTGGAACTGGTTTTACAAGTATGTTAGTTCTTTGTGATTCTGTATTCTTTTCAAAATTGTAACACTTTGATTCAGAAGAAATCTATTTTTCTGCAGCATGCTATTCTATCATAATTCGCTTCCTGTCAATGCGAATCTACCACATAATTAAATTGGATTTATTATAGCTGGTCTATGTATTATACCCATTTAAATACCTAAAAACTGATTCAAGAATGCTTACAACTAGTTTGGCATCTAAACATATTTATTCATCAGCCCACTTGATCTGTAATAGCACTCACCATTTCACAACAAACAGATAATATCTAGCAAACTCAGATTGTGTTATGACCTAAATTAACTATGTCTGCAATGAGATGCAGAGGTAAACACAAGTCAGAATTTTTAAATAAAACTCATAAAAAACAAGTTTGGACTGAAAAAACCCAGCTCAAGTCTGTAAGTAAAACTTTCTAATTTGACACCTCTGGAGCTGCCTTCTCCAGCTGTATTGAGATGGGCAGTGTTCGGATTTAGTCACCATGTAGAAGAATGGATCTGTATTTTGTCTGTTTTTAAAACTGCAGCATAAGTTTCTCCAGGGCAAAAACTGAATAATCTAATATTTTGCCCAGTAGCCAAAGAAAGAATGAATGAACAGTAAGTTTGTTGTGGGCTGCTTTGGTTTTGTTTTTCCATTTTGATCACAGTCAAAAGCTATTCCATCAGAAACCTGGTTTTCATGCACAAAACATTAAAACATGGATCCTTGGAGGCAGCAGAATAAATAACTGAAAACAACAGCCATTATTTTAATAAAATCAGTCAGATTAGGATCTGAGTCTGATGCTACTTCAGTATCTTATTGTAGTTCACATCCTAAGGGTTTTTTCATCTACATACACTTTTGTCCTATTTTGCCTGTTGGCAAAAACTACTTTTTATTTCATTGTCTAATAAAACTCAAAAATATTTCCTAATTAATGTACCTCAAAATATTTTTTCTGCTGCATTATCAGTCTCACTAAGTCCCTTGTCACTGTTTACCTCCTTCTGGAATCTGGGAATACTACATTACACCGTCACACCTAAATTCTGTTTTCATGTCTCTTGTCTATCATGGTATCCAGCAGGGATTTTCCGGAAGAATAAAGGGAAGAGTGAAAAAACCCCGTCCATCTTCAGTAACTGGTAAATGTAGGAGTTCCTTGCCTCAGGATTTCATACAGGACTGTCAATTTAGAGAGCACTTAATGAAGTTAATGCTTTTGTAAGTCAGTTATGTTTGGTCACAACAATATTCTGAGGCAAAGAATTTCACATTACTGCGAAAAAAACCCAAACAAAAACCCAAAAAACATTATTTCTGTCTTCTTGTCTTTTATTTTGACACATCATAAATTTATTCCTAGGTTTTTTTATATTTCTTATTCATGCCTTTTTAAATTAATATTTCATTTCATATTTTGAGATTTTAGAAGCCTCAGTTGATGTACTCTTCAGTTACTAATAACTCAAGAAATGCACAAAAATTGTAGCTTGCATCAGCTGCAGCATCCAGAATTTCTTGCTCTTCACATGTATAATCTTTCCTATCTCGAATCCATTCCAAGGAGAAAAAAAAATTAGTAAAATAAAATGAATAAATATATGTATTAAAAATAAATAAATTAACAGAAGACAAAAGCCCTAAACTACTCCTGTAGTTGTTTTCCAACAAAGCACATCAAACCTGTTATAATCGTAACTTTTTTTTCCAGAATCTCAGGAAGTAGTTTCTCTATAAATGTAGTTTATTAAACTCTGATGTATACAGCTCTACAACAAAACAAACCCATGCAAGGAACATATGACTGATAAATGACAAAAGAAACTGTCTCTTGTGAGAAAATAGTTTAAATAACTTTCTTTTTAGTATCTTTTTTTTTAGTATCATTCATGTGAAACAAATTAACCAGACACTAAAACTGAAGTGGATTTATGAGGACACAATCCAAATTGCAGTGTCATTCATACTGCAGCTTAAGTGCCACCTTGTTTCATAGTTTAACAGCATGATTGAAACAAAATGTACATAAAGCCTTCAATTTGAGAAACTAGATCGATTTTCATTTGGATAAACAAGCTTAAAATAACCAAGAGCTAAATGAAAACAGTAGTATTGTCTGTAGTATGTCCTGTGATAAATAGGAAAAAAAAATGTTTAATGACAAAGGACCTAATTATCCATAGCTCTCAGTTTACAATCAGTTTTCTGTGACACTCAAAGTCATAAATGCCAAGTTTAATCATGTGTTCAGGTTGAATTAGCCACTGCCAATTCTGCAAGAGATATAATCCTCTTCCCTTCTCATAATGAAATAATAATGCAAATTCATCACATTGATGGGGTGACCCATGCGAATTTATTATAGGCTGGGAGAAGTCTCTTGAAAGGGATAAATTCTTTATGGTTACAGACTTGAGGTAATTCAAACCAGACAAGAAAAAAATGGAGCTGTCATTCGAGGCCAGGATAGGGAATGGATTTAATTTGTCTTACAGGGCTAAGATCCAGCATTAAGAGGGAAACATTACTGCTGTCATTTTCCAAATCTGTATGAACTAACTTTATTTGTAAGATGAAGATCAGCTACAAAATTCATTTCTTATTACACTGCAGCTTTCAATGGCACAGTGACCAGGTCTATTATTATTTAAGACAAATGGAAGAATTAGTCCCTGATAAAACCGTTTGTGTTACTGATTGACATGTACCAACTTTTTCTGTGAACAAACTCTACCTCTTAGCTGATGCTTACATTTTTATCAAGTAAGGGTTGTTAATATGATTGTATATATAATTATTTTAACTTGCATTTCAGCTAGGAAGAATATATAATACTACCTAAAGATAACTATTCCCAGTAAATAAATAGATCAAGAACAAAGTTTGAAACTAAAAATGGCACAATACTGATCTAAGTTTTAACCATGTACTACATCACCATAAGATGAGTCCAAATAGTGAAATAAAAACATTTCCAAGAAAAAAAGAAAGTCCTCATTTCAGTAAGAAATTTAAAACATTTTCAAGCTATCTCCATGGAGTTCAGAGACATGATTACCTCTACACTGCTGTATGAAGCTACTGTTCTGGCTACAGCAAGCTTCCTGCATTACACAGAATCACAGAATATTTTAGGTTGAAAGAGACCTCCAAGATCATCCAGACCAACCTTTGACCAACACCATAAGCTAACTACTAAACCATGTCCCTAATGATTAGCTCCAAGCACCTTTTAAATACCTCCAGGGATGGTAGGACATTCCTGGGCATATGGGCAGGCCATTCCAATGCCTGACAACCCTCTCAGTGAAAAAATATTTCCTAACATCCAGCCTAAACCTCCCCTGGCACAGCTTCCATCCATTCCCTCTGGTCCTATCACAGTTCACTAAGGAGCAATAATGTCTTCTCTCAGCCTCCTCTTCTCCAGACTAAACACCCCCAGCTCCCTCAGCTGCTCCTCACAGGCATGAGTTTTGTTACCCATCTCTGGATATGCTCCAGATATGCTTACTGACACTGTGTTTGCAGAGGAAATGAAATAAAGCAAGAGCAATGATACAGATTTAAAGCATTAAATAGACATGATAAAATGAACCCCTCTCTTTTTATTTACTTATTTATAAGAAGTATATCAAGTATCTTTTCTCAAGCAGAAGAACCAATTTTCTAGGCAAAATTAATGAAACCAATCTTTCTCATTTTCTTGCATACAAACAAAATCTTCAACACAAATACCTATTTAGCTCACAATCTTTCCAGAATATTTAGCTATTTGGTATAACAGGTATAAATATGGCCTTGCTGGATGATCAAAATTAAATCCAGCACCAAATGCTGTACTATATTTATATGCAGTTATATAAAATTTTACTTCATATATTCTTTTTCATTTAATCTTCTAGCATGCCTAGAAGTTTTCTTTTAATTTTGGTAGAATAAGAATGTATAGAATTTCTGCTATATGGCATCAGACCCTTCAGATATTACTGATTAATGACATGCATCCCAGAGTCTTGAGACAATTGATGGGTGCAGTTGTCAAGCCACTCTCCATAATATTTGAAAAGTCATGGCAGTCTGGCGAAGTCCCTGGTGACTGGAAGAAGGGACATATTACACCCATTTTCAGAAAGGGTAGTAAGGAGGACCGTGGGAATCAGAGAATATGCCAAGTTGGAAGGAACCCATCAGGATCATCATTTCCAACTCCTGCTCTGTGTAGGTGTCATGGCTTAGGCACAGCTGGCATCAACCAGGCCTCTGCTCACTCACCCCCAACTCCCACTGTGGGGCAGGGAGGAGAAAATCCACCTTAAGGCTCATTAATTTACACAGGGACTGGGAGGTTTTCATCCCCGCTTACAGTAATGGTCAAAAAACCCAAACAAGATCTTTCAAGTTTTTTCTTGTGAAAGAAAAAACCTAATTTAATGTACAAGGAGAAAAGAGGAACCATAGCCAGATCTTAATACCTTCTTCGTCCACATGTCCCCTCCTCCCAGGCTCAGATTACTTACTTCACTCCTGCCTCCTCCTCAGTGGTACAGGGGGAAAAGGAGTGCAGGTTTAGGGTCAGTTCACCACACATTGTTTCTGCTGCTTTTCCTCCTCAAGGGGAGGACTTCTCATGGTCTTCCCCAACACAGAGTTCTTCTCATGGGAGAACCCATGAACCTTCAGGAACCCATCTGACATGAGTCCCTCTCACCAGGTGCAGTTTCTCAGGAATGGACTGCTCTGGGGTGGTCTACCCACAGAGTCAAGGTCTGATTTGGTAACAGTCACTTTCTCTAGCACGGGGTCCTCCATGGCTGTAGATCTACATTTGCCCCTCTCTGAAATCCTGCACAGGCTGCTACAAATCCACATATACCCCACTGGGTTTTTCAAGAACTGCTCCACTATGCTTCTTCATAGGCTGCAGGGGGACAGCATCATCCAAGCACTTCCTGAACACAGGCAGGCTTGGTTCTGCGCCCACTTCCTTGGGGACCTTGTTCCACATCCACCAAGTTGGAGAGATACAGATTTGATGAGTGGACTGTTCACTGGATAAGGAATTGGCTGGATGGTCATATACAGAGGGTAGTAGTCAATGATCAAAGTCCAGATGGAGACCAGTGAAAAATGATGTCACTAGAGGATCTGTACTGAGACCTACACTGTTTAATAATTTTAGCAACTATATAGACAGTGGGATTGAGTGCACCATCAGCAAGTTTGCATATGGTGCAGCTGATAAACCAGAAGGTCAAGATATCATCCAGAATGACCTGTACAACTGAGACAACAGCACATTCTTGCAGCCCAGAAGACCAGTTGCATCCTGGGCTGCATCAAAAGAAGCATGGTACAGAAGTGATTCTGCCATTTCACTCTGCTCTGGTAATACCTCACCTGGACTACTGCGTCCAGCTCTGGAGCCCTCAATACAAGAAGGACATAGACCTGATGAAGTGGGTCCAAATGAGGGCCATGAAAACGATCACACCTCACTTATGAAGACAGGGTGAAGGAGCTGGGGTTGTTCAGCCTAGAGAAAAAAAGGCTCGAGGGAGATCTAATAGAAAGCTTTCAATACCTGAACCGGGCCAAGAGGAAGGCTGAAGATGGCCTGTTTGCAAGGTCCTGGACTGACAGGATGAGAAGCAATGGTTTTAAATTAGAGAATATAAGATTTAGATTGGATGTTAGAAAAGTTCTTAACCTTGAGGGTAGTGGAAAAATGAAACAGGTTGCCTAGAGAGGTAGTTGAGACCTCATCCCTGGAGATATTCAAGGTGAGGCTTGATGAGGCTCTTAGCAACCTGATCTAGTTGAGAGTGTCCCTGCTTAATGCAGGGGCTTGGACTAGATGACCTTTAGAGGTCCCTTGCAACCCAAATTATTCTGTGATTTCTATGAAGTATGAGCTCCTACCAGAGGAAATAAGACAGACTGTTGGTACTCTAGCTTCTCATTTTTTCCCTCCTGTATATTAAGACAAATGAGATTTTGGAACATTTGGAAATTAATATGCTGCACAAGCAAACAAGAAGTTTAAGTTATTTTGTTGATATACAAGAAATATCCTACCGTGCATGGGTACTCAATGCAAGTTTTTCCACCATGCAGAAGAGGGAAATACAAAAGAATATGAGCACAGGAAAGTTTCTAATATTCTTTGACAGAATGCAAGCTAGAATGTTTGAAATATAAAAATTATGTTTGCTGAGAGGCTTCATAATAATTGTGTGCTTTGTCCCAATATAATATTTCAAAGACTACAAGGGCTTTGTGCATGCTAACACTTCTTCCTCTCTCTGAAAACAAACCACTAGCTGAATAAAGGCTGTCACTACAGTATGAAGCTGGGCTGTAAATCTGTCTCATACAACAGAGTAATGCAGGACGGCCCTTTGAGGAAATACCTGGGGTTCAGTGGCATGAAAGATGCCAGATTAGATTCCACTCCTCTCTGTTTTCATAGTGTCATAACAGGTTCAGTTCCACTCTCTGCACACTCATTTACTATAGCTCATCAAATGTTAATATATGTCCTGTCATCAGCCACATGCAAACAGGAGGTGACCAGCTTGGCGGAGGAAGATGCACAGTTTTATGTGCCCTATGTACAGAAAAGTTTGCAGTAAATTACCTCCCTGATCAGAAAAATATTTTCATTGCTTAAGCAGGTTTTCCTGCATATTGCTGGCATTTTTTAAATACATCAATTCCCATATGGTATATGGGTCACTATGAGAAAGACTGTACACAGATTCATGGCATGTGCTATAGCAGCAGCAATAAAGCACACAAATAAGCTGCTTGCTTTTATTCTAAACTACTTCCATCCCCCTTACCTCACATAATACTGTTGCTTTGTACTGTTAAAAAATGCTCTCCATGGTGACCAAAGGAAAGGCTGAATTTGTGCTTACAGAAAAGAATGTAATAATGTTTTTACAATTTCACACTGCAAATGTACAGTAGTCATTGCAGAAATATTTATGTGAGAAAAAATATCTTTTTCTGATATAAAGAGTATCAGTACTTCAGTTATTTTGACTTCTGTGTAAATCTCATATACCCTTTAAAGGTAATCTGCCATTTTTCCTGTGTCACTATTGCTGAAAATAAAACATCTGTGTTCATCTCAGTGCAGAATTAGCCATTCCTTTCCTACAAAGGAAGTAAATTGCTGGATTGTTCTCTATGCTACTTTGCCCTTTTCAGGTAAAATACTAAAGCTGAATCACAACTCCCTTAGTGCAGGACATTTTTGTCAAAAAGAAGTGCATAATCAACAGCTAAAGCACTGTAGTTATTTTGCTAATTTTTTGTTTCCTAGATCTAAGGTTAACTCCACAAGCTGTCATTCATTATATACCATATAATTAGCACTACTGCATTATTTCTCAGACTACAGTTATATTGTGCTGAATATCCAGATTTTTCTACTGTTACTACCTTTTTATACCAACATTTTATTGACTTGTAAAAAAAACAATTACACAATAAAGTATTAAGCTAATCAAATTACATATGGCTGCTGACTAAGAACCAAATGCTTAATTGCTAATAAACAACACACATATCAAGTGGCTTTCTAAGTATAACTGCTACTTATAATAACTACAATGGCCTCATTTATATGTGGAGGTAGGAAAATAAAAATGTCATGCACATGTATGTGTGGACATTCACACATAAGACAAACATAAAAAGAAACTATGAAGAAATCTCCAGAATAGATTTTATTTTTATTCATTATTATAATTTTTTTTTTTACATTAACAAATCTGCCAGTCAAGGAATGATATAAATTTTCTAAGATATATATGGAAATTTTATTTCCAAATCTACTAAGATTGCTAAAGGGCAGACATGTCTATTAATCCAAAACAAGGTGCAGGGCTGTGAAGTTACCTGTTAATGTATGTGGTAGCTGGAAGTTCCCTTGACATCACTATTATCTCCTGCCTGCCTGTGGTTCTCCATTTAGGCATATTTTTCATGTCAGTTTTGATCCTTGGATACTCCACTGAATTGCTAGCTGAAGCCACTAGGAATATGTTTTCAAAAAAATGTTCCTGAAAACTAACTATATGCTTCTATGCCCGGAATGGTAGAATCATTTCAGTGTGGAGTAACGAGATGTCAAACTCATGAGCAAATACTAAGTATTTCTCCATCAAAATCTCCATCTCCATCAACAGCAGGGCATTCCCAGAGAGCATTCAGGAAAGTAGGGCGTGCTCAAAAAACAGTAGAAGAAGAATTATTAATAATTCCTACACCATTCAGATGGAATATACAAGACCCACCCTTTTGCAAGAAGGTGTTCCTACTGAAGTATTTATTATGACAATTGAATAAAGTTAAAAAAAAAAAAAAGATTTCCGCAAAAATTGAGAATAAAAAAGTAGTTAAATTGTATAAGTATCCATAATTACAGTAAGATTACGGTTTGCTTATTAAACATAGAAAAAAATATCTACTAGCTAAGCAGATGGGTAAACAATAACAGAATCAAGGCATTGTATTAAATTTATTTCATACCCACAGTTTCAAACTGAAGCCTATTAAATAATAATAAACAAGCAAGTGTTCTGAACTCATTTAGCTGGCAGAAGCATACGTGAAAGTTATAATTGTTGAAAGTTTTGAGAGATTACCTTGTGTTATGATCCACCCTGTGGTCAATGTAATTTACTATTTGGATCCTGTGAGAACAAAGTCCAACCACTAAGGGTCAGGTGCAAACAGAATATTTTATTTGGTGGACACAAGCAATAGCACAAGCAATGTTAAGTGACTTGGTAAAGAACTGGCAAGGCTTTTGAAAGAGAGAGAGAGAGATATCGCTATAATCCTTATTCCTGAGGTGATGATCCAGTCCTAGACAGGCCAGAAGTCCAGTCCTCAGCTGCACAGAATGAACACATTGGCATTCCTTACATTGCTCCTTGGGTAGATTCAAACATCAGGAATGTTGCTTCTTCCATGTTTCTCATCCCATTGTAAGCTCACCAGAGATATTGTCCAGACTGGCCCTTATCTAGCCTGATGGTCCTTAGCTGGTCATTGGCCAGTTAGCAGGGGGCTTCAGCTCAGCATGGGCTTTACCTGGACAAGACCCCTCACCTGATTTTACAGTCACTGTGGTAATCAGGAGTCAACTGTCCAACATCCATCTTGCTTCATCTTTTTATTTCACTGTTGTTACAAAACTAGATTAAATATTTTACAGCACCTTCTGGGTAGTGCCTGATGTTTTTTAATCCCTTTTTTCAATACTCTTTTTAGACTGTGTATCAGAATAAGCCCAAATCCTGGCTAAAGTACTGGCAATTCCCTCATTATGAATTCAGTGTGTAGCAGTAGCAATGACACTATAACCTTTTACCCATTTATCCTAAATTATTTATTTAAAAAAAAAATTAATCAACCCAACAAAAGATTAAATTTATATATTATATATATATATATATATAAATTTTTTTAGAATAAAACAACGAAGGAAAGTACAAATTAACACAAACAGGAAAAAATCAATGGTAGAAAGTATCTAACTAACAAATGCTATAATGCCATGTGCATTAGGTACCTATTCAGTTATAAATTTTTCCATTTACACATGGATCATGTTAGTAGCAGAACTTGCCTCAATTGAGCCTTTTCTCAGTGTTCCTGCAGCCCTCTCTCTCACCGCAGGAGAATTCCAACTTTAACATAATTTGTTACACTATAAAGCATGATATTAATCCCTTTGGTCTCAGGGTATATCAGTGATACCAATGGTCTTACTGTAAAGAGTAGATCTACATTTTCTTAAGGTGCAATAGCTATAAAAATGAGAAAACTCAATAACTGGAATGGTAGAGAAAACAGTTCTTTCCTGTTACAGTAAAAAACTTAGAACTAAATTCACAGTCTTATCTAGGTGCTGAACAGAGATTTTCTAAGTGGTAGTTAAGTGACATCTAAATCTGCAGATGCATATAGTCCTGCAGCATGTAAACATTCCTATCACTTAAGTTTCTGAAGAGAAATATTGACAAAAAACTCCTAAATTCTAAATGCTCTTCACCCTTGACTTCCATTGCTGTCCTTGGAGGTTGCTTAGATCAGATAGCACTTGGATTTCAGGGCTCCTCTAAGTAAATAGTGTCACAGCACACCTGCTTAAACTGTTTTCATATATATTCCCTTCTGTATGTGATTTGTGAACCTGGTCCATTCTGCTGAATGCTCTGTTGTTTGCATTATTCAGTCTAGAATGAAAGAGATATCTTTTAAATTTGGATCTAGAGATGAACCTACCTTTATGACCTACCAGGAAAGCAGTCAAATTCTGCTTCAAATCAGAGTAAATTAGAACTTAATGCAGTCTAATCGCAATGGGTAAAACAGATGATGCGTCTTATTTGCCACTGTATTTTGCTGGAGATTCTGAAAGGGTTTAGAATATGGAATCTGCTGAAATTTTTGTACAGCAGTACAGGCACAGCAGTAGCCTGACCTTGTACATCAGCAGTAGAAAATTAATTTCTGGCATTGAAACATAAGCATTTAGATTAATGGAAAGATTAGAAAATCTTTGCTGGTTCCTTGATTGGGGGATTAAATGTATCCCTTTCAGCTCTTGCACAGATTTGGCCCTCTGAATTTCAGCTATCTGCCTATAATATGAGTATAACTGTTCATTCTTACACAAGAAGCATCCTCTGAAAATAAAAAGTTGAAGAATTATGAAGATCTCAAATACTATATAGTTTCAAGTTATCCATCTGCTGGAGTCAGAGATAATGTCTACTCCAGGTGTGCATTCTGGGTCTAAAAACAAAAGAGCAGTGGCTAATTTATCATCTCTTTGTTTATATTTAACTTACTTTTATTAAATTAGAATCCATACTCAGGCTCAACAAAAGTAACTCACTCTCTAAAAGAGAAGTCCTGCAAATGTGAGGATTCATAACACATTTTATAGTCACTAAATGGACAGGACTTTGACATTACTATAACAAGACCATGTACTAAAGCAACCATAAAAGCAGCGATTAAAACCTATGCTGAGAATATACTGAGAATAGGTATTATGAAAGAGTGTTGCAACAGTGTTTTACAAGTCAGCCTGAGTATACATATAAACCAAGGGAATTTTGTCCTAAATAAAAGACTGGTATTGTCAGACTGGTACGTATGAAGCAGCAATATTGTGCCGAGCTGCTGCCAATAAGGTCAGCAATAATGTTTCTGGGAACAAGAGAGGTCTTTAAAAATGTGCAGTTTCTCTCTTTTGCAACACTGGCATATAAAAATATAAACAGAACAGGCAATTTAATGGAAACTCTGTGTAATAAAATAGACCCTCAGTGCCATTGCTAAGTTTGTCAATTTGCTACCCAACAAAATTTAGGAAAAGAATGAAATAACAGTTAAATACAGAGGATTATGACTAAGACTTCTCTTAACAGCAGCCATACTTGCACATTAATTCTCTAGGGAAGAGAATGCCTTGCAAGAGTGTCATCACCCACTATATTCTGCTATCATTGACATATGTTGGAGTTCCCAGATATGAAACTGTAATCTCTGAGCGTCAAACCTGATGTAAATCTGACTACAGAACATGTACTGAAAAAAAAGATTTTTTGATCAGTCCAGGGACTAGACTAATATTCTCATTCACTGGAAAAAAAAAATAAAAAAAATCCATGACTGAAAACTTTTCAGCAATAGGAAAGGCAAGAACAAAATTTTTTTTACGCTATCCCAGAGACAAGATAGAGCTTGAGTAAAAATATATCACAAAAGAAGATTAATATAAAATAAGAGATCTTCACCACTGAGCTCTCTTTTAAAAGAGAAAATTTAAACAATAAATCCTTGTGTTGTTTGGTGAACATCAGGACTCCAAATAAAGCTTATTTGTCTTCATAAATATGAAATTATCTCTCAAGGATACAGTCTATTGAAATATATGCATGCACAAGCTACTAGCACCTTTTAACAAATATGTTGCATTCATGAACGAGCAATGAGAATGAAGTAAATTCACTTGTTTTTTACAGTTTACAAGCTAAAAAGGACTCAAGAGAAAAATTATATAAGACAAAAATATTTCTGTTTTCTTCAAAACTAAATTGAAAGTGGAAAACATAGATTTACCTGCACTGTTGCTGTTTAGTTGTTTCTCAAATGCTAGACTTCAGAAGAGACTTCATTCCACTGACCTGTTTACACTCACTGGACACTTTTCTGATGTCTTCACAAAAAAGTAAAATTCATAATTTTACTGAATTATCTAGTTCAAATCCCCTCTTTGTTTAATGATTTAAAGCAAACCACTTCAATTAACAAAATTTAAAAACATATCAACAACAGGGGTAGACTCTTCGCTGTGTATAAATGTATCTGAGATAGTTGTTTCCAGAGATGTAGAAAAAGGAGGATAACAGCTGTGAAATACTTCTTGCTGGCTGATCAATATTTGGTAACCTAAATTCCAAAGTAAGAATATAACTAGTTTCCTGATAACCAGCCACACTGAAAAAAATCCAACCAACCAACCAAAAAAATCAACCCAAACCAAACAAAAATCGCCCTCAAACCTGTTTGGGAATATTGCCTCAGGGAAAGGTGCTGCAGCTTTCTTTTACTTTTACATGGCAAGCTTTGGTCAAGAAAATATTCAGGCCTAAGTTGTATAGAAGGCAATATGCTTATAAATTATATATTAAAATTAAAACATTTAATAAAAACAAAAACAAAAAAACAAACAGGAAAATTAGTTGTAGCATTATTCCCCTGAGTCTTAATTTAGCATAATAACATCATTACACCACATAACTTTCGCTTGGAAATACGTATGTATTCAATTTGAACCACATCCTCCATTTTCCTTGTAGGAACTTTTCACTGTGAATGGTGAATACTGATAATACACTTTTTTTTCTATTTTTTTTTCCTTTTTTGTTTTTTTGGTTTTTTGGGGTTTTTTTTTGTGGTTTTTTTGTTGTTGTTGTTTTTTGTTGGGTTTTTTTGTTTGTTTTGTTTTGTTTTTTGGGGGGGTTTTTTGTTTTGGTTTCTTTGGGGGGTCTTGGGGGGTTTTTTTTATTTTTTTTCCCAGATAAGGTATTTCTAAACAATGAGAATAGATCATATAAAGGATTCTTCTTGCTGGCATATAAAGGCTACTTTTAGGGAGAGTTGGATCTAATAGGAAAGTATTTTAAGAATATGCTGAAAAGAAAGCCAGATGACATCAGACTTCTCTCAATGTACAAAGCTAAACTGAAAGGCCAGCTTGCCAGCAAATGTTCAACTACAGTGCAATTCATGCCTATGAATACAATAATTTGATACTTCCAAATAATTTAAGTATGGGAAATTCTACAAGGTAATCCTATAGCAGCCTTAGTCTAAAAGCTTGTCTGGATGCAATTAATATTCTCTGAATATTCAGTGTCAAGCTCCTAGGAAGGTTCTCATGTGGCTGAGAGAATAAGAGCTTGAGGTTTGGAAGCAGTTCAGAAATATGATGCTGGTAAACAAATGCTTTTGGGTGCTGTAAAAAAGGGAGGAAAAGTGTTACCACAAAGCAGAATGCAACATGAAGTGCATACTTCTGTAAAAATTTAATTCAAATGACATTGAAGTAAAGCTAAGTTTTATGCAGTGTTGTTTGAAGGAAACTGGTAAAATGACAATTTTTAGACTATTTCCTCTTTCATGCTTGCTACAAGATACAGCAGTAGAATGAAGGAAAGTCTTTCCACATTTTAAGTTTTACAGCATATCTATAACTTTAAAACCTGAGTATTATTGTCTAGCATGGTTTCCTTATTGTTCAGATCATACTGATTTTCTGCCTATTTTTCATCCTTATTTCATCCTCCAGATGCTCGGTAGAAGACACGAATTTTCCAAATCCTCGCATATTGCATGCCAATACCTGTAACGCTTCTTAATCTCCATTGATTAAATACGGTTGGTTATTTAAACCCTCAGTCAAAATATTTCTTTAAGGGGAACAATACTGCATAATTTACTCTCCTCTTGCTTGAAGACTTTGAGGATACCATTTGGCAATAAAATTGTTGTATTGTACTATAGAGAGACAGGATACAAACAAACACATGTACTGTGAAAGGCTAAGTCTACAAATAATGAGGAAAAGCCTTTGGATTTTTCAAGTTCAATGTGATGACCTACTTGCTGCATCCACAGCCTTCCTCATCACAGTCTTCATCAAAAGCTGTGGAGGAATCTCTACTCCAGCACCTGGACCACTTCCTCTCCCTCCTTCTTCACTGACCTTGGTGTCTGCAAGTTGTTTCTCTCAGAGTCTCACTCCTTTCTCCAGCTGTGCTGTGCAGGTTCCCCCTCCCCTCTTCCCCCTCCTTAAATATCTTATCACAGAAACACTACCGATTGTATTGATGCGCTCAGCCTTGGCCAGTGGTATTGGCTGTCATTGAGTCCACTGGATGTGAGGGAAGGTCCTAACATCTTCTCACAGAAGCCACCACAGTAGCACACCTACTACCAAAACCTTGCCAGAGAAAACCCATACAAGAGATTAAATCCCCTGAACCCCATTAAGCTGGCACAATTGCTACCACATGCATTTGTGACTTGTGACATAACCGAAGGTGTGTAGGATGACTATCATGCCTTAGGAGGCCGTAACTATTCTTGCAAATTAACCCATCTACCATTTCTGAATACTTCAGCAGGCAGAACAGTTTCTCATTTAAAAAAAAAAAAAAAAAAAAAAAAAAAAGTGTAAGAGAAAGGAGAAAAATTATTTCTCATGGTTAAACTCAGCGGAACATGCCTACTCTCTTCTTCCCCCCTGAAAGTATCTTCCAAACTCTGTTACAATAATAGACATAATAGAAATAGAAAAGAGCCTAAGAAACAAGAGATATATACTAAGAAATAACGTGGAAATCCTTTAATTTGTGACAATGAGAAATACAGTAGACAAAATAGTCTGTATGGTATTCTGTAGAAACCAGAGTTTACTGGTTTGGTAATCTGGTAGCCTAGAAATTTCTACCTCTTTCCAGAGTGGAAACCTCTCTGTTCTTCTGAGGTATATCCCTTAGGCGACCCTTGTAGCACATGTTATGGCTTATCTGAAGAAACTTTCCCAAATATTGAGAAATGTCTTAGAGAAATCACAACTATACAGCAAAAAACCTGAAACTGAAACAGTAGATACGGAAAACTGGTGCTTTGTGGACAGTTATGAATCTGCTTTGCTCTAATCAGAAAAGAAATGCTTTCTGTTAATAACATAGTATGAAACAAATTTATTTACATTTGGCTTTTATGTTAATTACAATGATTGATTTCATTTATTTTGAATGTAACAAGATAGTGTTTTTCTTTGCTTATTAAAACACTGCTACTCCCTTGTTGCCTAGCCTTTTACCCTGCACGGTCTGTAATTATTATTATTTTATATTTTGTTTATGAGGAAAAATTGGACACTTCTCACTTTGCACCACAAACTGCAAAACAGCCAACTTAAGAGCTAAATGAATCAAAGGAATGAAAGGTATGCATCCAGTTAGGGAATGGAGTTTCAGGAACAGGTAAATAGGTAAATGAAGGGAACAACAAAAAATGCAGACTTTCTTGCTCTTAACAACTTAACGAACAGCAAAGTGTGTCCGGAGTGACTTAATTAGCAAAAGTTGTGCCCCAAACAGAAAAAATGGGTGGAAGAGAAACAAGTTCTTAAGAGATGAAACCTACGAATGCAATTTCAGAAAAAGAGAAAAAGCAAGCAAAGATTCACAAATTCACTCTCAAAAATACTTCTGCAACTTTTTTTCCTTCTTTTTTTCATCTTCTTTGTCTGACTTTGTCCTTCCTCGTCTGGTTTTGTCTGACAGAGGAGTCTTTTCCCACTATTTTTTATAGTATATGCCCAGTGCAGTTTTGCATCATGTGAATTTTTTCCGCTCTGCCTCCTACTCAAAATGACTGTTCATCTTTGGAAAAAAACTCCTTAAAGAAGTAAAAATGTGACAGAGAAACAGCAAAGAGTGGCATTTACAGAATCAGCCATTTCACGGCCAGCTTGTAACAGCCTTTTGCTGGCTCAAGAGACATTTTTTTCAATTTATAGGTGGGTGCTCACCACATTTCACCTTGTGGCTCTTGAGTTCGCATACATATCCCATTATGCGTGGTATTTTTTTGTGCTGCACTGCATGGCTCTTTTTGGGTCCTGTAGCTCTTTCCCAGGACAATTCAGCTCCAGAGGTCTCCCATTCAGGGAGTGACTGGCATCAACCCTACTTATTTTACCAGCCCAAATACACCAAGTGTTCCATCAGCCCACACGACTCCCCCTGTATTTGTCCAGGTCCCTTTCTGGACCATAAATCAATAAATTTAAATGAGGAAAACAGCTCAGTTAACACAACACAGTCTGTTCACCACACCTCAACCCGTGGCTTTTGAGGCATAGAAGAGTGTTTTCAGGATAGTTTGTGTCCATTTACAGGCATTCTGCTGGTCTAAAGTCCCTTTTTAACAACATACCCAATCCTTCCCTGGGGCTAAAACGGATGCTGCAGCTTTTAACAAGGAACAAGGGAAACTTTTCCCAACAATGTCTCATATTACTGAACATTCCTAAAGCTATTTTAAGTTTAAATGCAATAGAAAACGTACCTGCAACTTTATGTTTTAACAACTTAAACGACAGGCTTACAACATCAATAACATTCATTTACTGAGAATCATGGTGTAACCAGAGACATCTGCAACAACTAATCGTAAATAAGCACTGAAGTTCATAGGTTCTTAACAAGCATAACAGGTATAAACTTTGATTATTTATAACACACTTCCCTCAATTCCAAATCATGACCCTGGAATGTTCATCATTTGCATCCGGACCTAGCTTATTGGGGGAGAGCCTCAGCTGAAGTTGCCTCATTTGGACACAATTAATCTAGGAAGAACAAAAGGTGTTTATGCATGGGAATAAAAGAAGGAGTAAAATAACCACAAATATGACATAAATCCATTTAAATCTATTCCCTGGCATTATCATGGAAAAAAAAAAGTTTGGACTGGACCGGACTGGACTACTCCAGTCAATTCTTTGTCCATATTTTAAACTATTTTACCATTATAATGTATTTAAAGGCAACAACAATTAGTGAGATTTTATTTAGCACAGACTCGTCCCTTAGAAGCTAAAAGATAATCTAACACTAATTTTCACTGATAAACTGCATCTTGCAACTGAGTTAATTCATCTGCTAGCAAGGACAAGGTGTCGTAGACACATCAGTAAATTGTACAAATTTGTCTCTTGAGTCAGCAAAATTATGCCCAAGCTGGGGGTGCCGTTTGCTCTAACTACACTCTTCAAAAGATACTAAAGTTTTTTTTCAGCAGCATATCCCCTCTCCTTTGATATTGTAACAGCCACCCTGAAGTAACGGGCTGATAAGATAAAATGCAAATCAGAACGACTCCTGATAAAAAGTTGCCAGACAGGTAATACTAATTGGTGTCCAGTACTAGAGCTGAGGAATTCTTGGAATGCCTGAATATGAAATGGAAGGCCTGAAGTTACCTATGTGCAGTCTCTGGCAACAATTGATGAGAAACAGAAATTTTTTTACTATAAAATTCAGAGTAAAAAAAAGAAAATTTCGGGGTTCCATTTCCACTCGAACTCCACTTCTCCACTCTCTTCCACTTCCACTTCCACTTCCTTCCTTCCTTAAGGCCAAATTGCCCCCACATAACACGTAGCTGCCTATGTCCCTGGTAAATTCCTGTAAGCTTTGTGACCACAAATAAAGTGATGACACTCAATTGCTAATAAATCCTCATGAAAAGAATGAGAACTTTAGAACTAGGCTGCATCATGCATTTAGGGTAGACAGGGTGCACCACCCACGGCCATTTTGTGAACCCCTGCTGTGATCCACAAAACCAACAACCCTGTAAACTTAAAACAGTACTTATATTCTGCCTCTAGTTAATAAACAAATTTCTGTCCTATGGTTCATGGAACAAAATAACCCTCTGAACACCAATCAAACCAGATATTATACAATCAAGACAATATATGACAAAAAACAGTCCATGAGCAGACATAAAAAGAGACATGATGTTGCAACTTACTCCACTTTGCTAAGCTGTAACTAAATATGTTGTCCATCATCCAGAAGCAGATTAGCCGGGTCTGATACTGTACACAGGGTGTCTCTGATTTCCTAAATTGTCATGACCTGCAACATATTAACATCATTCGACAGTAATACACAAAACATAAGGACACAAAACAACTGAGAAAAACCATTGATTCATAATAAACATAAGTAAAAGAAAACATCGTTCTTTTTCCAAATAAATTATCCAATCTGTGCTAATTTTATGTTGCTTATTATTCATATCAGATGCTGTCAATGTATTTGGATTCAGTGGGGTGTGCAGAGTATGCTTGATTGTACCGATCTTAGGCAAATTTATCAAAACAGTTTGACCCTGCTGTAGAGACTGATTTTCCATGGAGGCTTCTTATCAGATTTGTTATCTTGAATGGGTGTTTGGGAAAAGAAAGTGTTCAATGTCATTTACCCCCCATCGATTGTTAACAGTAGAAACAGTATAATTAAGCTTCTCATCCCATTCAGACTCTGGGATCTGATCAGCCTTTTAATTTTAATTTTAATTTTAATTAACCCATTGTTATGCTCAAATATGCCAGTAGCTTTTGGGTGATAACTTTGCTTTGAGCCCACTGTTCCACAAGATGGGAAGTAAACCAGGTTCCATTATCAGGTTGAATGCTGGTGGGTTTAAGCAAAGCCCCAAAAACCGTTAGCAAAAAAGAAACTGTTTTCCCTGTTTGCTTTGGTAGAAGCCTCAGCACAAGCTAATCCAGATACAGTTTCCACAGTTGCAGTAATATATTGTTTGCTTCCCAACTTTTGGAACGGTCCTATGTAATCTGCCTGTCAGGTACACCACCACTAACGGGTTTCCCTTATCCAAGATGCAAATTGTCAGTAGTGAGGGGATGTTCCCCTGGTCAATTTTACACTAATAACGTGAAGAAAATATTCTTTTACATTGGTCAAAGGTGACTGGCCACCTGCAGTCTTGTGCTTTTTTATACAGATCAAAGATACATCAGTGGCCCCTTTTACAATTAAACCATTCTAGCAGCTTGCCTCATTCTTGTACTTCACCCTCATTGAGAGCTTCTCTGATTCCAATTACATTAATTCTAGTTAATCCATCAGCATGGTTGTTCCACTTGCTAGCTTCATCCTTTAAATTAGATTAATTAGGATTTTGTTTAGCAATTTGAAGTATCTGCTGATATTTTTCTTTGTGCCATACTGGCACCCTATTAATTTCCCAGTTGCTGTTTTCCAAAAATGTGATCCATTACACACAGCCCTTAAAGACTGCAAAGAAATCTGTAAAAGTGTACAAGGCTTCCTTAGAGGCTCTTTCTTTTACAAAATCATTAAAGACAGCATCCTGTTCCTCTACCTGGGCATTGCCTTTTTCTAGATTTAGTATCAGTTCACCTATGGAAGGTGATTTTAAATCGCAGCAGATTTAAATAAGAAGACCTCCCCCTCTCTCTGGGAAGAAGCATCTGTAAACCAAGCGTTTGTCATCTCACTTTTATTCTCTGGAGACTCTTTAATAGGACTAAGGGTTTTCATTGTTAAATCTTCATCATTTGTGGATCCAATTTGTTCCAGAAATTTTAATTGTTTATCTGGGCCTTCTTCAATTTGGAAAAGTTCACAAAAATATTCAATTTGACTGTACATTTTTGACTTGTGACTTTTTGCAGTATTCCTTTTGCAATATACCTTTTGTTTCTTAATGATCTTGCTAACCTCCTTAAGTGCATGGTTACTGTCAGCAAACCTTTCTCCAGAATAGAACACCATTTCTCTGAATCTTTTAATGACTGAGAATAGAAACCTATTGGTCTTGTGGCTTCAGTAGGTCTCCATTGCCAAAAGTGACATGATAAAACACTGGCAGAAAATCCTCACTCTATTGTTGTCAGATTATCTGTGTGAAGAGGTTCCAGTGTTTGGAATGTTTGTACCTCTAATAGCAATAATCCTCTCATTGCCAATGTTGGTGTTTCTTTAATAAATCATACTAAGGACAGGCAATTATTGAGAGGTCAGGGATAGGTCCCCAGCATTTCTTGCAACTCCTTTTTATTTGTGGGTGCTTTTATTTCTCCTTGTTGAGGCAAAGTATTTGGAGGAATATTCCATGTCCCACCTTTCCATTTAATCCCTAGAAATTTTGCTTCCTGGGACAGAGGTCATCTTTTCTTCTCAGAGATCTCTATTTGCCATCACATTAAGTACCCAGCTATGGCATTGTAAACTGCTCTCACCTCCTCCTCACTCTGATCCCCTATCAGGACAGTATCGATGTACTGACAGATCTTTACAGCGGGTTGCCTTTTACCTGGGGATATATTCTCTCTCATGTGTGAGTGCATGGTGAACCAGTGTAGGTGAGTGTTTGTACCCCTGAGGCAATCTCGTAAAGGCATCTGGTATTCCATTCCAAGTGAAGGCAAAATATTTTTGATCACTGGGAATTTGAAAGAACGTATCTTTCACACTGAGGGAGGCAAGCACAGACCATACTGCTTCTTGGATCTCCAACACCAGGTCTGCAATGTTTGGCACAGCTGCTCCAAGTTCCCTGGTGCTGGCATTCAGTTTCCTGTAGTCTAAAGACATTTTCCATTTACTGTTCTGTTTTCTTACAGGCCAAATTGTGAAGTTAAATTGAGAGTGACAAGGTACAATAATGCCTCTTTGTTTTAAGTCAGAAATTACCTCCTTGATGCCTTCTTTATCAGCAATAGGGACAGAATACTGTCACACATTAGAAATCCTGCTTTCTGGAAAGTGGGTAGAGTACTGAAACAATCCAACTTTTACTGTGGACGTGCTGAAATTCTGTAAGTGGCTGTATCTATCTCTCCACACTGGGCCCATGAGAACATCCATTCCCAGCAAATTGTAAGGAGTATTGTCTGCAATTTGGGTTTGAATTACCTCTCCTTCTCCCAGCAATTTTAGGGACACTCTAGCTGTTTTTTTTTGTAAAGTGGGTTTGACAAATGCACCACTTACAAATATTTGTTTTAGGGACGAAATGATGCCACCTTGTTTAGCCAGAGCAGCTCATAGTGTGGATATTTGTGCTCCTGTGTCTGCCACAAATGTGACAGGATAAGGTTTTGGCCCAACAGCACCAAGTTCCCAATTGGTAAATCCCAAAACTCCATTTTTATTTGAACTGATATCATCACATTTTGCCAAAATTTTGGAGGACTGGATATTTTAGGACTTGATTGTTTATTATTTTCTGACCAATCATTTTAATTTTCAGGTGGTCGGTTAAGTTTACTAGATTGAGATTCGTACCTTTCTCCTCCCTTTGCCACCTTTTTTTTTTTTTTCTCTTTAATTGCAGAGTTGGGGCTTTTTAGTTTCCCGAATTATTCAAATTGCTAGATCTCTCCCCTGAACTTGACCTTGTGGGCTGTTCCTCTATTAAGGTTTTTGGAAGACCATACATAAAATTTTGGCACAAAAGTGCGGATGGGATACCTTTTGTCCTGGCTACCTCCTTAAGCCTCACAAAAGGTCCCAGTTCAGCCCACTTTGTAAAGCATCTCTGCCTCTGGGATCTTGGCTGTGGTGTGTGCTGTTTTGTCGTCTACTACCTCTGCTCACAACTGCACATTCACCCTGTGTCTCCCCACACCCTGTGGAGAAAGGCTCCAGGGGGGGCATAGCAGCTATAGCAGCATAAGAAGGTTTTTGATTGTTGTTTGACAGGGCCTGAAGGATTTTCACAGAGGATTTCTTTAAATAATCAACCTCTGGCACCTTGTAATTGCAGCTGTATTCAGCTAATTCCTTTTCCAGGTGGGCTGAGTGTAATTGGTGCCCATTAATGAACTTTCAATTTTAGCCTTAATTTGTATCACTTGATTTTTAGTTCCCTGGGCTGCCCTCAGATAAGAATATCCATCCTCTCTGGTCCATCCTCCCTGGTTGTACCCTTAGCATCAGAGGGCTGTTGGTATCTGGAGTATCAGAACATGATTATGAAGCATTTGAATTACACTTGCTTTGTGTATGTTTTCCACCACATGGGCAACCTTTTCCTGCAAGACATGGGGTTGCCCTCTTGCTGTTGGGTCAATTAATCCAATATTAAAAGAATCTCGTTGTGTCAGAGATTAAGGAGCTCTATCATCACCAGTAATTAGCATGGCTCCTGGCCCCCTGCATCCTGGCTGCATTTTCTGACAGAAATATGTTGTCTCCCTGAGAGGTTGAGTCCCTGGTTATGTACTCAGTATCTGTCTTGGAAGGCAGTTTACTAAATTGTTTTTTCAATTGTACCAATTCTAAGTGAGAATAGAGAGTCTCTTTGTATGTTACCTGCCTCTGTCCTGTGTCTCATTCATAGGTATGCTCAGACCGTAATATGGAGCACAGGCATTTGTGTTTTACATTTCTTTCATCCTTCTAGGAGTTATCAAAAGTATCATGGCAGGAGCAGGACTGACTAGAGGAATGTTACACAAGTACAGGAAGTTGGAGCTTTTTCTCCAATTTATGAATTTTCTTAGCACCAGATTCTATGAAATTGTTGAGCCAATTGGTTAACTTCATTGCTCCTTCATCTAGCTAATTATTGGCTAGAGGGGGGGGTGGGGGAGTGGCTGCATGTTTGCCACTTGTAGATTCTTTTTCGTTTTTAAAACAGAGGAATGCCTTTTCCATTTTTTGGAAGCAGAATGCACAATTTTCTTAGATGGCCATTCTTGGGAACAGGTTTTCCCTCATTGGTAATGTATTCTGTACTAGACGATGGGAATTTTATTAGCGGATTGGACCCACAGCAGACCTCAAAGTCCTGGTCACAAGACTTGTCAAATTTTATAAAATCTCTAATTTGTTCTCTAATTGCTTTTGAAATTCCTCCTTCTCCTGCCAAACCCTAGCAGCCAGCAGAAAAAGGGAGCAAGAGTTAAAATAATCTATGCCTAATTTTTAAATTTGTTTTTGTGGTCTCTTTATCAAAAGTGGCACAATTGTCTAAAGATTTGAGGGTTCCTACAATGGCTTCAAAGTCTCTCTTCTTATACTGTTTGTAAAGCAAATTGTTCATACCTTCTGTTGGGATGTATTTATATGTTTTGAGGTTCTCCCAATGGACTCTCATGAAATTCTTCCTCTTTGCAAAGGGGAAATACCTGTTCCTAAACTCCTCTGGTGCTAGCACAAACAGCTTCACTGTCCGTTTTGGAAGTAATCTAAATTTTAATTTTTAATGAAGAGTTATTTTTCCAATTTGAGGGCACTGTTAGGGGAGGGCTCCAATATTTTCCTCCTCTATCCTGCCAACTATGCCAATTAAAATGCTGTAGTCTGTAACCATAACTATTTTATATTTTGTTTATGAGGAAAAATAGGTCACTGCTCGTTCTGCACCATAAATTGCAAAACAGCCAACTTAACAGCTAAATGAGTTAAATGGTTTATTTAAGGGAAAGCATCCAGTTAGGGGATGGAATTTCAGGAAGAGCTAAATAATTGGGTAAATGAGAGAAAGAATAAAAACAATGCAGACCTGATTGCTCTTCATTTAATGAAAAACAAAGTGTGTCCTTAGTGACTTAATTAGTAAAAGGTGTCCCCCAAACAGAAAAAAGGGGAGGAGGAAGGGTGGAGGAGAAACATGTTTTTTAGAGATGAAGTATTTGGGGACGGGGATGCAACCTAGGAATACAATTTTAGGAAAAGAGAAAAAGAGAGCAGAGATTCACAATTTCACCCTCCAAAATGCTCCTGCAGGAGAGTCTTTGTCCACTGGTTTTTATAGTTTGTGCCTGGTGCAGCTTTTTTCCCTCTGCCTCCTACTCAAAATGACTGTTTATCTTTGAAAAAAAGTCCTTGAAGAAGTAAAGGTGTGATAGAGAAATAGCAAAGAGTGGCCATTTACTGGAGTCAGCCATTTCATAGCCATCTTGTAACATTCATTTGCTGGCTCAAGAGAGGTTTTTTTCAATTTATTGGTGGGTGTTCACCAGACATCCATTTAGTATGGCCTCCAAAGACTCTTCACTGAGTGTATATTTGAGATATCCTTTTACTTACAATGAACGGTGTTAGAAAGTATCACAACTTTAGCAAAAAACTCAATCTAGTGATTTTTTTTTTAAATTAGCTATTCAGAATATATTAGCTAAATAACTACTTTGCATGTATTTTAGAAGAAAATGAGTAATATACATACATTATTTAACAAAGATTTTTGTCTGTTTTTTCTGCACCTAGTTATCTATTTACTTCTTCAAGAATTATCACAGTTTCCACAGCTCATCTGGTTACCTAAAAATTTTCCAATACATTTTTTCCAGGATTTTTTGTTTTCCTTTTTTCTTTCTGTTTTTTTTTTTCCATCATAAAAGGCTTATTCACAACCTACTTGTCATATTCTATACTCAAATACTATTATTAGTAGTAGCTTGATATGCTAATTTGATTTTCATAAACAAGAGGAAATCTTTGAACCTACTAAAGAAAAGGAGACATTAAAAAAAAAAAGGGAAGCAAAGAAGAAAGAAAAGACAATAATCATCTGATGGATATGTCTGGGGTGAAATGAAATTAATTAACAGAATTTGGTTGGAGCAAATACAATGTAGGAACAAATACAATAATTCTTCTATGAAATAATCACAAAATTTTCTAACCCAGCAAACTGGTTTCTAATTTCTTGAATGATCCAACCTACTGTAAAAATCCTCTCTGCAGCTTAATACTTCTTTTAACATATTCTGAATTTTAATAATTTAATTTTCCTGACAAATAAGGGAAAATTTGCACAATTTGTCTTTTGAGCATTGTTGAACCCCCAATGGGTAGGTGAGATGTAGTCTATTCTGCTTTCAGCAGGGCTGAGAGCAAAAGGTCCAAAGATTATGTCCCTTATTCCTTCATATTTGTTGTTTTTCATAATCTCCTAAGGAAAGGTGGCCCCAGAATGAGAGAGCTGTAGGCATCAAACAAGACTCATGTATGTGCTGTCTCAACTCAGAGGTCTGAGCACATCATATCTCCTATGGAAATGAGCCACAATCTTCCACAGTGAGCAATAAGCTGTCTTGATGAAGTCCTCAGATTTGTTGAAATCATGGTGGCTTTAGAAGGAAAATTAAGGATTTGTGAAAATTACAAGGCTGGACACTAACTCAATGATTTACCATCTAAGTGTCTAAGAAAGAAACTGACCAATCTAGGTATCTCAAATTTAAAAAAAAACCAGTACATAAATATGTAGCTTTCTTAGTTTATCTCATGGAAGTGAAAGGAATAGTTGTACCACTATGTCAGGCAAGGATTTGAAGTAGATTTTTTCCTGTGAACAATGTCTGCATTGTGCAGACAGAAATCTATCAATAAAAGTCAAAAACAGAACATAAAGATATAATAAAAGAAAAGGAAAACCATTTTAAAATGTTGAAGCAAGAGGTTAGTGCCTTTACCAATTACATCCAGCTTAGTATGGCTTTCATTATCTAGGCCAAAAAAGATTCAGAATAATGGTGTGGTTGCCATGAACTGGAATACTCTGAGTCCATGACATCCAGGATTGTGACCATTTGATGATAACCACATACCCTAGAATAAAATTTTTTGATCTTGCAACAAAATAAGGAATTTTTATAGTGTGAGCTAAGTATGTATTTTCCCTGCTTTTAAAATTTAAACTGTCATTTCACAATTTTTAACAGCTGTTCTAGCTGTGACTTGAGGTTCACTGCCCTCTCACTATGACAGTGAAGCAACAAATCCAAACTACAACTCAATCTACATAGTTTTTTCAGTCTGCTGTAATGAATCCCAGACCAAAAATCATGTCAGTCTGCAAAGTCAAATTAACACTTGCTCATAACTCCTTTAGGTACATATTAATGTAAAGGTAAATTTACTTATCAAGTCAGTAAGCATGGAAGGATTATGGACTCATTTTAATTCCTTCCCTAAGAGTTCCAAATACTCTGCATCTAAAGAAATAATACTAGTGTAAAACTACACTGGAAAGAGTCAGGTGTCAGCCTATAAACTATTAAGATCCCAAATCATACAAATGAATATCACCTCCTTAAGCTAAAATAACTTGTCTGCTTTAAAAGCAAACATTTTCAGAAGCTCTTTTTTCCCGAAGCTAAATCAAAGTAATTCAAAATCTCACTTTATGAGTTCTAAAAACTTACTATCTGTGATTTCAGTATCTTATGGCTAAACACTACTAAAATATTAGTTACTATAACTCCTTTCTAATAGTACACAAAAGTCATATTTTTTTTACAAAACACAAATATAATTATAAGGAGATGAGGAACATGGGAATATGAGGTGCAAGCATTACAAATATTGAGATAGCATTAAGGTTTTCAAGTTTAAAATCTTGATTCAATAATTTTTCCTGGGAGAAAGAGGTTTCACTAGAGTTCCCATCAGTTTATCTCCTAATCTCCACCATTTTCTAAGAGGCTATGATCTGCACACAGAAAAAACCCAACCATGTTTCAAATATATTTAGTAATAATAAAAAGAATATAAAAACTATACTTTTAGTTTGTTTGTTTGTTTTCCCTTACCTCAGACTTGCCTAATTTGTCTTCCTTGTCCCAGAAAGTGAAAGAGATTACTACATTCCACTTTGAAATTTTTTAGTTAAGGCCGGGAATACTTCAAACATAAAGTTAGATTAAAAAAATATGCAGCTTCTTTATAGGTGAAGCAGGATGCTAAACTAAGACAACAGAAATCTGAATTTGAACATTATCAAATGACCTTGCTAATGTAATGCTCAAGTTTATTAGTAGATCCTTCAAGAGAGACTAAAAGAAGTGGAAAAGTTAAAAAACTCTGGCATTTTTAGGAGTAGGTCTCCTTGTTAAAATCTGCTTGCTCAAGTGAGTTTTAGTATTTTGCATTTCATTTTTTAAGGGTTTTTGTTGTTATTTTTCACTCTTATTTAACTGCTAATTCAACTGATTAGCATTTGAGACCCTTGTCAAAGGATGAAAAAGCAAAATATCAAAAAAAAATTCATAGTTTGTGAATTTTCATGCTTTATGAAAAATATTGTTACATAAATAGCAAAATAGAAAATTATTCAGAATTATTCACAATTGTTGCCTTTGACAACAACTATCAAGCTAATAGGAAAAACTGTTTTCTTCTCACATTACTCTTAAAAATCCACTGATACTTAGGAGTCAGCAATTGGGTTGCATGTATTTAAGAACTGAGAACCCTGGGAATATGGGAAGATGTTGGTAGATTTTCAAGCATTTTCTTCTACAATTCTTTTAATAGCTATAAAGGCCATGGGGAGACCTAAGTGAACATATTTAATTAATATTTCAGGCACTGAGATGTGAAATATCCATGTACATCTTCTTGTTGGTGATTAGTCTGAGGATAAGGGACTGCTAAAAACTTCCTTGTTTTGAAATATTATTTTTCTACTTGGTGTAATAGAAAAATTGACTTAAAATAAAAAACTGACTTAAAAACTGACTTACAATCTACCCATCAAACCTTTTCATACCAGTAACCGATGACACTGATGTATCACCCGTCTGCTATTGCATCACTGTTTGTACATAGTTGATGCCGGGTCATTTAGACAGCTCTCATGTTTTTGTGTATGCCCCATATTTCTGACATCCGGATATTCTTGTAATCAAAGAAACACATTCTCTGCAAAACAGTTTGGACTTCTGCAAAGTACTGGTAATGTGCATGAACTTCCATGGAAATGAGCTTGCAAAGAAATTTAATTGAAAAAAGGCCTTTCTAGTCTGGTGCTGAGAGACAGTTGTCGACTAAGAAAGTACTAGAGTTCAGAGTGATACACAGAGTTCATCAGAAATGTAACAGGAAAAGAATTTGAAGGAACTTCTGCAAACTCATAGCAATAGCACCTAAACCCACAATAACTGTGGAAGAAGTACACCAAGCTTAGATACTTGTTATGTGGGAACAGCCTTACCATAAGGAAAGAAATTCAAGCTGAAAGACATATTCAGACTTTCTCCTTATTTCACATGGCTATGAAGGAAAACTTTCTGCACCAGCACAATGAAGGTGGTACTTCACATTTTTAACATGTAGTAATAGAGGCACCATCTGAAATCCTCATTACCACAAAGATGTCACAGGTATCTCTGATGTGGAAGTTTGTGGAAAATACTGAATTGTGTATGGTGAGCCACAGAATCATTATTGTAAACGTGAAAGCAAATACACTGGATGAATCAGATAGAATATATTATTGTATATTTGCTTTTTATCACAGATAATTTTGTGATCCATTATACAAATAATAAATTCTCAGTCACATGGTAGTCATTATAATTGCTGTCTTCTGAGATTCTGATTTTTATCTTTTTTTATTCTTTCTTTTTCTATTTCCCTTCTTCTTCTACTCCTATGTTTAGTAAGAGAGGATTCCAGAAGAAGCCTGTGAAAAGCTCATAATGACAGATAGCATTAAAGGGAATTGCCTTCTCTGTTTAAGAAATCTGATGGTCCATCCCAAGGTAGACTGACTGGAGATTCATGAAAATTCATCCTGATAGAAAATAGACTATAAAAGTTGGAAACATTAATTACTATGGGAATACATTCATTTGTAACTGTGAAATAGTTCATATTAGGCATATAAAGTAATAATTGAAACTCCTTTAATAATAGTGATATTCTCATGCAAAAATATTTTTGTTCAATTGAGTTCTATTGAGCAAAATATTTTTTGTTTAATTTCTTTTTCACTGTAGGGAAAAATAAACACGAGCTATTAAAAATCATATAGCTTGAAGAATAATCCTGTTTGAGAGGCTTCAAGTATGTTAATTATCAAATGTGTTTGAAAAGTTTTTATCTTCAATTTCTGAGAATCTTTCTCCAGTTCTTTATTCATTTTTAAAAACTCTGCAATAATGCTAATGTGAAAGGAAAGTGCTGGTGACAGGTTCTCTTATGAGTTAGTGTACCTTCTGCAATAAAACATGCTGTGAGCCTGCTGCAATTTAAAATAATTCAACAGCCATTTGTAATGATTTGGATTGCATCTAGCACCTTTTTCAATGAGCTTTTCAATAATTCAGTAAGCCGCAATTTGTTGGTTTATGGCAGTATTTCACTAAGCGTGTGGGGTGTAAAGTGAGCTTCTAGTATTGTATTGTATTGAAACTGGGAAAGGGTGAATTTTACAGGGGTTTCTTTATTAGTAGCAATTTTCATCTAGGTCCACTGGCCACACAGGAATCTATCTGCTGAAAAGTGTAAAGCCAGAGCCCAACCTGTCTAGCTGAATTAAGGTAACAGGCTACAGCCAGGGCTAAAGAAAGAAATTTCCACCTCAGGGCTGATAAACAGTAAAAGAATGTGTCTGCTGTTAGCATTATCAATCCTTTGTCTCTTGACATGTCATATAAATTGTACATAGCAAAATGAATCTATCACTGTAGCCTAGCACTGGTGGTTTAGAGAATCACAGAAAGTTAGGGGTTGGAAGGGACCTCAAAAGAGATAGCTGGGCAGAGAGAAATTTAATAAACTACAATAAGGGCAAGTGTAAAGGGAAAGAACAACCCCAGGTACCAGTATGGGTTGGGGACTGAGCTGTTGGAGAGCAGCACAGGGGAAAGGGATCTGGGGGTGCTGGTGGATGGAAGGATGACCATGAGCCAACAATGTGCTCTGGTGGCCAAGAAGGCCAATGGCATCCTGGGGTGCATTAGAAGGGAGGTGGTTAGTAGGTCAAGAGAGGTTCTCCTCCCCCTCTACTCTGTCCTGGTGGGGCCACATCTGGAATATTGTGTCCAGTTCTGGACCCCTCAGTTCCAGAAGGAACAGGAACTGCTTGAATGAGTCCAGTGCAGAGTGACCAAGATGATGAAAGGAGTGGAACATCTCCCATATGAGGAAAGGCTGAAGGAGCTGGGTCTGTTCAGCTTGGAGGAGAATGAGGAGTGACCGCATTAATGTTAATAAATATGTAAGGGGTGAGTGCCAGGAGGATAGAGTAGAGCTTTTGTCAGGGATGACTAACAACATGACAAGGGGCAACAGTTACAAACTGTAGCATTCCATACAAATATAAGGAAGAATTTTTTCACTGTGAGGGTGACAGAGCACTGGGAGACAGGCTGCCCAGGGAGGCTGTGGAGTCTCCTTCCCTGGAGACATTCAAAGCCCACCTGGACATGTTCCTGTGTGACCTGCTATAGGTGGTCCTGCTATGGCAGGGGGGTTGACGAGATGATCTTTTGAGGTCCCTTCCAACCCATAACTTTCTATTTTTTAAAAATAATTATATTATTATATAGTAATATACAATATATTATGATTTATTGTATCTTTTTTTCTTCTTCTTTTTTTTTTTTTTTTTTTTTTTTTTTTTTTTATATAATGTCTTAATCAAGATATTTAGGAAGGAAAGGTTATAATGTGTATTCTTTCAGGAAATTTGGGGTTGAAATGATCCTGTGTTTCTAATTTGTTACCTTCAACAATGGCAAAACTATTGCTCATTTTTATGAAACATTTGTGTTTACATGAAAGACCCTGCCTTGTTTAGAATTCTGTGGAACAACCATTAGGATCTGCATAAGGCTGCCAGGGTAGCTAAACTTTTCCATAGCAACCTCTTAGAGTGGGTGTGTAAGGTATAAAAAGGCTTAATTTAAAATTAAGCTGGAAAAACCATCCATGAAAAGACTATGACTTAAAAAAGAGTAAACTATTCTGACACTTTGCTTCAGAAATCTCAGTTCATTGAAGTGTTACATGAGAGTCTTAGGACTATTCTCTTAGAATGATTCCAGTATCCTTTTCTAGACCTAAAATCTAGTGATTTTATTCTAAGTCAGGCTGGAGTTCACACTGTGGATTGGTATTTACAAAGTTTAAAGCTATTACCATAAGTACTGTCATTGTCTCTTTTTAAAGGTAAGAAGTCCAAATCATGCAATGGAAGTACAGCAGACAGACTAAATACATATGTGCTATTGACTTTGTTCATTCACAATGCACTCTTGTAAAGAACATATTTGGTTTTCTTTTTTATTACAGGTGCTTCATCAACACAGATACTGCTTCTGACAAGTTTTGGTTTGTTACAAGAAGAAATGCTGAGATAAGAAAGAAGGCATTAGGTTTTGTGAACACAGTGAGGAAAAAATTAGAGAAGAGAATAAAGTTTGAGGATGGGTGAGACATATATTTAGTTATTCATCAGCAGTGTCCTTCTATAGTGCAGAGAAAACATGACAGCACAATAAGGTGAATTGTTTTAAAAGCAAGATACAATAAACAGAGATCATGGTTTTGTTAGCTACAGATATTGCTTGAAAGACGTATCACTCTCCTACAATGAAACATCCTGGCAAAGGCCAAAAGTAAATAGAATACATAATCTCTTTCTGCAGAGATGTCCTCCAAATTCATTACTATCTTTTCTGGTGATGAGCCTGGCCTGATCTTAATTTTCTGTCATCAGCCCTTGCCTTGTTGCTATCTTTGGTTGGCCTTGCTTTGCAGCATGGGACCTTGCCTTTTCACTAGCTCTCAGGTCTCTTCTACCATTGAGGTGGCCCTCCACAACTGGGGGTTTGTTTCACTTTATGTACAATTCTTCCTAATGACAGGACACAAACGAAGTTATGGAGTCCTGCCAAGTCAAGGGAGGACTGGCAACTAACACCACACCAGCCACATTTAGAGGATCCATGGCACCATTTGTAACTCACCAAGTAGCAGTGGGTAGCCCCAGTGGAAAGGGAACATAAGATTCCTCATCTTTTATTTGTCACAAATATTTGCTTACCTCTGTGCTGATATGTGGTTTCTGGGTGTACAGGCAAGGTTTTCTTTCCTTCACATGGGAATGGAAAGTGATCATACAGCAGCAGAAAGTTACACAGTCGTGCCTAAGGTCAGGCATCATGACTTTGTGTGATCTTAGCTGTTCTGCAAAGAAATGCAGCTGCAGTAAGAGGCAAAATGAAATACAGTGTGCATTTATGGAAGATGTTTTTTAGGGATGTACTTCAGCAAGTGTCTGCAGTACCTTTCAATATGAGCAAAGCATTTCTAGCTGAGATCTCAGGACAGCACAGTGTATAATGCAGTATCAGGAATAGATTCTTAGGTCCATGATCAAGAAGTCTATAATGTTACATAAATCCAAAACAGATCTTTTCTAAGTAGTCAACTAGTAATTTCAGCATTTATACCTCCACAGAGCAGTGTAAACACTTATGCCTCCCTAAATATTATTTAAGACTATTTGAAAGCTATGCCACTTGAAGAAAATCTGGGGTTCTTTAGGTGTTTACAGCACCAGAGGACTCAATGTGCCTCAAAGCTATGCACTGGGAATTTTAGGCAATTTAAGCACTTATGTCATCATGAAAATGTTTAAGTGCTTAGGGTCTTTTGAATGTTTAAAGCACTCTAAAAGTTGATACTATCTCATCCAGGATGGTTTGAACAGTCAGTTATTTGTCGGAAAACCATTCAAACGTCTTTTGTAAATTACATAAAATTTTCAAAGGGAAGCATAACCTAATAACTAGATAAAACTTTGAAACAATTACAAAAATAGCGTTATTATTGCTATTGTTATTATTGTTGTTGTTGCTACTGTTTTGTTGTAATTGTTATCATAAAGAACAATAATAATTGTTATAATAAATGGTAATAAGAGATGAGAAAAAGGCTGAGGTGCTTAACACCTTTTTTGCCTCAGCCTTTAGTAATATAATCAGTGGTATGGAGGGAGTTCAGCCTCTCAGGCTAGGAGACAGGGAGCTGAATGACCTCCACACAATCCGGGGGGGGTGGCCAGTGATGTGCTGCGCCACATAAGTTCTGGGCTGCTCCCTACAGAAAGTACATTGAGCTACCAGAGCACATCCAAAACAGGGCAAAAAAACTGATGAATGGTTTGGAATACTAGCCTTAGGAGGAGAAGCTGAGCAAGATGGGTTGTTTAGCATGGAGAAGAGGAGTCTGACGGGAGATCTTATGGTTCTCTACAACTACCTTAAAGGAGGCTGTAATGAGGTAGGGGTCAGTCTGTTCATTGAAGTTACAAGTGACAGGACAAGAGGTAATAGCCTCAAGTTTTACCTAGGGAGATTTAGATTGAATGTTAGGAAGAATTTCTTCACTGAAATGCTTATCTGTTAACCCTAGTTCTTCTAAAATATTTTTTTCTTCTTACTGGGACTTAATTTTAGAATTTCCAGTGGACAAATAAAGATTTTTCTTGTTGAAAACAATATATGCTTAAAAAAATCAGGCATATCCAGAAGAATGTGCATGACACACTGTCACGTATCAGTCAGTTTCAGTTCAACAATTGTTGCCATCTGAGTAATGAAATGTCAGGCAGAAAAAAAACTCTTACCTAATTACACAGGCTAACATTATTTGTAGATGGTGCAGGTACAAAAATTAATATAATTCATTTTTGTCTGTATGTGACTTCAGCATAATTTCACTGATTACTGCTGGGGATGTGCAGGGCACACAGTAACATTTGAACTATTTTGTACCCAGCTCCTACAAGACAAGTAGCAGTGTCAAATAAAACCATAAAAGCTTGAAACTATTAGCTTTATTGGCTACATCATGATGAGATACAAAAATAAACCTTATTGAGAGGCAGTATCTTTCTGTCTTTAAATCTGTGCTGGTTGCCTCTATGTGGTAGGAATGGCAGATACTGAAAGCTTGCAGCATTTTAGTAGTTACTTGAAATCAGCCAAGGCTATTGACATATTAGGTGGTAGAATTTGAAAACAAAGAGCATTTCAGTCCTATATCTTATTCATCTACTTCTGAGCTCCCTAAAGTAGGCATTTTCATTTACCTTTATATGCATTTTTTTTGTCTGTGTGTGTTGTCAGCATCTAAGTAAAAGTACAAATAATAACCTGATACTTGTCCAGTCACTAGTCTTCAGAAAAAGATTCTGCTAAGAAATCTGCTTAGCTGTAGAATGAATAATAAAAGCCATGCTGGGACCATTGACTTCACAGAAGCTACTTTCATCGATAGGAATGTAATAACACTTTTCCTCAACTCTTATTCACTAATATCACCATATCCCACTAATCACCATCTGTCCATAACAGTATTCCTGTACACACAAATTAAACAATATTGTGTTACTATATTTTATTTTTTATTTATGCTAATGAAACAAAATCACTCTGGCAAAGAACAGAATATTTACTCTTCTCATGGCTAAACAACATCTGTGGAAAACTTTATCAGTCTGAATCCTGAACAGTCCTCTCTGTCTTACTGGTAAAATTTCCTTCATACACACAGAAAAATACCTCACCAAAAATTCTCTCTGTATTAAAATTATATGGTATATATTCTGATAAAATTTAATTGGTATTGATATAAGAGATTAAGTTTCAGTGTAATATTTCATAATTAGGTGTGCAGATCTTTTCAATCTCCTTTACAAGTTCAGCTCTGTGAATAGCTTTGGTGAGTTAAACTTTAAAGCCATTCAGATAGGATTCAGGCATTATTCTTTAATTATTATTAAAACCAAAGTCTACAGTGGGAGAAAAAAGCAATGATGAGGTACTTACACTCTTTCTCTAGTCTCATAGGGAGATTTCATTTGTGAGTTTCCTGAAAAGGATGACATAGCTGTCATAGGTTCATTACTCCCACAATACATGTTTTTTTCCTCTTCAATAATCTGTCACTAATTCAGTCCTTGAAGACCGCATTACAATTGCCTCCTTACTGTTGCTGAAGTAGGAGAACAGAGCAAAACCTGGGATGCATTCACTTTCACATGCACAGACCTCTAGTGGAAATTTTGTGAAGACTTGGGTGAACACCAAAAAGCCACACTGTTGCAACTAGACACCTCTGTTTTTCATTGACAAACAAAAATTCTCCATTAACACAGAGATGGTATGACAGACAGTGCAACTTGCTGTTTCTGTTCACTAGATCACTTACTTGTTTCTGGTGAATCACATCTGCATGACAGTCCTCCTATATCAACCCCTTGCTTCAAATTTTCATCCATATGAAACAGCGTTGGACTGACAAGTTTTTCATATGATGAAAGAAGATGAAAATACATGGGGATGTTAGACCCTACTCAGCTCTGTTTTCTCCACAAAACTGTATGAAAATTGGGATGTACAGTTAGAACAAGTAGAGAACGTGGAACACAATGGTGTCAATTATTTTGTACCTTTTCTTTCAAATACAATAGTCTGTGGTTATGTACTGTTACTTGTGATATGGTATTATGATGGAATCAATTATGTAATGGATTTTTTTGTGCAGAGTCTAGCTGTATTGGCTTGTCTTGTGTTCTTTGTTGTTAACTAGCACTGCAGATGTATCCTCCTGCAGACACTGTTTGCAAGAAGATCTTCCAAACTGAGGCCAGGTAGGAACAATAAAATTTCAATTATTTTTCCAAGTGAAACACAATAAATAATTTATTTTTCTGATCTGCTTAAATAAACTATGTCTTAAAACCTAAGAGTTGTTAAGACATTATTAAAATAGCTTTTGTTCAATGAAACGATTCTTTGTTCATTGTCTTTTTCCATATACCATTGTAAAAATATGTGTTTCAATAGAGGTCTGACAGACCTGCTTGGATTGTACACCATCTGACATTCCAGCTATCCTTAAGAGCCACAGAACAGTAGGGAACATTATTTCATTGGCCTAGAGATGAAAAAAGAAATAGTGTGATCATTTACAGGTAACCAACATGCCTGTGGATAGCGCGAGTAAAACATGCTTTAGAAATTAAAACTAAATATGTAGCACAGTATGTTGGTAGGGGCTTCACTTCACAGAGCAATCCATTGTACATTGAACTGTAAAGATAAAATTGTTTCCAGATATTTGCCATTGTAATTACACTATTAGATATTTTTAGAGAACATACAATGCTAAGTACCCGACATGCAATGGATGGTACAAAGCAAATTAATGTGTTATCTGCCTTTCCATCTCATGGGAAGTTCTGTTGTTCCTGCTATCTTTTCTGACACACAAACTTGTGTTTGTCGTATCACCCTGGGCCATGTTGCTGCAAGTGTCAGGACAGGCACACAAGATGACAATCCGACAGGTCATCTTGAGATCTCCTTTCCATTACAAAAAAACCCCACAACCCTGTTCCTTAAGGGACAAATCTAGGGATAGAAATAACTGGGGCAGTCTTACAGTAAATTTCCCAGAATCAAATTTATGAAAAATTCAAGCTCTACTCTCCCAAACAAATCATCTTCTGAGTCAGCTGGACCTTGTGGTAACATATAAATAGAATCCACGCTGCACGCACCACGCTAGAGTTTTAAAACTTGTCCTGGCAGATCAATTCAGTGACAGTGTCTCATATTTAATTAATTTATATTTACTAATGCTCATACTTAAGGTTTTCATAACAGCAACACTTGTTTGTGAGCCTACCTTTTTTCAAACCATTCCAACTTTTCAACCCAGTATGTCTCACCTTTTTTGTTATGAGAAAAATAAATTAGTTTTATATTCCCTGTATTCTGTTATTTATAGCTATCTGAAATATTTCTTCTGGTTGTCTAAAAATAATATAGTAATAATATAGTAATATGTTATATAATATTAATATATAATATAATATAATCAAAACTAAAACATTACTCCAAGTGGGAAATCACACCATAGTATGGCTATTGATGGGAATAACACTCCCTTTAATTCTAAGCTCCTTTTTAATAAAAACCTGAAGGAAGTAGGAATACCTGGGATATGACACTCAATCACAGAAACTTATTGACCTTTTTAAAATATGTAATATTTTGAATATATTCTCCATGAAAAATCTGGATTTTAACAGAAGAAAGGAATCAATTTTTCTTTATTATATTTCAATAATATATAATATATAATAACCCAAATAAGAGAAACTTGTATTCAGTATCTGTCAGATATCAGAAACTAATAAAAATTTTCTTTAACAGAACATGGCTAGAATTTTTCACATACAGTAGATTTTTTACCAGGAAAAACAATATGTTGTGCCTCGACATTATTTCCACTTGATAGAAAATTAACCTTTAGATACAACCACATGTACACTGCTTAATGCATTTTCTTTTATCAAAGCATTGGAATGTCTCTTGAGACTGTACACTTCTGGAGTCTGACAGACATTTTTTTCCTCAGGGGTAACTGAGTAGTTGTTCTCAGTCAGGAGCACTTCTCTCTCTTCAGTGAGAACACTCGCTGGCCTGGCATGGTTGGGATGCTGGATGGTTAGCAGCCACTCTTCTATGTGGAGTAGATCAAGTTACCATCAAGGAAAATACATTTGGCCTCCACAGCCAAATTCCTCTGATATAATTTATTCTTTTTCTTTTTTAGGACACATGTTGGCCACCTCTTACTTTCACTCTTAAGGAGGAATCAGTCACAGTGACCCAGCCTAGGCTAAGTTCTCTCCTATTGCCTTCATATATCATTGGGAGGTTAAGCAATAATATAAGGACTTCAGTAACTGGCCTAGAAAATGCTGGAGAACTACAACCAATGTTATTAGTCATTGGCTCTTAATAATACAATGTAAGGCAATTTTCAAAATAATGTAACAAATACAGTTCCACTACTTTTCACAGATATGTAAGGAGAATCACTATATGTTGCTGATCTATATGTACAGAGGAGTGCTAATTAGAATTAATTATAGAAAAACATGCTCTTTGATTCTCTTGGTGTCAGAGTACATTGTAAGGCAGAGAACAGACTCAAATGTAGATACTGTCTTACATAGGAAATAGTCTTTGATCAAAAGCTTATCAGTGTTAGTGAAGCTTTGCCTTGACCTAACATACTGACAAGGCAGAAAAGAAATTTCAGGAACAAAATTTTGGGAGAAACAAATACATTCTTAATACACCTTCAGAAATCAGACTAGGCTGTATTTTCCCATAGTCTCATCTTTACATAGGGAAAAACAAACAAACAATCAAAACCACCAAATAACCAAAGAAACAAGGACCACACCATCTCTAAATATAAACTTTGTAAACATAACAACATCTGGTTTTAGGCTGTACTATCAGATCAGACTTTTCTACCAACCACAAAGAAGCTCTTTTTCATTCACCATTTTAATGGAGTGCATCTCAGTTCACAGAATCACAGAATGGTAGAGGTTGGAAGGGACTACTGGAGATTATCAAGTCCAAACCCACTGTTCAGTCAGGGCCACCTTGAGCAGGTGGCACAGGATCACATCCAGGTGGGTTTTTAGTGTCTCCAGAGAGTCCACAACCTCTCTGGGAAGTCTGTTGCAGCGTTCTGCCACCCTCAAAGAAATTTTCCTTGGTCTTCAGATGGAACTTCTTGTGTTCCAGTTTGTGTCCATTGCCCCTTGTCTTGTCTCTGGGCACCATTGAAATCTGGCAATCACTGATTGTCAACTTTTTGTTCCTCAAGATCTGCCTTCTTGAGCTAGAGAGCAAACAAAACCATACATCATATAAAGGCTTTATTCTGAAAGAGTCATGCATGACATTCTCCTCTTCACCCATGTGTGTGAAATCAATCCCATGTGAGATTTTTGGAATTAACTTCATTGGACATAGGAGCTGAAATTAGAAACATACATTAACAACTCACTAAACCCAACAAAATAAATAATTTAGTGCATTTTTAACTCCACAAGTCTGACTTCTGTTGTCACATCGCAGATCTATAAACCCAGGAAGATATGGACTGGACCCTCTTGCTTTCCAGTCTCCTTCTCAGAAAGGAACCTGGATGAGGCTAGATCCAAATCCTCGTCTAAGTGACATGACCCAGACAGCAAAAGGAGACTTGGACTGGGCCCTTTTACTTTCTAGTCTCCTCATCAGACAGGAGCCTTGGTGCAGCTGTACTGAATACTTCTCCCAGGCTGGGGGTTATCGTTAGATAAACTGTGACAGCCTGAGGGAAAACTACACTACTGACACCTTGATTGTATTAGGGTGAAACAACGCTCAAGGTCCGTATTTGAACATAAGATTTAATTAGAACTATTGAAGTGAAAAAAGCATAAAAGATGGTACTTCTATTATTATATATGTTCAGGCTAATGAGTATTTGTTCAGGGATTTGCAAAGATGGTATGGCACCACTCCCTTTGGACCAGTTCTGTTCTATGAACAGTCACATAAACCAAGATAAAACTAACTGCATACTGAAACAAAACAATGGCTGTAATATTTTTATTTACCCATTTATTTACCCTCCCACCTTCAATATTCCTTTTCGCTTCTTTCTTGAGCATTGCATTATATGCAATACTTACAAGACCTGCAAGCTGATGTTGAATAATTTGTAAGTTAATGATTTTTGAAAACAAAGATGATTTTTTTCTACCAGAAACCTAGCACTAGAACGCTATTTCCAGAAGAATTTACTATGAACCTTAGATCTTGAACATCAAATACCATCTAAAGACTTTTTGTTAACTGACCACAAAGGCCTGGACCGCTAGCCTCAGTTAACATGAAGGAAAGTCTTTTCTAAGAGGTGAAGGCTATGGAATCAAACATACACTTTTATTGACATTTTGAATTTACTTTATATAATGTATACTGAAATGAAATTCTGTTTTATGAAACCATGTGCTGTATGAAATCCATATTCTTAGGTAAATGGGTAAGTAAGACTCTTTTCTGATACAAAATAATAGGATGTTGATTTGGGCTCACCTAGGCTTCTCCAGGCCTTTTGCATGTAAATAAGTAACAAGCTCAAGAAACTGGGAGCCTTGCAGAGGAAAATTGGTTAAGACCAGCTACACTTGCCACCTAATACGTTCAAGAGAAGGGATTAATGAAAATAACATCTCAGAAAAACTTCCCAGAAAACCCATCCCCACTTAAGACTGTAAATATTATAAATTCCAGGAAATTGGATGCATATTGTAATAATTTCCAGGAAATCTGATGTATATTAAAATGAGTTTAATACATGCATATATAGTAGGACAATATTAGTCTTACCTGGTTTTATTTATGTCAGGTACAACTTTGAGAACCATCCCTTGTCCATCCAGCACTGCAAAAAACAATGCCTGCATTCTAAAACTTAAAGACAAGTGTTAGAGAGCTTTTTCAGTGGCCAAATTGTACACTATTAAAGGCATAATAATTATTTCAACAGACCCCAGAGAACAGCACGGATATGAAGAGGTAGGGGAGCAATTTCACAGAGAAGTCTTTCTATTTCTGTGACAGATTGGTAAAATGAGCTAGAAGATGCATGACTGATACAATAAGATCAATGTGAATTGGGATATGTCTGTAGCAGCAAGGAAATTAAATGTTGCTTGTTGTTTCTCCTCTTACACAGTCAGGCCGAGTCCCACACCTCCCCTAAGGAGAAATTTCATTTTATATAACAGATATTTGAGATCCATTACTTTTCCTTCTAGGTCAACCGATCACTGTGGGTGACAGGTGCAGACACTATTACCCAGTATTCAATTTTTCCTTCCCCTTCACCATCCAGGTTGTAGAAGTTATACATAAAATATGACCATAAAAACTTCAGCTAGAATAGAAAGAAACTAAAAACTTACTTACTTGCTTCTGTTTCTCACAGGTCAGAGACTGAAAATATTCTAAGCTTGTTTTCTCAGTGCAAATCAAGACACACCAGGTGAGTCAAGATGGGTGAAATAATCTTGCAAACACTTATTTTTTTCTGATTTTTTACAATTTGAATATTCCCTTGGGTGTGCCTGCAGCACTGTGACCCAAGATCAAATCATAGATAACACATTTAAATCCAAGAGAGAAGATGTACATACCTAGAAAAAATTGTTAACCATGACAAGCACTACTAGATCAGCCCCTTGAGACAATTTAGCACTGCACTTGGAGGCACCTCTTTCAGTCCTGAAATGTGTTGTAATTTCTATATTCTTCTTATGTGTGATCAACTCAGTACTAGGCTACCTGTTACACTTAAGAATTCCATACAGCGTATTAACACTGATAAATAATGTGTAATCTTTCTGCATCAAAATCAGTGCTGTTGTTTTGAAGATAATGCTCTTTTGATGCTGAGAAGTTGCCAAGGATCAGAAGCAAACTGTTCCATGACTTCACAATTCTTCTGACTATGCTGCATTAGAAGGCTTATAAAAGATTTATTGTAGTTGGAAAACTTCATATTTCATCCTATCTTAACGTAATTTAAAGTTTAAGTGCACAGTGATAATATTACCTTCATTGAATTATAAGGTAAGCAGTTTTCCTTCTACTTTTGCCATTACAAAAGCCAGCCTTTCTGCATTTGCTAGAAGCTGTCTGGCATGCTGACACTGTATATTACTGACACTGTATATGTGCAGCAGAAAGACAGCCAGATCATGACTTCTAGGCTGTCCTCCCACAGACAGGGGGTGGAAGAACAGCTCTGCCTTTGCTCAGATAATGAAGAAGTTTCACTTCTCTGGTAACAGTTATACCTTCAGTTCTCCAGTTCATTTGGATGACAGTCCATATGCGAATAACATTGGAGGGTGATGATATACTTCTAATGAGAATATTAAGTCATGCCAAGTAGGAAAGATTTACCCTGCACACCAGATTAATACAAGTTTATCATTCATTCTGAAGGACGAAAAAACAAAAAAAAAAACAAAAACCCAAAACCAAAACAGAAAAAAAAAACCAAAAAAAACCAAAAAACAAACAAACAAAAAAAAACACAAAAACAAAAACAAAAACAAAAACAAAAAAAAAAAGCCAAAACCCCAAAACAAAGAAAAACCAGTGAGTTGCAGCAGGGGGGGTTTAGACTACATGCTAGGAAGAATTTCTTTACTGAAAGAGTAGCCAGATGAAGAAATAGGCTGCCCAGGGAAGTGGTGGAGACACCATCCCTGAGGGTATTTAAATGCTGTGTAGACAAGACACTTCATGACATGCTGTATTGAGCATGGTGGTTTCTTCTGGGTTACATCTGGACTCTATGGTGTTAGTGGTCTTTTTCAACTGTGGCAATTCTGTGATTATGTGATTCTGTGAAAAAAAGCAAGGCATTCAGAATCATTGAACAAAGCCATGAGCCATGCATTTTTAAAAGAATTGTTCCTTATTTTATTTCTTAAAAAAGGCTGAAGGAGAAAATAAGACATAGGCAGGGTCATTAGAAAAATAAAGTAGCCCAGGACTGCATTACTAACTTTATAAGGTATCATCTTGAATGTTATGTAAAAGCTATAAGTAACAGGTACTTTGGATGTTTTCCTTTTTCTGGAACAGTTATGTATAAACTTTAATTCAAGGAAATAAAACAGTTCTCAATGAACAGCAAGAATTCAAAAGAAGAAAACAATTAAAAACAAAAAAAAACCCAGAAACCATCTGAAAACTTCCTACCTTCCAAGACCACTTTTCTCTTTTGGCTACAATTCAAGGTTTCAGCTAACTAACTGATGTTTTCACCCATATCAGACATGCAAATATGGGATATACTGTTGTAGGTGTCTACTGCAGGCCACCAAACTAAGAAGAAGTTATTGAAGTTGCCTCCAAGCCATGTGCCCTGGTGCTCATGGGTGACTTCAGTCACCCTGATGTTAGTTGGAAAGATCATACAGCTAGGCTTACCAGTCAAAAAAGTTCTCTGCAGTGCACTGAGGACAACTTTCTGCTGCAAGTGGTTGAAGAAACAAAAGGAGAGGTGTGGTTGACCTTGTATTAACAAACAAAGAAGGTCTGGCTGCAGATATTAAATCTGGGGACAGGAAAAGGGAAGTGATCTTTCCCCTGTACTCTGCATTCGTGAGACTGTACCTGAAGTATTGTGTTCAGTTCTGGACCACTCACTACAAGAAAGACATTGGGTTGCTGGAGCAAGCTTAGAGAAGGGCAACCAAGATGGTGAAAGATCTGGAGAACAAATCCTGTGAGGAGAGACTGAGGGAATTGGAAATGTTTAGTCTAGAGTAGAGGAGGCTGAGAAGAGATATTGCTCTCTACAACTACCTGACAGAAGGTTATAGGGGGGTGGGTGATGGCCTCTTTTCTCAAGTGAATAATGATAGGACTAGAGGAAATGTCCTGAAGTTGCACCATGGCAGATCTGAGGAAGAAATCCTTTACAGAGAGTAGTTAGGCATTGGAATAGGTTGCCCAAGGAGGTGATGGAATCACCATTCCTGGAAGTATTAGAAAACCATGTAGATAAGTCACCTTGGCACATGCAGCAGTGGGTGATTCAAGTATTGACACATGTATTTTATACGGGGATGTTGACAGTTGACTGCAGTGACCAGAGAGTCTTTTCCCACTGTGGAGATTCTGTGATTCTGTAAATGAGGAGGCAGATTATGGTAACAGAAGATGCAGATTGTGGAGTTGCTGAATGCCTTCTTTGCCCCAGTCTATACTCCTAAGATCAGCTCTCATGAATGTCATACTAGAAATAGGGGAGGAAGGCTCTCCACTGGTCAATGAAAACTGGGTTAGAGATTTCTTAGACAAACTGAGAAGTTTTCAGTTCTCTCAGTCTTTCTTTATAGGAGAGATGCTCAAGTCCCTTCATCATCCTTGAAGCTCTCTGTCTCTCTTGAACTGGGAAACCCAAACCAGATACATTAGTCCAGGTGTAGTCTTACCAGGACAGAGTAGAGGTGGAAGAAAACCTCCCTAGATCTTCTGGACATACTTTTCCTGATGTACTCCAGGACACCATTAGCTGTCCTGGCCGTAAGGGCACATTGTTGAATGAATTTACTCTCTGCCAGGACTCTGAGGTCTTTCTCAGTGATGCTGCTTTCCAGCAGGATGTCCCTTAATCTGTGCTGGTGGTTGGTGTTATTCCCATCCAAATGTGGGACTACACTTACTGAACTTTATGAGGCTCACATTTGTCAAGGTCTCCAGCCTGTCCAGATCTCCTCGGATGGCAGCACAGCCTTCTGGTGTGTCAGCTACCCCTCCCAACTTCGTATCGTCAGCAAACTTGCTGAAAGTATATAGTATCTCCTCATCCAAGTCATTGATGAAAATATTGATCAAAAGTAGACCCAGTACTGAAGAAAGACTGAGAGAACTGGAGCTGTTTAGCCTTGAGAAAAGAAGGCTAAAAGGGTGTAATGTGCGTACATTGAAAATAGAAAAATTGCCTCTTGAATCAGCAAAACCCTGGTTCCACCGTTTAGGTTTACACTATTTAAAATGTATCAAACTTACTTCCATCAGCAAAAGCCCCTCCACACCAGCACCGCCTCTTCCCTGTTTGTGATCTTTAAATATATTAAGACTGATCTCATCAAAATGCTAATCAGAATGACTCCTGATAAGCCACCAGACAGCGCAAATTGGTAGCAAATGCAAGAATTCTGTGAAAAAGCGAATAAAAGGGAAGATCTGCATTCACCAATTTGCAAGCTCTAACAATAATTGATGAGAAGAAAGAACTTGTCACTATAAAATTTCAGAGGAAAAAGACGAAAACCAGAAGTGAACAAAAGGGAAGCAGCAGCAAAGCCAGCAGCGAAAACAGAGAAGAAAAGGAGGAGAGCACCAGAGACCAGTGACTTCAAAGACAGCCATCCCAGTTAGGAGGCAATTTGATTCGGAGGCTTAAAAGAAGGCTTATTGTCCTCTTTCTCTTCTTAGCAGCCCTTCCCCTGGGGTGATTAATTTTTTTAAAATCCTGTTTTCCCTGCGTTTCTCTCCCAACTTCTTCCTAAGCCTCCTTTCAATGTGGTGTCATTTTCCCTGAAAGAAACCATTGTAATTCGTTCAAACCATAAAGCCGGTTACTTCTGTAATTTGTAGGACCGATGTGAGTGGTGGCTAATACTTCCTCACAAAAAAATATAGCATATTAATAGCTATGGATTGTGACACAGAGGATCTTGTTAAGGTCTGTAAATATTTGGGGAGGGGTGGGGGAGTGTGTCAAGAGGATGAGGCATATCTCTTTTCAGTAGTAACCAGTAATAAGACAAGGAATAATGGGTTTAAACCAGAACATAGGAAGTCCCACCTCAATATGAGGAGAAACTTCTTTACGATGATGATGATAATGGAGCACCGGAACAGGCTGTCCAGAGTGGCTGTGGAGTCTCCTTCTCTGGAAGCTTTCCAAATTCACCTGAATGCATTCCTGTGTGGCCTGTCCTAAGTGATCTTTCTTTGGCAGTGTGGTTGGACTAGGTGATCTCTAGATTTCTCTTCCAACCCTGAACATTCTATGATTCTATTACTACAGCTTCATGCTACTATCTTTGGGAAATTTAAAATACAGGTGACTTTCTGTCTACAAATATTAATTCAGTTTTGATCCATAAGTCAAAATTATGTGCTTCCCCATTTTGAACAACAGATTAGTTCTCCATCACTATAATTTGTAACACTTGCTAAACTGTTTGGTAGAAATCATATGTGAAAATTCTGTCACCAGTATAATAAGCTTACCATACAAGTATATCACAAAATATTTTACAAGCTTGGTAGAGTTATCCATTGAGGGCAGACGATGGCTTCCCTAGGACACTGGCTGTGAAAGTCCTTTAGGAGAAAGTCCTGAATGGCAATGGGGTCCTGGAAGGGTGGACATTCCTCAAGAAAGAAGCCTTAAAACGGCAGAGAGCAGATAAATCATCCATAATCCAGGAGGAAGCAGTTAACAGCCTCCTATACCTCCTGGATACTTAAAACTCTATGGGCCTGGATAGGATCCATCCAAGACCGCTAAGGGTTTTTTTACAGATGAGTTGCCAATCCACTGTCCATCATTTATCAGCATTCGTGGTTAAAAGGAGAGGTTTCAGATGACAGGAGGCTTGTCAGTGTGATGCCCATCTACATGAAGGGCTGGAAGGAGAATCCAGAAAACTACAGGCCTGTCCACCTGCCCTTAGTTCTGGGGAAGATCATGGAGTGAGTCAGCTTGAGTGTGCATGTGCAACACAACCAGAGGATCAGAGTTTAGTGAAAAGTAGACCTTGCTGGATCAACCTGATCTCCTACAACCCTACTCTATTTACAGTAGTTCTTTGGAACGACTGACTGGAAAGCTGCCAAAAGGAAAAGGATCTGTGAGTGCTGGATGAGCCAGCAGTGTGGCCAAGTGGCCAAGAAGGCCAACAGCATCCTGCATTGTTCCAGAAATAGCGTGGGCAGCAGGACTAGGAAAGAGATCATGTCCCTGTAGGGGCACTCGCAAAGCTGCACCTTGAGTACTGTGTTCAGTTTTGAGTCTCGCACTACAAGAAGGACATCAAGGTGCTGAAGTGAGGCCAGAGAAGGGCAACAAAGCTGACAGGGGGTATAGAATACAAATCCTACAAGGAGCATCTATTCCTTAGAGAAGGAGGCTGAGGTGAGACCTTATTGATATTGAAAGGCAGCTGTAGCAGAGTGAGAGACTTTTCTCCCAGGAAGGATAAGAGCAAGTGGACTTAAGAATGGATATTAGGAAAAATTTTTACTGAAAGAACAGTCAAAAACTTGAACAGGCTGTCCAGGGAAATGATGGAATCACCACCTCTGGAGATGTTCAAAAGCCATGTAGACATGGTGCACTCGGACACGAATTAGTTGTCAGGATGGTGCTGGCTTCAAAGTTGGACTTGATACTAGAGGTCCTTTCCAGCCTTGATTTGATTATTTCCTTTCAGTAAATCTTTCTTTACTTATCTTCTTCCTCATGACTTTAATCACATTGGAAAGGCCTACTATTACAATATTAGTTCCCAGTGTCCCTCACCTTACATTTTCACATAATTTTTTTTTCAGTACAATACTTTTTTGCTACTCTTATGTATTTCTTCTCTTTTCTTCTTTTCCTACCTTCCAATTTGCACTTGGTAGAAAATTTTAACTGGGAAAGTGTTCTTTTAGTACTGAAAACTCTGTACTGAGGGATATTTGTGGCTTCTCTGACAGTTACCTTGAGGGTGTTAGTTCGCCTTCTCATGCAATTTGGAGGTTACAGACTAAATAACATCAAATGATACTGATTGTAAGAGTACCATTTCACTGGAAAAGGATGACATAGGCAGGATAAATCTTGCCATCTAATTCAATGACATCCAGAAAGAATAATAATATGCAGAAAATAATATGCCAATATTAGTACTGTATACAAGCTTGAGTCCATTTTATTTCAGAAGTACCTCTTGCATCTCTGCACAGCTTGGCACATCATGGGAATATATTTAGCTGAACTGTAGAAATACTGGAATTAACTCTCAAGCTGAATTTATACAGTATTTTTGTAGGGGAAAAGCAGCTTTTCTCCCACCCATTAAACCTGCTGATTCAAAAGGCAGGTTCCTAACAAGAATTAACAGTAGCTTAAAATATCTAAAAAAAAAAAAAAAATCTAAAAAGTCACATATATAGAATAGAACTACATCCAAATAATCTCTTTTACTTGTGATATAAAACCTATGCTGATTCTGCATTTTGAAAAAATTTCCTGATTTGCTGTGTTTGATTGAAATAATGTTTTTAATTTCATAACACCGTGCTCTTATTTAATCAGGAACTGAAAAGTTTTTGAAACTATTTTTCTCTCATAAACTTACCCTAGAATAACATAATAATTTGGGTTAAAGGGACCTCTAAAGGTCATCTAGACTAACTCCTCTGCAGTAAAAAAGGGACAATCTCAACTGGGTCATGTTGCTCAGAGCCTCGTCAAGCCTCACTTTGAATATCTCCAGGCATGAGGCCTCAACTACCTCCCTGAGCAACCTGTTTTATCTTTCTACTACCCCCACAGTAAAGAACTTTTTCCTAACATCCGGTCTAAATCTATCCTTCTCTAATTGAAAACCATTGCACTTTGTCCTATCACGACAAGCCCTTGCAAACAGTCCATCTCCAGCCTTCTTGTAAGCGCCCTTCAGGTACTGAAAGGCTGCTATTAGGCTAGTAGGCTCCCCAAAGCCTTTTTCTCTCCAGGCCAAGGGCAGGAGGGACTGATTCTTGATGGGCTAGTTGTCTTTATTTTATAAATAATACATTTTCCCTTCATAACAAAAAAGCTTACAAAGAACCACCTTGTCATTAAAGCCAATAAGACAATATTCTGCTTTCTTGTGCTGTAATTAAATGGAAACAGCAAAAACAAAAAAGAAAGTCTATAGATTTACAAAGACACTGAAGAATATGCATTGTAGAGACACAACAAAAGCTGATGCAAAATTGTTTGACATTAAACAATGGTATCCATGAAAATAAGACATATCTGCAAGTTACAGCTGAACAGATCTTCCTAATTGAACCTATTAATTAGCAAAACAATCCTCACTTCCTATAAGCTAGCATAACTAATATTTTACCAGCTAATCAAGCTGAGGTGTTTAAACCCATGTGATACCACAGAATCCAAATTTCTTTGCACATGGGATTTTTGTGGAGGTTCTTAATTTCTGCACCTTTCTATTAATAGTAATTTGGATGTACTCTGGGAGCAAGAAATTTAAATTTCAGCATAGATCCTAAATGATTTTTGCAAATAATAATAGTTAAGTCATCATAATAAACACTCCAAGTCAGCAAATGACCCCTTGTTATAACATGTATGCTAGAGATACAATGCAATGCTTATTATTTGTGTGCTGGAGATATTTCTTCTGGTTTGGAAAGGGTTCTGATAAGTATGATTACTACATTTGTTTATTAATGTCAAGGACGTCCAGATCACACATTCAATAGGTTAAAGGATGTTGCAATAGAAATATAATCTATAAAACAGATTAATATTGAATCGTACTGAATGTCCTTGTATTTAAAGACATGGAAAACTGACAGATAAAATTTACATGCCTTATGCAAACTTTACATGTTTTCTAAAAAAATTAATGTTTTAATGAAAATATAACAAGTCTTTGAGGCTATAATTATTTTACCACTCACGCAGTCCAAATCCCACTCCTTAGACTGAACCTTGCTACTCATTCTGGAAGCTAGTAGCAAACAATAATTTTATTGACAAAGAAAGTATCACCTAGGAAAAAAAGACATCTGTGAATGTGCTTGACATCTTAATCTTAGAGAACTTGGATAGTCTTTAAAAACTTCATTTTGAATTTTAGCTATACTAGCCAAGAAATATAAAGAACTCATACCTAATTAGAATATAAAATATTATCAGAATTTTTTGACAGGATTGTAACTAATCAGTAATCAAAGGAAGAAACTATGAGTATAGACAAAAAGTGCCCTAGTTAAAAATAAATGCTCTCATCTTCACAAAGAGCATTGCCACTACATTTTCTTTGACAGGTAAAGACCACACCAATTTCATTATACTTCTGTACATGTAGCATAACAGCTGATGACGATAGCCTCCAAAACAGGGTGAACTAATTTAATTAGCACATTGGTCTATCCTTGCCTGATGCTACTTCCTAAACATACCTGCAATTGCAAAAAAAAAAACCCAAACAACTATTTGTATAATATACCAACTACTATGATAATAGTGTCCCAGTAGTGAGGAACTTTCTGTGGAACTGTTTAATTCAATAGTACAGGTATTGCCAAAGACAAAAGAGTAATGGACTTATATAACTATAGTTATCTCTTAATTTAAGCAACCAGAAGAAAGAAGATAAAATACAAGATTGAAGTACTTACAGTCAAAAACAACTGCCAACTTTAGAAGTCTATTAAATTGACACATCTAGAAAAAATGTGCTCTGGAACGGTCTTGGCTTTATTGAGTAAGTGAATCAGAAAATGCCCTGAAGGTTGTAAGGCAGAGGTTCGCAGCCTCCTAGTCCCCATGTGGTGCAACTCTGCAAGTCTAAACCACCTCCAGTGTTCCAAAATGTCTGTCTCTTTGAGATATGTGACATAAATAAGCCTGAAAGCTATCCAAAATCAGTCAGATTAGTGTCTCCAATATTCATTTATATCTGAGTTAAAATTTCTTTCTGTTTAATCAATCACAACCCTATTCTACAGTGAAGAAAGAAGCAGAAAAAAAAAAAAAAAATCTGTATTTATAATTAATTGGGAATCTGTCAATCAATGTATTCTTGCTAACTGCCAAAATGAGTGGTTTGCAGCTTTGCCACTAGCTGCCACAATTCACCAGGAAATTTTAAAAACACTTCTCTTCAAGAAAAAACAACAAGAACAAAACCCAAAACCAAACCAAACCATAAAACTTCATCAAGTCCCAACAAAAAGTAGCACTTTTGGTAAGGCAAGAGATGGTTACAGTGTTATCCAACACACACAAACACACACACACACAGAAAAAAAAAAAAAAAAAAAAAAGGACACCTTCAAACCAACAGAATCTCAGAATCTCAGTAAGCTAGAGGAATGCATATACATACAGGCTGTCATATACATTTCAGTTTCAGACAATAAAATTTTCCTATGTTAACTCTTTTCTATTCACATTTAACTAGGAAGAAAATATTCAGAATGGAGTATAAACTAGAAGAACACAAAGGTGCCTCCAGGCAGAGTTTAGTTCAATTGGAAACCAGTAACACAACAGAACATCTCATAAGCCTCTGGCAAAAAATGATTCCTAATTGGTGCAAAGTGTACTTGCTTAAAACATATTGTCCTTCAATCTGTAGTGAGATATTTACTAAAAGTACAAACTGAGAAATACAAAACTTGTTGTGCTAAGCAGCAGCTTGGAAATGCTAAAAACAAAATTGTTCAGAACTGGGAGTTCTTGTTGCCAGAGATATAATTTACCAAGTCCATTTCCTAGTTGAAAAGAAAATGCTAGTTCTCAGTTGTGTACTTGATTCACAATGCTTTACCCTAATATTATTGGCTACTTTGTATTAGAGTGTTCAATGCAAGCCTGCCCTGCAACCTAAAAAGAATGGGAAAGAAGCCCTGATTTTTGTCTGAGTTTCATTTAAAAATCTTATTTTAATGCACATAGGTTTCATTTTTTTCCATAAGCTGTAATAGCTTATTTGCTTAGGAACCCAAGCACCTCTGAAGAAGAAGACACATGGAATGCTTCCAGATTGAGTTGACTGGTCATTTTTAGGAGCTGCACAAATAGCTAAAATTATTGTTGTGTACTGTAGGGAACAATCCTATACTGACCTCCTGACAGGCAGACAGGTGACCTAATTTGTCTTTTCCATTTCTCTTTTCCCTGTTTTAATGCAGGGTACAACCTCACAAAATACAATGAAGGGCATTAGAAATAAAGAGTCTAAATTTTGTCCTACAGCCTTTGAATAGCTTACATCTGTTTATGCAGGAATATTTCTGTCTTTGATATGCTTGCTGTTATGGGCTTTTTCCTATCCAAGATGTAGAAATTAAGACTACCTCTGTGTGTTCAAACAGTTCAGAAATTCAATGCATTGCAGGACCTCCTCACTTTACCCTACAAAAGAGAAATCACAGCAGTATTTTCCAGCATCTGTTAATGGTGTTTATGCCCTTTTAGTCCCCTAGTTTTAATGTCAGTTTAATGAGACAAAAAGTAAATTGGAGATTTAATGTTAAAAGAATATAAAACTATTACAGCTTTTTCCAAAACCAGTATCCCTAGTCATCTAGGATCAGTTTTTCAGTCTTCCTTCAGCCCATCAAAGGTCATTTTAAAATTACAATGATAAAATTGCTCTCAAGACAAGGTAAGCATTAAGCATTTTCTGGGAAAGCAGATATCAATATCGCAGACTAGAGGGGAAAAAAAAAACAAACAAAAAACAAAAAACATCAAATGAAAAGCTACAAGAGAAATTTGAGGACAGATTTTTACAACAGTACGAAGAAGGATGAGCACAAAATAATTTACTATGAAGTGAAAACTACCTGAAATTAAAAGCTTTTCTACATTTTGGTGTGTGAGCCCAAATAAGTCCATTTCCTCTGAAGAGGCAGAGGTTTTTGTGGGTTTTTATGTTTGGGGTTTTTAAAAAATTTTTTATCAAACATTGCCAAGTTTCAGGAAAAATTATTTTGTGTGGAAAGAGCCATTGTCATATTAGAATTACATAAACAAGAATGTGAGCTCTTTTTTTTCTTTAAATAAATGTGTCTCAGAATCATATTATTGTATTTTTCTTCGTGTGAAACATGCCTTTTCAGAAATTTTTTTCAGTCAGCATTCATTAAGAGAATGTGCCACTGATGAAAGCCCACACTTACCTCCCACAGGAAAAATTAGAAAAACGATAACTTCTGTGCTATCTCTGTAGCAGTATTCACTGCTCGTGTCACTCTAAAGCACATTAAATTGATTAACTGTGTTTATTGATACAATAGTTGCAGATGACAATACATGTTGAGAAACATTATATGTCTGATTAATAGAGAATAAATTAATAATCTATTTGTGGACTGTCACACTGTCACCAGCAACAAAATGTAAAAGATTCACAACTTATTTTTCCACTCTTTCAGCAATATGAAAAAGATCACATTTGTAAAAAGATATCTGTTTCCCTGGAAGTTTTTAGAACATTTTAACAGCACTAGTGCTATCTGATTTTTTGTTTTTTCCCTATTTTGATAAACAGCAGAATGAAGAAAAGTATAACCACTGTAAAGCAAACATATCTTATTTCAAATTAGGCTTTGAACTTAAGAAAAAGAAGGAATATGGCTTTAGTTCTTATTAATACAATAAGTAGGAAAATGTGCAGTTACTTACTTAAGAAGATTTATATTATTCCTTCTTCCTATAAGCTCTTCTTACCACCAAGCTGCTAATTTCTCATCTATAATGTAATTGCACAAACTAAAGAGCTTTTCCAAAGATATATAGTTCATTCAGTAAATTCCTTCTTGTTTCCAGGTTCTGTTTTCCTGATATTTATGGTCCATATAGATGGAAAACCTGGATAACCTCCTTAATCAAAATTACAAAATTATGAAATTACAGATTTATGAGATTACAAAAGTAGCAGTACTGATCAAATTTTAATTATTTAAAAACAATATCGTAAAAGCTGAAGAAAGAAAACCAAACCTTCCCAGAATCCTAAAATTTCTATTGCAGAATTTTTCACTTTTTCTCCTTACTTGAAAGAAAGAAAGTTCATTTCCCATTTTTATTTTAAAGGTTTTTTTCAAAAACAGTTGAAACAATTGTACCTTGACCGTCACCTTTCCAAGATGTATACGTGAAGCATGCATGTCATTGTCGTAATTTTATACATGAATAACAAACAAACAAGCAAACAAAAAACAAAGCCAAACCAAAAAAACCCAGAAAAAAAACCCCAAACTAACAAACAAGAAAAAAAAGAAAAAAAGGAAATAAAACCCAAACCACAAAAAACCCACCAGGATTAAAGTGCACTTGCTAAAATCCGCTGTGAATATAGAGTTCTGTGTCTGCAAATCCTTATAGAATGAACATATGAAACCTTAATAACTGAGTACAAATACTTGGTGTATCATTAAAAATATTGATTTATCAGAACATAGACTCGGTTGTGCAGGATCCTAGAAAACAAATATTTTTCAGCCTGAAATAGCCCCTACATTGCCCTCTAAGAATAGTTTTCTAGTTGATGCCAGCTTTATTCATCTAGAACACAAAAACCCTTGCATTCATGCAACTTCTCAGGTCAACTCTCCTGACCACAACAGCATTCTCCAGATTGTTTTAGCTATAAGAAACTGTCCTGTTGAAAGAAATGGTGAAATACAATAGTACAGACACTGTCATGAGAGATATCCAGTCAAGACCACATTGAAAGCGTATAGTTTAATGACAGGCCTTAAATACTCTGTTTCAAAGAGACTTCCTGTACGGTCTATCTAAAAAAGACCTGGAAAGCATTTTTATTTTGTGCTTTGGTCTTTCTCATTTTTAGGTTGTGTTTATCCTTTATAATATGACCCAAACTCTACTTCTAGTATTTTTCTCTATTTAGCTAAATTCAGTCAAGCTGTATCCAAATAGTCTTTTCCCACATTAGTACATTCTGGTATAATTTAAATTGTTGTCCTTAGTAGTGCTTTTTTATAAGGAAACAACTTTTTCCCTTTGTTCCCTTTCTCCTGAGGAAGCTTTTCTTCATATAAAATCTAATGTACTGATTTTCAGACCTTCACTTACATTTGCATTTTTTAAGTCTACTCTTTTTATTCTCCTGTTCCTTCTCCCTTCTTCTCAGTATGTTGCGAATCCCTATTTAAATTATCTTGCACTATCTAAATCTCAAGAAATTTTCCTCAGAAGGTTGGAAAAAAATCCAGGATAGTTTTCCCTTCAGCTCCAATACTAGAATTCATCTTCTTTCTTCTACCAAAGCCTCTTTTCTACTCTTATTAAATTCACATTAACAAGAAGATGGAAGTGTATGTACATTGTAAGATTTATCAGAATTCAAAACTGCCTTATAAAATTGGAGAATGGTTAAATAAAAAAACAATTTAATTCAGTGGGGATAGTTACAATGACTAAGATAAACTTGTAGGTAGCTATTTTAAATAAAAGGAATTTAGTAAGGCAGTGGATCTCAAGCTAAATACCTCAATAAAGTAATTTCTTTGCAAAAGTCAAGGTTTACATATAATCTTGCAGAATTTACAGAATTTCTTGTTCATAATTCTATGCCCGGCCTGAAAGGAAGCATTTAGAGTAAGAAATCATTCTAGTGGACACCAAAAAGAATGGTCATTGTTTCTTGTCTTGAGATGAAAAACTAAGAATTATGATTTGCTTACCCTCAAGAAGAAAATGCTGACAATGGAAGAGGAGCAGACTGACACAAAGAAGGAAGCAGCAAGTTTATTCTTCATGTTCATGGAAATACTGGTGGTAATTTCATAATGAGAATTCAGACTGGCTGTTATCAAGAACTTTCTGTCAGCAAGAGCTGCAAAGTACTTTCTCATATTACCCGGAAGATAACAGTCCTCACTTTTGGTTCTATTTATCAAAATGCTAATGAAAGTACATCTTATACATGTATAGCTGTCACTACTTACTCCTTCAGGAAAAAAAGGATGGATTAGATAGCTGTTGGGAACCTTAACAGCCTGGTTTTATTTATCTTCTGATGCTTAGAACAAGGTGATCAGCAGGGTGGTCAGAGAGTTGTAGGCAGAGCTCCAAAGCAGTTTATTAGCTTTCTCCCCAGAGATTTTTTCTGAGTCATCTTAGAAGAATGTCCTCTCTCATTTGCATTATTTTCAGAAAACCATCACAACTCAGTTTCCTGTTTATAATGTACCCATGCACGGTCACAGGAAGGTGGAATGATTAAGGAAAGACAGTGACTTATCAGTAGAGATATCAAGCTTTTTCCTTCTCTGAGGATGTTATGATGGCCTTCCTGAATTTCTGTCAAGCTGTGAATGCTCTTTCCCATAGCACTTTTCCCAGGCACTCCTCAGGCACACACAGGGATCAGGGAGAGGGCAAAAACATAACAACATGCTGCTTCTCTTGCTTCCCCATGTCATCCTGAAAGCATGTTGAGTCCAGCTCATGGTAGGACAGAATACCTTATCCCATCCTGAAGTCTGCATCCTGCCCAGCAGGAAAGCTGTGGCCCTGAGGACAAACATGCCATCAATAAATATGCTGAATACAGTTTAGAATGCAGCACAGAGTAACTTCTCCTGTGACATTAAAAGTATGAAGCCACATCCACATCTGGTGTAGGACAGTGGTTTCATTGTTCTAAACAGTCCTGATTCATGCCAGCTGACGGCCTGATTCACACAACGCTGGTTCTTTTGATCTTTGGATTCTTGAAGCATTACTAAGGCTCATGTTCTGAGGCAAACAGGAACTTTTGAAGCTGTTATTCTCATGTCTCTATCAAAAAGCTTTTCTAGCTCAGAACATGCTCATAATCATGCCAGTTTCACAGGACTAAATCTATACATTACTGTGCATATCATTAGCCCATGTAGGTTTTCTCTTTAAATTACATTTTTCATGAGGCTGTTTCCTCAATTCTTTACCTTATTTTAACATATCTTCTTGCAAAATATAACATATTTTTGATCTTGTACATATAGGACACTAAAAAATATCTTGAATAACTAGTTCCATTTTGATGAATTCTTAGTTTAGGAAGGTATGAAGGAAGGATAAAAAAAGTAAGCTTTAAGCAAAACCACTTCAACCGAAGAAAAGTTACAAAATAACACCATCTTTCCATGCTTTTAATTGTTATGGATACAAAGGTGAATATAAGAGAAAATTTCACTTTTGACTACTCCTTACATAAAAAATGCAAGTAATACACATTAGTACAACTGGCTTTTTGACACAATGAACTGGAAAATAATGGGTATCAGTTTCTATGAACAATAGAAAGCATTCTCTAACAAACAAAAATTAATTTAAAATACTTTTAAATACTAAACTCAGATAGATTTTGTTAGATCAGAAATATTCCTAGGTGAATATTCCTAGGTGAATGCCAATTGAGAATTACTTAATTAATTAATTATAGTTAAATAATATGATTGTGAAAATCACCACATTAGCTAAAGGGAGTAAAAATAGCTTTACATGCACTTTACAGTCATCCCAGGAATGAAAATAATGGTTGTATCAGTTTTTGCACACAGGTTCTCAGAGTCTATTAGGAATGCATCCAAAGCATTGGATGAGGAAGAAACCAATAAATTAAAGTTCTTTATAAAGCAATTTTCAAGAACAAGATTAACATTTTCACAAAGCTGAATCCTCCTACCATTTGAAAATGCTGCATGTGACTTTAAGTGTTGAGTAACTACACTTCAGGAAGCAAGACTGTTATATCCCAGCAACAGAAGAACACACACAGACAAGCTGGTGGGTAATACATGGCAATAAGAGCAACAGATCATTCACTTGAGAGCAGAAAACAAGTGCAGTTCTGGGTTGCTCATAAGATTTGAAAAACACAGCATTGTTTCCTCTAGAAACAGAAAAATAGTTGGATGGAGTTGCAAAGCAGAAACCTAGTCTGATGCACTTCTAAATACACTTTACTAAAATAGCTGCCTCTATATTTGCAATAGTTATATATTTAGTTTTGTAACCCACAACTCATTGATACTCCACACAGTTTCTCAAATCTTGGATGATTCTTATTTTTTCATGCAGATGATGCCTTAAGGAAAAGAACATATTCACACAGCCACCAGACAAACTAAGATGTCATGAGTACTACATGAGATGAAGGTTTTTTCCAAGTCTAATCGAAGTTGGCAGGAAACTGTGAGTGTCATGAATTTTTGACTGCCACCTATGGCATGGAGAAGCAAATTAACAGCATATACTAGTTTACTTTAGACTCTGGGCCCTTATAAAATTTCTATTAAATACAAAACTTTTCCAAGTATTTAAAGATCATGACAATCATCTACTTAGTTTCATTAATTTGGGGCAGTTTCTGAAGTAGTTATCACAATTATCTTAAAAGGAGTATAAGGGTATGCTTGAGTCATAAAAAATGTTATCTTTTTAAAAAAGATTGCAGATAATTGTATGTATTATCATAAATTTTATAAAATGTATGTATTATCATAACATCTCCAAATGGCTGATGATCTTAAGTATTTGCCACATCTCTCCATAGTCACTGTGGTTTAAATGACAACAAAAAGATTGCTAAGTTATTTCCCTTGATTAAATGAGTAAGGAAGAGAATCTTCTTCCTAAATGATGATTTTTTTTTTTTTTCTGAATGGGAGTCTATGTCACTAAATTAAAGAAGCAAAGCTATATGGAATTCTTGGATTCCTGACTTTTTACACTTCTTTTCCTCCTCATGTACTTCAGGTCAGAGTGCTGGCTTTATGATGCATTTTCAAAAATGGGGTTGTTTGGCTTTTTATTATGTACTATTTCTATTTTCTACTTTTTGTTCTTTTTGTCATGCAGCTTATGTCAGTAATTTAAGAAGTTAGAAGTAAAATGAACAATTAATGTAAGTAGTAGTTAATGTAAGTAATGAAAAACAGGGCTGGCTTTTATTCTTCAGTACAACAGAAGAAAAGCCATTTTCACAGCTTTAAAACCTTAGGCTTTACATGCATATGAACATGAGTATTTTTACATCAGCATCATTAATATCAGGGGAATTTGTAATTGTCTGAGGTATCAAAAAATTTAAGTTGGAGGTTATGGAGGGTTTTTTTGAGAATTCTAGCATTTTATCCACAAAGCAAAAAGAGTCTAAAGTGCTGAAAATTTTTTATCTTTCTCTACATAGATTCAGAATTCTCATACAATGCAAAAAATAAATCTGTCAATCAATCAATATAATTCTAAAGTAGATGTATCGTAAGCCACTTCTGAATCATACAGACTAGTTTCCATTGGAAGAGGAAAAAAATACAAAAAACATCACTTAAGGTCTGGTCCTCAAATTAAAAATATCATTAAAGAACTAGAATCAAATGAGCCTCACCTGTAGAAGATATTTTAGTGTGATAATTACCCATAGGCAGAGAAACATGACCAAGTACCACTCAGAACAGGAAACCTTAGATGTATTCCTGTCTTTGTTATTATTATAGGGAAAACAAAAAAAAAGTAAAGACTGTACAGATTTCCAGCTTTTGAACTGCATTCAGAAGAAATACACACACTGCACAAAAGTAGAAAGGCAACATACACACCTGTAGAGGAAGTTAAAAATAGATGTTTTCTATTTTGGCACTTAACATATCACATGGAAAAGCACAAATACAGAAGCGAGAAACTGTGAATAATTGAGACATTGAGTGACCTGGAGTTCGAAAATCTAGGCATGATGACAGTGCAAGACAGTGTTAAACACTTAACTGCACCATCTTCCCTATTGACTTAGAGCTCCATGAGCCACATCACCTGAATATACTTACCTTTGGCTTTCATTTTCTTTTCTATTTCCCTCCTTACATTTTAAATGATATCTGCTTCTCTGCGCTGCTTTCTATTTCCTTCCCATAACTTCAATGTCAGGCTTGTTTTTTCATCCTATTGGATTAATCATTTGTTTACAGAGCTATAATAATTTTTCCCCACCATTCCAAACTAGCAAGGTCTCAGGATCTTGTACATCATCTGAAGATTCAGAGTTTTCATATATGCTGATAGCCACAGGCTTGGAAATTTAATGGTGGGTTAGATAAGACTGAGAGCCAGATGGTATTTATACATCATGTTCAGTGAATAACTGGCAACACCTCTGAGGTTTTTCCCTAAAAAGCATCTCAACAATTTTATGAACTCAGATGCCTCTGGTAGTCTCGCTCCCCATACATAAATGAGCAAATAAGAGTATTCACGTGAGCCAAAAAACTATCAAAAGTTTGCACAGAGCTATTGGTAGTATAGTAGTATGCCTTAGTGTACTTTAAAGCCCATGAAAAAACTAGCAATGGCAAAGTACAGGTGGATGAACCTTCCCCAGTTTTTGATTTATATGATGACTTTCTGGCACTTAATACCCCCTACATGTCCTTTTCTCAGCTGTGTATCCTGAACAGTGAAACTGTTACAAAGTATGAACTGTATAGGCAAGGGAGATTTTTGGGAAATCCCCCAAACTTGGACATATTGCTGTATCTATTGTACTTATATCAAATATGTTTTGTAGGGAAGGAATGTGACAAAATATGAATTTTAACTGGAAATAGGATATAGAAAAAAACTATATGGTACTTTGGAGTTGGTTTACTTGGCTAATGCTGCCATTAAGCACAGATTTGCTGAAGATATTATCCCCTGATGTAACCTTTCATTGTAACTATTCTGGAGAACAATTTAGGTTTTCAATGAAGAGGAACAGAATTATATTATAGTCTGGTTGAATGAGAAAAATATGGATTATACTAAGTACCATCTGGGCTGTTGCTCTAGATTAAGATTATAGAAGGGAATAGGACGATGATTCTAACTTATTAAAGCAAGCCAAATTACATCATACCATCCAATCATTCTGGGCAGCAAAGGAGTTCCTGGCTGTCCAGTGACCATCTTGCCATTTGGCCATGGTGAAAAGCCTATCGTTCAGAATATAATTGAAGCATTCATTATATTAATTTGTATAAATAGACAAAAAGAATATATATCTAACGCAGATTTCTATTTCCAAACAGGTTTCAGGATAGGAAATCTGACCAGCCAAGTGGTATGGCTTTAGAGGACCATTTTCTGAAGGCAGAGGCATTAAGATAGGCAAAAGGGTAATTTATAAGGTAATTCAATTTTGTGAACTTCATATTATTTGAGAGGATTCACAGAAAGTTTTGAAGAGTGTCCACAGAAAACTGAAGTCATGGAAGATGAAACCGAGGCCTCCTATTTGTTTGTGTGTGTTCTTTGTCTTTTATTCATGAAAACTCAAAATTCATTCAGACAAGGAGGGACAAAAGTACATTAAAATGAGATTTAATGCCTAAAATACTGTTTTCCTGCTTTCTTTGTGCTAATATTGTCAACCTTAGTATGTATTTTCCTTACATGCAGTAGTCTATCTTTGCAGTTAGAATCTATTTTCCTGATTCTTACTGGAATATCACAGGATTTTGATCGAGTGGAAGAGTGGACCATTTGTGAAGAGAAATTAATGGGACTGCAGTTGGGGGATAGGGGGCAGATAGGATAAAAGAGGCATTTTAATACATTGAAAGGTAGCCATGTGAAAACACTGTTTGGAGAGAAAGAGAATGTAGTAAAGGAGGTAGAGAAGACCACATTGGAGGGGAGAAAAATTAATTCTTAGGATTTATAAAGCAGGTAACAGAAGTTATGAGTGAGGAAATGTATCCTCCCTTTTAAACAGTCAGGTTATTGTAGTATCCTTTGCTGTTCTCTGAGTTATATTGTTGTTTACAGTAGTTATATAATTTTATTGTAATTAACTGATTAAAAATTGCTAGCTTATCAGAAATAATAGGCTTAAAATACAGCCATGAACATAATCTTTTAGCATATCACCTATTAAAGTGAATAATCTACATCTGTTACTAACCTAGTAAGGAAAATGAACCTAAAATACTGTTTATGTGTTACTACAGATTTTCAGTTAAGAATTATTCCACTCATGGAGTTAGCTGTTGTTTCAGTTACATCCCATACCAAATATTTCTTGATTATTCAGGTTCCAGGAACATCAATCTGCCAAGCTAACCAGGTTCATCTTGCTGTCAGTCTGGTCACAAGCTAATCTTGAGATTAGAAATCATTTTGATTCTCAGACCAGGAACAGTACCTCCTACTTGTAGTGACTGCAGTGTCAAGTGGGCTCAGCTCAACACCCAAGACTCTATCATCCAAAATTATTGATCTAAGCACCTGGTTGGTGCCCTCATCCTCACTGTTACTCACTGCAGCTGTGAACATTTATCTCCTGGTGGCTTTGCCAAAACCTCTGCAAGAGTATCTTGGCTTGCAAAACTGAAGCTGATAGTCAGCAAAATGTCAAATATGAGTCCATGTGCTGCAGCTCATTTGAAATTATGACCATCATAGCACTGACCTTGAAAATGATAAAGGCTAACTGGTAAGAGATAGATCACAGGGATTTGTGTGCCCCAGGACTTTTAGGTTAACATCTGCTTCTGCCCATATTCTGGGGGTAAAGAGCAGAGAAGAGTCACTGAAAAAATATAATATAATTATATTACATTGTATTGTATCGTATTATATTATATTAATTATATTGTATTGTATTGTATTATATTATATTATATTATAATTATAGTATATTATATTATATTGTATTATATTATATTATACTATAGATACACTACTCCTAAGGATTCTTTATACCCATCTTGGCCAACCCTGAGAAAAGCTAGTATTCTAGCTAAACATGGTTCCATGAGGCTTAAAAGAACGTGTCTGCTAGAGGGAATTACCATTCTCTAGCAATAACGTTTTGCATTTAACAGGTTAATCTTTACTACTTTACTTGTAGTCTAAATATCCAGAGGCTTTACCCTTTAATGTATAAATTGATTCTAGTCTGCATCACCACATCCAGTGAACATATCTAGCTGCTCATAGAAGCCTGTGATCAGTGAAAAAGTTAGTCAGATAAAGAGATATTTCTTTTATAACTTTAATGCTATTGTCTATGACTTCGTTTATGAAAGAAAAGTTGGGTCCAGTCTCTTTTATCTTTGATACCATTGAGCAAGGCCCTGATACACGAAATAATTCAAAGGCCATGCAGAAGTATTCATAGGTGTATCTCAAGTTGTCAGATAAGACAGTGGTTCTACTTATTGTACAGTCCTCATTCTACATGGAAATATCAAGGAAAACAATCACATCCTTCCCTTCATTCTGCAAATCATAAATATTGTTAATGCTAGACCTCTAGCAATACACTGCAATAGGAAAAAAAGGTGTTTTACTCACTTTAGCAGACCTTAGTGTAAATCTTAAAAAAAAAATGTATGGAAGCCCTCATTTCTTTGGCATATGACTGAAAGAAGGTGGATACTAGAGGTTTTCACTAGGGTGAAAGCAAACACTAGGGTATACACAATAGGGTATAAGCAAACAACCTACAGGAATGAAGCAATAAGGATCTTTTTTCCCCCCATTTTATGACTGAGAAAGTTGTATAGCACACATAAGCACAGGTCCATACTTCATTCTGCTGAAAGTTTCAATTGTACTATGGTTCTCAGTTCTGTGTAAAAAATGTAATCCTCTGTGATCTGATGTCTCTTAATTAAAATTTTAAAATGCCATGTAATTTGCATTACAACAGAACAATCATAAAAGAAATGCAGTATGTACATACATTAGACAAAGACAGGAAACAATGTTATTTTAAAAAACTAAAACAAGCTATTATTATACACCCAATCCTCAATTTGGTCTATTTATATTAGGAAAAATACATATTCAATGTAAATTTTGTGAATAAAATTTATATAAGCAAATCTGGATTTTGTTCTCCTGTATTTCAGAGTCAAGTGACTATTCTACCTTTAGTATAAAAGTTTGTTGAATAGTTCAGACTGCATATAGATTTAGTAGAAATCATTAATTACACAGTAAAATCAAAAGTATGAGAAAGAAAATTTTACAGAAAGAATTTCTTTGCAACAGTTTAACTCTTAAGACAGCAGTTGTAAAATGTGTCTCTGTTCCTTATCAGTGAATTGTAAGTGGTAAGTTAAAAAAAAAATCATTCTAGTTTCATTTGTGTTTCTCAGTTATTGTTGTTGTTTGGACTTTTTTGCATTTGTTTGTTTGTTTGTTTTTTAAAGGCACAATTTGAGTGCAGACATAATGCAGCTTCAACGCTGATCTCCATTTACTCTTCATACTGAAGTATGAGTCTATAACCACTTAACTGGGATGTAAGTCTTAGAATTATCTTGGCAATATATTCAGGCTGGTAATTGGTATCACCTTGTGCATCCATTTGCTCTGTAGCTGATCCTTTAAATTGATCCTTCTCGTAGATAACCTTAATGTATTCCAATATCCCAGAGGTAATCACATATATTCTCTTGACTCCCTTGTAATCTGTCACCCTAGGTACCTTCACCAGAACCCCATTTTCAGGATAACAAAGTGAGAAATTTTCAACCTAGATATCCAGCTTTTTTCTTTTTTTTTCCTCAGAGGTAATGCTACAACCTCAAATAGCAGTTATGAACCATGACTTCAAAGCATAGGCATGTTAGATTTTTCCTAGAGAACATTGTCCTTGCTATTAGCCCAGGTAATGAGTCATGATAATAAACAATATGTTTGGATCTTAAACTCACCAGACTTCAGTCAGCTCAGTTGCAGCCAAACTTTCTCTTACTGTATTGCTTGCATGACTGTCCTGAAAGTGGAAGTCACTACAAGTTTGATTGATTATACCATGCCAATGGAAAACAATCACACTTACGCAGTGCACTTTTACAACCTGTTTTCCAATCAGAAAAGTTTGGTATCAATATAATCCTTTGTCTCGTTGTTAATCCTTCTCATCTCAGGACAGAAATCTTTACTTGTCTTTCATTACTCACCAAGTCCTCAATCTCATCTCTGTCTGTGTCATCAAAAGAATATGTTAAACCAGAAGGGTGCATCTCATGTTAGTGTGGAAAACCAATATGGGCCCTACAATTTACAAAAGATCCATATATTCGCTGGAGGACTTTTCTTTCAACTTCCAACTAAGCTGTCATTCACGTTGGGAATGAAACTATAACCAAAACCAGTCCAACATTAATGTCTAACTACTAGCACTAGATAATTACCTCTTAAGGGCCCCCACCTCTGAAAAAAATTAATTTTGCCTTTACTTTAATAAAACGCATTAATCCATTTGTTTTCCACATTTCCATAAATTTTCCTATTATTTTATGATTAGTTTATGGACACTCAAAATAAAAGCATACCTACTTCTTTCTTTATTTAGATAATTTTTAATTTTACTCATTCACTACATGAATGACTGTTCATGGTTTGGTTGCATCTACTGTTCACTAGGTAAAAAAAATGGCTGGAATGCTGGGCCAAAGACCTGCATGGTAAATAGAATTAAATTCTACTGGCAGCCAGCCACAAGTGGTATTGCCCATATCTAAATATTGGAGCCATTTCAGTTTAGTATCTTTAGTGATAATCTGGATGAGGGGATCAAATCCACCCTCAGTGCATTGGCAATAACTGCAGTTTGGGCAAAAGTCTTGATCTATCTGAGGGTAGGAAGGCTCTACGAAGCGATACGAACAGGCTGGATCAATGTGTGGATATCAATTTTGTGAGATTCAGCAAGACAGTGTTTTAAGAGATGTGGATATAATGCTTAGGGACATGGCTTAGCACTGGATTTGGTAGAATTGACTTAATAGCTAGATTTTATGGTGGTCTCTTCCAACTGAAATAATTCTGTGATTCTATATCTAGTCATCTGGGTTACAATTCAGCTCTTTTTAAGATTTCCTTTAGTCAACGTGACTCAAGTGTGGCAGAATGGTAGTTACTCATGATAAAAGTTACTTGACATTGTCTAATGCAGAGAAAGCTAATGAGTTTCTTCAATGTTTTTCACTGGATAAAACCAGTATTTTTCCCACAACAGAAATGGGAAATTTCTGTACATTTGAAATATGTAAAGTATGAAGCCTGCAAAAATACTTGCAAGACTGTTATTTCTTACTTATCATATAGGCCAATAAATACATAAAAGCATATATGAATGTCTTGAAACTAAGTAAGGAAAACAGAATGAAGCATATGTTTAATATTTTTGGAGAACATATTTTAAATATATATGAACAAAACTTACAGATGAATTGGCCATATGGTTTCTCTAGAACAAACATAAACAAATGGCCCAAATAAAAATCTTAGAGACAGATTTTTGAAGATGTTTCTTCAATACAAATTTAAAAATGCTTAAGAGTTAGGCACTGCAGGTACACAGACGTATGCCAGTAACAGCAGGAAAGGAATTGTCCTACATATTCACAAATTCTGATAGCATCAGAGCACATATATGCTAAACAACCCCAGTGCAATCCTCTACTCCAGAGCCCTTCACCTCACTCATCCATGACTAAATATCATGGATATATCAGCAGATATATGCTTCAGGCAGCAGAGATATCGTATCTCTGCTGTCTGGAACCAAGGCAGCAGAGATAGCACAAAATAATTCAAAACTATATTTGCAGAGACAAACTCCAATGTCTAGCAAATCTATGAAATAATGCATTATTTCAGTAAATTTTGTAATCCAAAATTAATACTGGTGTATGGTATTGGTTTGGGACCAACTTTTTGCAATACATCCAATTGAAAAAACTTCTTGCAATACAGCCAATTCAGTCTCCAAGCCCAGAAAAAAAAAAAAAAAAAAAAAAAAATAAAATTCATGAGATCAGCAGAATTGAGTGAGAAATGGCCAGTGAGATAAGAAAAAGGAAATTTCTCTTACCTAGAAGGTCGAGTCCAGCAGAAGCACCATGAGCCACAGACATATTATTAGATAAGAGAATTCTTATTTTCAAGAAATTATTTCCTGCATTTGGAAACATCTGGCAACATACATAGCTTTACAATATTTTTAAAATAAAACTAAAACATAGAAGTTATGTATAAAGACCAGTTTGGTGAATTATATTTTAGAGTGAGGTCTGGAGAAGATAAAAAGATGTTTTAGTTCTAAAAGGTCAGTGCTTCAGGCAACTTTAATTGAGGAATATCTTACTTTTGCTGTAATAGTGTTTGTTTATTTCTTTGACTTTTTCAACATTTTGTCCAAGATTTCAGTGATAACAACCATGGACTTTGTCTTATTTATCAGCCAGGTCACCTGTGCAACTATTTTGGCACCATGTTAAATTACATTCACCATTATGGGCAAAGCAAGGCCACTGATGACATATGAAAGACAGAAAATGAATGTTATTTTTTCTAAACAACTCTTCTAACAGAAAGGTTATTTTTATTTCAACGCATCTGTAGCCTTTTCATTTAGCCAATGTTAAACATGTTGATAATTTCATCCTAATTCAGTAAATCACAGACAAAATTGACAAAATTTGATACTGGGTTTAAACTTTAATGTTTTTTTCAAATTGTATGTTAATGTCTTGCTCACTAAGGGAACAGAAGTAATCAGGAGTTTGATATCTGGTGAACTGAAAACATGCAAATACTGTACACAGCATGTTGGCCAAGCCTGTGTGTGCAAATGTAGTTATAAAGCTATAGCTGTCAATATAGTCAATAAGTATATTGATCTGCCTCATTATCACTGGGTTAAGTGCCCTTTCATTAGAACAACCAATTTCAAGCATAAATTCTTCTGGGAATAAAATGTACCTGAATACATTTTCATTCTGTAGTTCCTAACAAAGTCAGAGTACTTTCACTTCCAGGCATGGATTTCCATTTCATCTGACCAGATTCTGTGGCATCAAGAAATTAACAAAATTCATATTATTTGCAATGGGAATAAGGGGAAAAGTGAAAACTTTCATTGCAGTTTTTGAAATTTGAGAAACCAACCATCAGTGGATCCAGGATTACCATTAACAAACAATTGTTTTGAGTCAGAATGTCCATCCCTGACGACATTAGAGCAATAATTAAAGTTAGCATCTGATACGTCTATTGGGACATACCACTATTGCTGATAGAAATACAGGCTGAGCTACTGAAAAGATATTCTAACTTTTGCATCTTTTCTCCACAGAGAAGAGTTAGTATGCATGGTAATAACTGAGGATTTAAGTCCTATCAGAATCTTGGAACAGTGAAGATAATAAATGTTTGGAAAATATTTTCATCTATTACAGCGTTTCTCCTACAAAATCTGTTAGACTGGTCAAAAGCAAGTGACATTCAAAGTAATGAAGAATTTGAGCAGATGCTTTGAGCAAAACTTCCTGAGAAAAGTAAAAGTATAGCATCTATTAAGCCAGAGTAAGGAAATTCAAAGAAATGGGGGATGAGACAGTGATATGATACATCAGGTTTCAAAACTCACACATATTAATTACAATTGGCCTAAAAAATACAATGTCTTATGTAATATTAAACTTAATAGTAATGTAATATTAAAATTAATAGTACTGTCATAACATCACATAGGAGGACCCATTGGCTGTAAGGTGGGACTTAGATAGTGGTTTTGGAACAAAATCAGTTCTAATGTAAACTGTACCCATTTTCTTTACTCCAGTATTCAGAATGCAATTTGCTAATAATTTTCAAGGTATTTTGTAAATGTGAACTAGTAAATCTTCACAGTATTTGTACAAATAACTTAGAATTATTGGTATTCTTCAGTTCAAAAACTACTAGGCAAATGTCTCTGCCTGTTCTTGCATCTACTCTTAACAAATGCAAATGTCAGAAAAAAAATCAGTGTATTTGCTAAGAAAATCACTTGTTTCTTACTCTATATATTTAAATCCTTTCTTTACCTTTCCCCACTGCACACAACCTCTAAATTTAATTAACCTAACAGATACAAAAGTTCAGGAAATTTGTTTTTTAAACAGACTGCTACATGGTCCATTTACAGAAAACCCATCAGTTTGTATTAAACACAAATTAGCTGCTCATGAGAATTAAATCACATATAAATAGTTCTGAATAGCCTCAAACTTACACATTTTAATTAATATAACAACTAACTAGATTAATCTCTAAAGTAATCAAGACTCTTACTCATTCATTTTTCAGTACAATAAGCCAAAACATGAATGGCTTCCCTGTAACGCTCTAGTGAAATAAAGGCACATTAAAAGAAGGAGAAATTCTTGAATTCAGACACTTAAAACAAATTATACTTTTTTAAAGATATATATTATGAAGAGGAAATGAGGATGCAAAAATTCTTTTGAATCTCATAGAATTTTCAGGGTTGGAAGGGACCTTTAAAATCATCTAGTTCCAACCACCCTATCATGGGTAGGGACATGGAACAGCTATCAACAGCTCGAAGCCCAGATGGAGACCAGTAACAAGTGGAGTTCCTCAGGATTTCGTACTAAGACTTGTACTGTTTAATATTTAATCAGTGATATAGACAGCAGGATCAAGTGTGCCATCAGCAAATTTGCAGATGACACCAAGATGAGTGGTGCTGTTGATGAGCCAGAGGGAGCAGGTGCCATCCAGAATGACCTGGACAGACAGGACAACTGGACAGGTGGGCCCAGGTGAACCTCATGAGGGTCAACAGCACCAAGTGTAGGGTTCCTGCACCTGGGTTGTAACAATCCCCATTATCAGTACAGACTGGGGAATGGGATGTTAGAAAGCAGCCCTGCAGAAAATGACCTAGGGGTGCTGGTGGACAAAAATCTGGAGATGGGTCAACAGGGCATGCGTGCAGCCCAGAAAGCAAATCACATCCTGGGCTGCATCAAAAGAAGTGTGTCCAGCAGACTGAGAGAGATGATTCTGCCACTTTGCTCTGGTAAGACTTCACCTGGAGTATTGTATCCAGCTCTAGAGCCCTCAATACATGATGGATATAGACCTGATGGAGTGAGTCTAGAGGAGGGCTGCAAAAATGATCAGGTGGCTGGAACATCTTTACTATGAAGACAAGCTGAGGAAGCTGGGGTTGTTCAGCCTGGAGAGAAAAATGCTCCACGAGACCTAATGACAACCTTCCAGTACCTAAAGGGGGCCTACAGAAAGGCTAGAGATGGACTGTTTGCAAGGGTTTGTAGTGATAGGACAAGGGGCAATGGTTTTAAGTCAGAAAATAGAAGATTTAGATTGGATGTTAGGAAAAAATTCTTTACTATGAGGGTGGCTGAAAAATGGAACAGGTTGCCCAGGGAAGTAGTTGACACCTCATCCCTGGACATATACAAAGTGAGGCTTGACAAGACCTTGAGCAACCTGATCTAGTTGAGAGTGTCCCCTCATAGTGCAGTGGGGTTGCACTAGATGATCTTTGGAGGTCTCTTCCAACTGAAACTATTCTATGATTCTATGATATGGAAATATTAAAGCACTGGCAAAAGATATCAATGGGTCTTTGTTAGTAAAAATTTTCTAAGTGTGTACTTACACACAACTGTAAACCACACATTTTGGGGCACATTTGGGGAACTTTTGAATAAGATTACAAGGTATTTTAAGAGAGCTTGTATTTAGCACCAACAGAAGTGCTACTCCTGATCTACTTATGGCAATTCAAAAGTTGTAAGATTAGAGGGATATTTGAAAAGTAATTTTTAACAAATCAAAGAAAGAGCATACTGTGGAAAGCAGACTATTACAGGTATTACATTTCTACTGCAGCTAAAGGAGAAACTAGACCAAGAGAAAGGCACTCAAGCAGCCAGAGTACATAAATTCTCTGGCAGAATAGAGAGCAATTGAGGTGCCACTGAAATATAAATTGTAAGATCATTGCAGGTATTGAACAAGTTAGAGTGTTAATGTTCCAGATGTTGCAAATGATTCACATGAGTTTTCTGCTGCTATGGTTGTACAATGTAATAGAACCAGACTGAATACACAGTGACAGAGAAAATACTGAAAAAACTGTGGATCCAGTTTAGTATCACAAGAAGCTCACACTCCATCATCATATGAGTAAGCCAGGTCTGAGTGACTCACTAGCTTGAAAGATCAAGACTTATTGCAGCCTTGCAGTAAGCAAAAGTTGGGTTAGAATGTGTCTCACATCCAGACACTGCAAAAGGGTCTCCTTAATGAGTCTGATAACATTGAGCTTCTCTTCGGGCTACATAATGCTTGCAGGATATGGTACAACTTACATTTTTTTAAAATGTAAATATACCACAATCCTAGTTATACTTTCAGCTAAAAGTCTATCCAATACATTGGATATAATAATAACACAGTTTTAATAAACATTAAAACTAAAGTGCCCTGATTGCAGAATTCAATATATTATGCAAATATTTATATTTTTTAAAAAGAAGAATCTGATCTGATATCTCTACAACACAGATTCAATCTCTAGGACAAATTTAGTATGCATATTTTCTCAAAGTAGTTTTATTTTGTTCAGTCAGGAATGATCAGAGTGTAATTAGCAAGGAATTAGTCATTACTGATTCATCTTATCTGTGTTTTAAATAAAGTATTAATCTGCAGTGCAGAATATGCTATGTATCTTAATTTTAAAATGATTTAGGAATATTAAATGCCCAGCAATGTTCTCTAATACAGTACAATTGGCATTAATATTCCAAGAAAATGTACAGACAGTACAATCAAAAACAATAGTTTTTTAAATAAAAAATAAAATCAAGGGAAACATGCTATGTGATGGCATCTTGGAAAAGAAAGGGAATTTTTCATATTACACTGAAGATTTTTAGCACCATATCTGATTAATATGGATGCTCACTCACACATTTTGCTACCCATAGCAATGGAACAGTTCTAATCCCATTTGCATTACTACAGAGAGGTAAATATCCTCAAACACTGAGCAGCTTCAGACAGTTAATATCAGTAAAGTAAACAGTGGTAAAACAGCTATTTTGCATCTTGAAAGATAGCTTTTGCTGTAAATCACATATTAGAAGAAACAACAGGATGGGATATGTCACTACATCAGTGTCACAGAGTATTATGAACTGTACCAATATCTGACTGACAGAATATAGATATGATGTGTCACAACAAAAGTAAAAGTATGAACAGACAAGTAGCACCCCAACATATCCAAAAATTTTTTTTTATATGTGCAGTTACTCAATAAAGGAAACCTATGTGAAGCAAAACCTAACCTTTTTTCAAAAATGAAATGATTAACCAAAGGTCCAAGCCTTGAGAATCTGTAAGTACAACAAATCTGAAAAGATTTGTGAACAGATCATTTCTTAAGATTAGGACCAAGTTAATTGAAAAACATGCTTTCTACTCTCTTGCTGTATTTTGTCAAATAATATTTTTTCTTAAACTCTAAAAGCCCAAGAAAAGACTATTGAATGAGTCTGCTGTGACAGAAGTGATTTGATAGAATTATTCCAAATCAGTTATTTTCCATAATCTAAGGTTATACTTCTCAGGAAAGTCTTTGAAAAAATATATTTCCTGTAAGGATGCACTGTGTTGTAATCAAACCTTAACTGTACTGATTTATTTTAGAAAAAATTGACTCAGAGTAAACAGTTATTACTCTTCCTCTCTCATCTTCCTCTTATTACATCACCTCATTGATTAACTAAAATATGCCAAGACAGATGGAAAGATCACAGAAATAACTTTAAAGTAGCACTAAATCAAGGCCTTAGTAATACCTTACTTTTTGGATACACTACACTTTGTTTTGAGCAGCAGTTGGAGTGTAATTAGTGCAACTTAAAAAAAAAATTGAATTCTTTATTGACTGAAGAACTGTTCAGCATAGAAACTAACTCCAACTAAGTCTTTTCTTTTCAAAAAAGAGGGAACAGGCAGAAATTTCAAAATAACTTCATTTCTAGCTCTCCCATTACACAGATACTGTCCAGGTAGTGCAAAATACAAGGAAGGACTGTGAGATTGTTGTGACGTGAAAATATAAGTCAATATAATAGTCTTCTTTCAACCGAAGTTGCAAGATTTATCCTTGTCTAGTTACAAAACCTTGTGACAAACAATGAGAACTTATCACAGGTCTGTTGATGTCCAAAGCGAAATCACCTAAGGCAAAGCAAGATCACAGAAATGCATCCAGATGAATCTTGAAAGTGCTTATAGAAGGAGAATCCACAACCTCTTTGGGCAGCCCGTTCCAGTGCTCTGTCACACATATTAAAAAGTTGTTCCTTATACTGAGGTGGAACTTCCTGTGTTACAGTTTATGTCCATTGCCCCTCATCCTATCACATAGCATCACTGAAAAGAGATGGGCCCCTTCTTCTTGAGACCCAGCCTGACTACCTTGATGTCCTGTACATGCTGTATAATGGAATTCAAGATGATCTGTTCCACGATCTTCCCTGGCCCTGAGGTCAGAGTGACAGGTCCCTGGGTCCTATTTACGGCCCTTCCTGAAGATGGGAGTCAGATTTACCAACCTCCATTCCACTGGGACCTTTTCAGTTACCCAGGACTACCTTATATACCCAGGAATACGTTATGGAGAGGGGCTTCCTTTATGTTTCTTTAATTAAAAACAGGATGGATGAAAGAAGGTACCACTCTATACGTGCTTCTTGGTCTTGTCTTCCCAAGGAGTAAAGCTTGCCACTTTTGTGTGGGGTTTCCTCCTCTTGAGGACAAATTATAGAAGCCTAATTAGTAAAAGATTAATAAAATAAAAAAATAAAGTTGATACTGCAAATATAAGCTAATGTCTTTGAATTATTCAATTATTTTGTCCTATACCTATTACATGAGGCCTTTTTGCTGACAAATGACGTGCCTTAGAACATAGCCAAGGATGCTTTACCCAAAATAATATCTGAATTTGTTTGTTGTTTGCTGACTGACAAATTTCAGAGAGACTGTTGACTCAAAGGTGTAGTGCATTATTCTTCAATCTCCATTAAAGCTTTCTGAGAATGCAATGAAATGACCTTAATAACCTTGGCTATCCTGCTTTGGCAGGGGCATTGGACTAGAACTCTGGAGGGCCCAATGCCTAGCATTCTATGATTCTATGACCTCTTGTTCTGTTAACAGATTCTCATCCTTATTCAAAAGATCTGTATAATTCTGTCTTTTAATTTTTATCAAATGAAAATTTAACAATGGATGAAAGCATTTGGGGTCCTTTTTCCCCTTCCTTTCTTGTGTAAATAATCCCTTTGATAACAGATGACAGGTAAGACAGGAATTAGTTTTCCTCTAACAAACAGTGATAATATAAACAGTCTGCTATGGCTAGGAACATATTGTAAAATAAAAAGAAAATCACAATATTTTGTTTCATGAAACAGTGAAACAACAATGAATTCAGAATGACAACATTCAAAATTCAGGACTTCATACCCCACACCTGTAACAATGTACATGATTATATATTTTACCTTTATTACTCTTCTTCCACTACAGTACCAAATCAAAAAAGAATGAAAAGAGACTTCTGTACTCCCTCTGTAATTTTGCCAATTAATTTTGTATATTTTTAATTAAAACTATTTTAACTTTCCATATCAACCTTTCTGAAATTAATGCTGTATTTTTAAAAAAAAGAGATTATCTGTGTTGTTAGATTTTTCACGTAATTGTACAAATAAGTTTAAAGGCAGCATGTAGGTAAAGTTGTAAGCACATGACATTTTTTGCAGTAAATGTTTTTTATTATGTTGAAGCGTGCATAAAACCCCTGCCATATATTCTAATTCTATTCCATATGTCACTTGGGGCTTGAATTCTACCAGTAACTAATCTATCAGCAAGAACCACAACTTTTTTTACAAAGTACTTTATGTTTATATAGAGATCCATTTAATCATTACAATTAATATGTTTAAATCCACCATGTTATAATAAATACTTTGAAACTTAAGAGAAAAAAAAACTTAGGAAACTAAGGGAGAAAACTATTCACTGACTTTTTTCTCCTTGAACAAGAATGGGCAGATTGGGTCACATATGATCAAGAACTTGTGTACACAACTGTATACCTGTTCACGGCACATTTAACATTTCAGATCGCACTTCAGGCTTGTAAAATATAGTAGGAAATGTTTCCTGCTCTTAAAGCAGTTATTCCTCTTTGTGCCTTTTATTGCATAAAAGTTATATATTTAAGAGTAAATGCAGCTTTTCAGCATTTGCTGTTCAAATAATTGTGCAAAAGTAAAACTCAACTTTCCAAGGGGAAGGAACATGTTCACTCATTTGGAGAAATAGAAAGCTGTTTCAAAACAATTTATTTGCTTTTCCAGTTAATCAGTAACTAAAAACATCTTTCTGTTTTGTTGCATTCTTTTTTTCACTGGCAAGAGACTATAATAATACTATAATTTCATTTTATGATGGACCCAGAAGTTTCTCTCCCTAACAGCCTTCTCAGACTTTCAGCATCATTGTAATGATTGCAAGACATGAATGCCTCCTGTAGTGTTCACAGGGGCTTCGTTTTATAATATAACATATTTTTATAAGCAAGTGACAATTCCCTGTGTTTTCATTTCTAAAAAATAATTTAGAATGTATATTATGAGTTCAAATAAATACAATAACTAATAAAACTGCAAAGGAGGGTCTGATTTTTTTCTTCTATAAGATTCTTTGTTAAATTTCTGTTGTATCTCATTGCAGTGTTCAAAGAAACTAATAAAATATGGTGAGATATAAAGATGTGTAAGAGTAAATAGTTTCAGATATTGGAGACTTGGAAATTGAAAATAAAATAAAAATAAGAGAAGAAAGCTTTTCCACTTAAAGATGGCTTCATGTTTTTCATCTTGGAAATCTATACTGAAATGCCAGTCCTCTCCTAGCTAGAATGTTTCTTATACATAGCTCATCTAATTTCTAAATTATAGTTTGTTTCTGAAGTATGGTTCTTCCTAATCTTGAATACAGAGGAAACAGTTAAGTTCCTCTAGGCTTATAGGTGCTCATTTCTTCCAAACCAAGAACATTATAGCTGTGCTCATCCGTTTTTTCAAGGGAACTGCTGTCTTTTGTCTATAGAAGCAAAAGTTGTCCATCATCAGTTCCTGGCAGCCAACATATCATTATTTGAAAGACTACAATGAAGACCAAGAAGAGTAAAATATCCAGCTCTGGCAATCTGCTGTTAAATAAGTGCAGATTTAGGGGATTTTCTAGTGCAAAGGGCAGTGGAATTCATAAGGCAGGTTTCTAAAGATTCATGTAGGGCCTAATTAGAAATGGAGACTTCAGAAATGAACTAGAAATTAATTTCTTCAAATCCAATAAAATATAAGCAAGTCTCATGCCAAGAATCTTTCTGTGATGCAAAAAAGAAAGAGGAGGTGAGGCAAAGAGAGACAAGGGGAGGGGAGGTAAAGGAAGACGTTTGCATAATGTTAACCTGAGCTATTGAGCTTTCCTTCATTTTCCAGTGTGTGAGCAATTCCAGTCAAATTTACCATAGTGATATGAAACTACACTGACTAATAACCTGTTCTAAACTTAAAACTAATTGTATCCTCTAATCAGGAAGCAGTGGTATTTCATGGTGTTCAGCTGACAACTGCCAACTCATTTCTCAGCTATTTAAGTCCATGGAATGCTTTCAGCCATTATTACTGATCAGTAACAATCTATCTATATATAATTTTTTGTACTTCTACTTCTACAGGTGTTGTTTTGCTCAGTTCCTTCAGTGGCAGGGAATGGTGAAAGGAATAGTAATGCACACCTGATGAACATGGGGTTTAGATGTTGGTTCCATAAGTTGAATCTTGGGTTTTATGATCATGAGGTTGGAGAATATTCTGTTGGGTGTATGCTATAGACCACCCACCCAGGATGAGGAGGCAGACAAGGCATTCTACAAGTGGCTGGCAGAGGTCTCACAAACTCTAGCCCTTGTTCTGGTGGGAGACTTCAAGCTACCAGATGTCTTTTGGAAGCATAACATAGCAGAGAGGATCCAGACTAGGAGTTTCCTCAGGTGTGTGGAAGGTAATTTCCTGACACAGTTGATAAGGGAGCCTACGCAAGGAGGTGTCTCTATATCTGCTGTTCACAAAGAGGGAAGGACTGGCAGAAGATGTAGCAGCTGGTGGCAGTTGGGCTTAGAGACAACAAAATAGTGAAGTTATCAGTCCTAGATAAAGTAAAAAAGTGGGGTTAGCAAAAAATACACCATGGACTTCTGATGAGAAGACATCAGAAGACATTGGCCTACCCAGGACACTGGCTGAGAGAATACCTTAGGAAGTAGTCTTAAAGGACAAAGGGGTCCAGGAATGCTGGACACTATTCAAGAGGCAAGCCTTAAGGGCACATGAGAAGGCTGTCCCTGTATAACAAAATGGCAGGGAAGATGACTGGTCTGACTGAACAAGTAGCTTTTACTGGGACACAGGTGTTCAGGCCCCTGAGATGAAAGATAAGGACAGAGACACCAAGTTAGGTAGGAGTGTTGATCTCATTGAGGGTAGGAAGTCTGTGCAGAGGGACCTGACCAGGCTGGATCAGTAGCCAAGGCCAGTAATATCAAGTTTAACAATGCCAAGTGACAGGTCCTACACTACAGTCCTGTGCAACAGTCCAGGCTTGAGGAGGAGTGGCTGGGAAGCTGCCAAATAAAAACATTCTGGGACTCTTGGTTGATAGTTGTCTCTTATATAGCTGAATATAAATAAGCAGTGTGCCCAGGTGGCCAAGAAGGCCAACAGCATTCTAGCTTTTATCAGCAATAGTGTGATCAGAAGAAGGAAGTGATCTTGCCCCTTTGCTAGCCAGTATACCTTGAATACTGTATTCAGTGTTGGCCCCCTCACTACAAAGAAAGACATTGAGCTGTTGGAACAAGTTTAGAGAAAAGCAACCAAGCTGATGAAGGGTTTAGAGAAGAACAAAAATTTTCTTCACAGAGAGTGGTTAAACATTGGAACAGGCTGCCCAGAGGAGTGGTGGAGGCACCATCCCTAGAGGTGTTTAACAGACAGGTAGATGAGGTGTTAAATTGGATGATTTAGTGGCTATGGGTTTTAGGGTGGACAGTTGGACTTCATGATCTTAAAGGTCTTTTCCAACCTTGATGATTCTATAATTCTGTGATCTTAAAAAACAAACCACAAAAAAACCCAAACAAACAATCACTAAAGTGTATCATGTATTATAGGCCATTAACTTTAATTCTTTAATTATAGTTCTGAGAAACCCTGGAACAAATATCTGGAAGGTAATGAGTATGACTGGCAGAAACCATGGAGGAAATCATGGCAAACCACCTCATATCTTTCTGTAGCAGGCATCTTAGATTAAGTAAAAATAGTTGATACAGCATATCCTTTCATTAATAAAGATTTTTATAGCCACACATTATTTGCTGGAAGTTGAGACAGCATATTTTAGAGAGGTACAAAACTGAGTAACACTTGTCTATATAACTGTAATGAAAAATTCAATATAATCAGGGAACAACTAATAAACTTTCTGCAGCAGTCAGTGCAAAGTCTAGCTGTGTTCAAGGCTTTCATTAGAAATTATGATAACGATATATAATCTCAGTGTAAGATAAGTTCAAAACAAGACTAAAACTCATCTGAACCTATTTGATTTTTATCTACAAAATGGTTGATGAACTACAGTTTTCCCGTATTGCATTTGCAAATATACTGAAACTGTGCTGGTTGCAGCTACTTGTAGAATGAATTAATTTTAAATAACTCTTTTTTTAAAAAATCGAAGCATTTTTCTCAAATTACTAGAGTTCTGTAACAATATAAGCAAAGATAAAATTAATTAATCAGTAACCAGCTAACCTGATTTGGACTGTTTGTTCTACAAAAATTGGTCTGAATGTAAATCAAAGCCATCCTACGGTTTAAGGGGAAAGAGAAAATAAGTAACTTCATACTTCACTACGATAACAACAAAAACACACACAAAACATGTGAAGTAATATTTGGATTCTAGCTGTGTGTAGTAAGAGCTCATTTGATATATACATCTTAATTTTGGCATTATGCTTCAGAGTAGATGTAAAGCACTCTGAAGGAGATTATAAACATGCGACGTTCATCATCACCAATGGGCAAATTACATTCTTAATAATTTGAGTGGAGAGAGGCCAGGACATCCAAGGAAACAGTAAAGAAAGAGAAAGCTGAAAGATGACTTGGAGTTCCTCCACTTGTATTTTCCACTGGGTTAAGGTTTAAACCAGTCCCAGCAACTCACAGCCAGCTATCTTTTGGGTTCTTCTCTCTGTTATTACTATAAGCCCGTGAGCCACACTTCAACAAGAGTGCATTAGAGTTTTAGAAAAGGTGGAAAACCTTTGAACAAGTTACCACAATAGTTAAAAATAGTTAAGTAGTTAAAAGTTGCTATTTTCCAACTTGCAAAAAGAACTAATAAGATTCAGACTATCACCTCCTAAATCATTACTTGTGATAAGATCTACATCTTTTTTCCTCAGATCAAAGAGGTCCATATTTTCATCAATTTTTTGCCAGATAGTGTCTTATCTCAAATATGATACCAAACATAGCAAGAGCTGATACTATCTAAAAAATGGTAAGAACAAGATAGCAGATTTTCTACCTGCATAATGCTAGTGCTTCTAGTTTTTTCTTATTTTGTCTCTGGCAATATACAGAGTTTATAGAGCACACAAGCAGAAACTTCTAGTTTGCCACACCATTGAGAAATTTGTGTTTCCTGACTTCCACAGAGAATATAAGGTTTGTGAGCCATAATAAAAGAGAGGAGTTATGCAATGGAGGTTCAAGGTGAATTTGCCTTGGAGAGGTGCCATAATTTTCAAATATTGGTTTTTAAATTATTAAAAATAGTTAATTTAACATCAGAATGTGCGAGCAAAGCCATTTTTGTAATTGTGCAGCTAATAATATAATTAAAATATATTTTGCTTTGACAGTAAGCAAAGAATTACCTTGCTTAAGTTGCCATGATTTCATGGCATCATGAAGTGTTAGAATTGAAGCTTCACCTCCATTTTTCTAAATATATTACATTCCCTTACCTTTTGGATAATATACCAAAGCCCAAAATTAAATATAGCATAAGGAACAATAACTTGTGTTTGGTTTATTTTCTGAGTAATTTATTTTTCTCTATTTTTGTTGTTTGCAGAAAGACAGTTCAGACCAAGCTTCACATACAGTCCAAAATCAAGCCATGAGAACTCTTTTATATACAAAATTGTGGTGGAGTAAATAATTTTGATCTGTAGTGGACAGATGTTTTCTGTGAGATCAAGAATTTAACATCAGGCTTGAGATCCCTCCCTGGTTTTTGAGTAAGTGCATACCAGGGGTTCAGGCGGGATTTACTTGCCCTCTGGATGGCCTTCTGGGCGTACTGGTCCCATGTGACAGTATGTCCCAGTCATAAAAGAGGTGGGGAAATGGAAGAAGGCAGGGAGAATGACTTCTGGGTGATCATTGTGCTTTCCACAGAAAGATTCCTGTTAAATTTAGGTCTTTCAACTACTCTGAATCCTACTCTGGGTCCTGCTGATAAGTTTAATTTCGTAAGTTATTTGTATCTATATGTCTAAAGTGGGATGGTGCAATAAACTGTCTCTAATATGTTTATAAAGAGCTTTTAGTTGTGATTTCTTGCTGAATCCTGGACCTAACAAAAACATATTGCATGACAAGGATCAGATTCAGCAGTTCCTCAATGGGACTTGTTAGTGGGGTGCTGCTATGTGGGGTGTTTCTGTTTCTGAAACTATTGAATTAGTGGGACTCATTAGTGGAGTGTTGCTGGGCAAGGTGCACTACCATAAGGAATGGTAAGGGAAAGGGTATTTCCCACTCCCACCCTCTGGTTTTTTTTTGGTTGGTCAGGTTTATATTGATAATTTTTGAGTTCAGTGTAATTTGTGGGGTTATTATCTGTGTCCTATACTTGCGTGTGTGTGGTGTGACCAGTGTGGACATCCACTTGTGAGTCCCCACAGTCCATCTAACATACAGAGATTCTTCCTCAGGAATGCTGTGAGCAGCACTAGCAGGAGAAAAGTATCAGCACCATCACAGGAAAGTTTTGAGTGGGAAAAGGAACTCTGGAATCCTCTATGGGATTGGTGGAAAACATGTACTTGTGTGCCCCCATGAACCATTGGAGACAGAAAGACCCTATGGAAGTATTAAAGTGCTAGGAACAATTAGTGGAAACAGCAGACAGAAAAAACAACCCAGGTGGGGGCATAGGGGGTGCCTTACTTTCGGCATATGAAGTGTTAATCGAGTGATTACAAGATTACAGACAGTATAAGCCAGAAAAATCAAGCAGAGCTAGGCTCTACTACAGATGACAGATCAAAGAGAGCAATTAGAGGAAAAAGGCACTAAATTAGCAACACCATATGTGGTTCATGTAGTGAAAAGAAAGCAGGGGAAAACATTCATGCCTGTAGGTTCAGGCAATTGTCACTAGTCCAGACTGGGATCCTGAAACTTGGGATGGTTATATTTGGGATAATGATTTTAGGGAAGACGTAGGAAAGGCTAATGCAGAGTGGGAGGGGAGTGTGTTTCAAACAAAAGGAAAGTGGGCTGCACCTGTGCTCTATAGGAGAGCAATTTGTACACGTCCAGGACAAACAGAGAGGCAAGATGAACTAACTGATTTTATCCCAGGGTATAAAAAGAATCAGTTGAGCAAATATAGACAGCAACTGGAAGAGAAGCCTCAAGCATGGTTGTTGTGGCTGATGGAGGAGGGTGTAGAGGCTGTTTTGCTTGATAATGAAGATGCAAAAATATTCATGGGACTAACAAATGATGTTTCTGTACAATCTACCCTTCAGCAGGTTGATGGGAAAGGATGAAACTTAGTTGATATCATAGCAGAAAGACTTGCTGATTACCACACTACTGATGGTGGTTGGCTAGCATCCAGCTCTGACTGGATAATGCTTTGCCAAGCCTGTAATCTGTTGAAAGATAAAGCGATGAAATTAGCTGTGTAACTTGGGTATCCTGAATTGTTTATGAGAAAACGAATGCTGCCAGGCATGAGAAATAAATTACTGGAAGGATGCCCAGCAGCCTGGAACCCATATTTGATCCCCTTATTGATGGCAGAGCACAGTAATCCTATAGAGGATGTAATCAAAAAAATGCAACAACCAAGTGATTTGCCAGGTATAGATGTAGAGCAGCTTACTCAAAAACCCTGAGCACATCAGAAGCTACAAGATGACAGGAAAGAAAAAGCCTAGTGAACAAACCAAATTGTTTCACTCACTCATACAGAAAAGTGTAAGTCAACAGAAGATTTATGGTGAACCAGTCAAAGTGTTGTGCCAGTTGATGTGGCAACACAATGTCCATGCCATACAGACAGAAATACAGCAATTCACTGACAGGCAGGAAGCACTAGAGTCCTGGGAAGATATGAAGCAAACTGTTCTCCTCTTCAAGCTGAGAAAGGGGTTGCCCTCCTCCTTCCAACAGTCACCCACACGACTCATCCAAAACAGGAATACAGGTTGACCAAGCTCTGGTCTGTGATACATTTCATTGTAATATTCTTCATAGAGATAATCAGCCATTTGTACCCTATAATATTTTTTGGGCCACCTGAAATTAACAAATGGCCTGAGCTCTAGTAGACACGGGAGCAGAGGTCACAATCATACATGGGAACCCGGGTAAACATAAAGGTTAGACAACACCAGTATGGGGCTTAGGAGATCAACCAGATCAACCTACCCAAGAAAATCTCACTCAGATAGCTCTGAAAATTACTGATTGGCCAAAGCAAATATTTCAAGTTGTGATTGCCATGACACAAGATTATATTCTTGGAACAGAAACATTATGTGCCTGATCATTGAGTATTGATGGCACCTGGTAGACCTTTGGGTTTGCCTGGTGGTTAGTTCAGGTGATCCAGGTAGGACAAATTGTGCAAGAAGCTGACATCCCAATAGGTACCCAGTTAGTAAATTTGAAGCAATAGCACATACTGGGTGGAGATGATGATATGTAAGCCACAATTAATGATTTAATGGAAGCCAGGGTAATCCAATATGCCCATTCTCCACTCAGTGCTCCCATCTGGCCAGTAAAGAAGCCAGATGGTAGATGGCCCATGACAGGTGTCAATAAGGTGATCTCATCTGTCAAGGTCTGTAACTATTATTATTTTATATTTTGTTTATGAGGAAATATTAGCCACTGCACATACATGCCCCACAAATTGCAAAAGTAACCAACCTTAACATTTAGGCAAAATAAACCAGTTTATTTAAGGGAAAAGGCACCAAGTTAGTAATGGGTCTCAGGAAAGGGTGGGGGAAAGTCAGAGAAAATAGGTTTTAAAGAGATGAATCACCAGCTTTTAAGAAAAGGAAAACAACTAAACAACCAAAAAAATACAAAAAACCCCCAAAAAAACCCAAAAAAAACAAAAAAAAAAAACCAAAAACCCACCCACCAAACAAAACACAACAATCAAAACCCCCAAACAACCCCCAGATTTACACTTTTTCAACCTCCAAGGTTCCCAGAGAATTGGTGTCTTGCCACCAAGGTCACTGCCTCATTGAAGCCGATGATGTCAAAGGAAGAGGGAGAGACTAGTTCAAGAGGAAGTGGAACACAATTTTCTCCTTTTTCCTCTGAATTTTATAGCCAAAATATTTATGCCTTTCATCAATGATTGCCAGAGACTGCAACCTGGTAACTGCAGGCCTTCCAATTTGCATTAGCTGTCTGGCAGCTTTGTATCAGGAGTCTGATTTACATTTTATCTTATCAGTCTGCTAGGTGGCTGTTACCATATCAAAGGAGAGGGGGATCTGCTGCTGAAAATAACTTTGTTATCTTTTGAAGAGTGTAGACAGAGCAAATGGCACCATCTCATGTCAGCTTCTATGTAATTTTGCTGATTCAGGAGACATTGTTTTCAGTTTACTGACTTGGCCGTGACATTTCACGCTGTGGCTCTTGAGTCAGCATACATATCCCGTTTCGTGTGGTTATTTTGTAATCTGTACCATGTGGCTCTTTTTGGATTCTGTGCCTTTGGCAGACCAGCTCATCTTTGATGTCTCCCACCCAGGGGGCTGACTGGAGCCATCCCTTCCCAGCAGCATTACCTGCACAAGGGCACGGGACGTTCCACCGAACCACACAGCTCCCTGCAGTATATGTCCAGGTCTTTTTCTGGCTCAAAAGTCAATAACTTTCATGTTGGGGGTGGGAGGAACAGTCCATTTACCACACGTTTACCACATCACAGCAGTCCCTGAATAGTGACATTAATTCAGAAAATTCAAAAGCACAACAGTGTTTGGTGTGTGGTAGTTGGCCTTGCCAACACATTTTTTGCTATTCCCATACCATTCCAGGCACAAGATCAGTTAACATTTAGTTGGTGTGGAAATCAGTATACTTCTGAGCTACCACAAAGGTATAAACACAGCCCCATTTATAGCCACCAAGCAATACAAAGAACACTAGACAAAGCCGGAATACAGTGACCTCAAGAGGTCCAACTGTGCAGTATATTGATGACACCTAGTCAGGAGGTGGTAGATGAACAACTAACCCACACTTTGAAGGCAGGCAGCTGGGCAATAAACCCTCAGAAAATCCAAGGACCCACCAAAAGTGTAAAATACCTTTGTATCATGTAAACAAGAGATTCCAGAACAAGTGCAAATCTGTTTTTGAGACTGGCCAACACCAGAGACCAAAAGACAAGTGCATCAGTTTTGGGGGATGGTGAGGTTTTGGTGGGCATATTTATCAGGACTAACTGTAGTTCAAAAGCCTTTGTATAAGGGTATGCAGAAAAAAGCACATTTTGAGTGGGAACAGCCCCAGCAGGGGGTCTTCAAAAGGCAAAGATGTTAATTCAGGGGTATAAGTAGTTATACCCTATTATGCCAGGTCCTGATGAACTTCTCAAGAAGCTGACGGCTTTGTGGAGTCTATGGCAATTACAAGAAGATCATCATTGACCTTTGGGATTCTAGTTCCAAAGGCTCACTAGTGCTGAGTACTGCTATACTACATTCAAAAAACAGCTCTAAATGTTGGGTCATGAAGTGCTTATTCGATCTCCTTCACCTGTAGCATCATGGGCTACTGGACCAGTTAGTACTCGTAAGATAGGAAGTGCACAGGGAAGCTACTGTTCTGAAGATGATGTGGTATATGCAGTGCAAAGCCAGGTCTGCATTTCCTACATACATTGCACGAACAAGTGACACATGGGGTAGAAGGAGCCCCTGACACTCAACAGCAGGTGCAGGAAAATTGTCAGATGGGAAAATGGGGTGTGCCATATGAACAATTAACTACAGAACAATATGAAATGGCATGGTTCACTGATGGCAGTCATAGTGTTCAAGGAAAACAGAGGCTGTGGCATATAATCCTGTCACTCAAACCCAACTGGTAGTGACCAAAGAAAAGGGGAGAAGCCAATTAGTGGAATTGGTGGCTGCGTGGCAAGCCATCGGTGTCACGTCAGTAAATCATATCTGCCATAATTACATGGACTCCTGGGCAGTGGCTCGGGGGCTAGTACATTGGCTAACCAGATAGAAAAGAGATGATTGGCAGATAGGTAAAGGATGTTTGGGGAAAAGAAATCTGGAAAAAAATTGTGAGAGGTTTACAGGGTAGGGATGTGTAGGTATTTCATGTTGATGCACATACAACCCAACAAATGGAGACAGCCCTCAAGCAGATGCTTTAGCAAAAATGTGTAATGCTTCAATGGAGACAGGTCAGGCTATGGAAAAGTGGGCCCATAAAAAAAGTGGTCAGAGGGGCCAAGAAGCTACCATAGCATGGAAACAACAAAGAGGTGTTCAGCTGCCACTGGTGGTTAACACAAGTGATTATGACTACCTGTGAGACCTGCGCACTCCTCAGACAGCAGAAGGCACTCTCCCAAGGAGGAGACAAAAGTGTGGCAACTAGACTATGTAGGCCCCCTTACAGAACATCAACGCCAGTGCTGTGTATGTGTAGCAGTAGATATCTATTCCGGGCTGCTCTTAGCTATAGCAAGTCACTATGCTAATGTGTACTACTATTTGCTGTCTAGAAATTATTATCCTACATTATGGAACACCCGTTGAAATTAGCTCTATCCTGGCCCAAACTGGGACACTGAATCACAGCAGAAATAATACTAGATCATTAAAGGATTCCAATACTGTATACTAAAATTAATATTTCAATAATGTATAATAATATAGTATGCCTTATAAGGAGAGGTATTTTGACACTGCCTTCAGAAGGCTTGTCCTCAAGACACAAGTACCCTTGATTATTTTAAAACAACAATAACATGAAGTTAAAGTATTTTTAAAACTATAAAAGGATGAAGAATGTACTCAGAATATCCACACCAAGAAAGTTGAGAACATATGGTAATAATTTAAGATTTGTAATTAGACAGTTAAACAAATATTTGAAGAGATATTGCCTATGCAGTCCAAGTAACACAGGAGTCTTTTTTAAAAATGCTGTCCTACCCAGAACACCTTTTGCTTGGAGCTTGTTTAATTTTTTTGTGATCATGACAAGGTTCAGTTCAGGCACAGTGAAAAAAAAAAAAAAAAAAAAAAAAAAAAAGGAGTTGCTTCAATCACTGGTGCTGTTCCTGCAGGAAACCATGAACTAGATAATTTGTTTGTGTACGTAATATCAAATTACAGATTTAGGTTTGAAGGGAAACTAGAGACCTAATCAACACTAATTAACTAATTAGATCTTCTGCCTAAGTGCAGAAAAGTGAGAAGCTGACATTATAATTGAAGACTGCATCTCCAAACTAAAACAAACAAACAAAAAATTATCGTGCTGAAGTTTTGCTGAAGTTCTATCTTAAAGATTGAAGTGGATTGATACAAACCATCAGCCAAACACATACATGTCCTTTAACTCACTTACTTATGCCAGCGAATGAAAAGAAAAAAGATGGAAAACAAAAAGGCTCATTGATCAAAATAATGACAGTTTAGTAAGGAAGTGAAAAGCCTTGTGTGGAAGTAGAGAAAAAAAGAGGACTTAGTTCACTACTTTCCATTGACAGGTACCCATGGTACCATATAGTATAGAATATCCCTCTCATCAGATTGTACCAGCTGTTCTGATGGTATCCCTTCCTAGTCCCTTGCATATACCAAACCAATTCCTGTTTGAGATGGACAGTGAAAAGACAAAGCTTTCACTAAACTAAACACTGTTCAGCAGTAATCAAAACACTGACATGGTATTAACACTGTTACAGCTATAAATGCAAAGCACAGCACCATACAAACTGTTATGAAGAAAGCTGCCTTCATAACTCTATCCCAGACAGATCAAATGCAAACATAACAGCTGAAAAATATGAAAAAAAAATCTTGTAAGTCAGTAACTCCCACTCTGGAGGGAGGGAGGCAGTGACTGTGTAGTGCTAAATTGTTAGCACCACAACAGGACGGAATTTGCAGTCACTGAATTCAGTCTCCTCTATCATATCCAGACACCAATCTGCATCATAAAGCACTAACATCGTCATATTGGTCCACTTGGGAAGCTTTTCCAAAAGCTCTACTTTGCCATGTCTCAGAAAATAAATCTCTTGTAATCATAGGCCAGTGTAAACTTTCAGAAGAAATTCTTAGTTTCCTATGAAAGCTTCATGCAAATTTGAGCAAAGAGTCAGCAGATTATTTTAAAGGAGGCAGTAAAAGATGTTGGGAAATCTTCCTAGTGCAAAATCTAAAAGGATAGGACTAGCTCACTCAAGGGAGGTGCCACCCCTTCCTACACATTTCCTCTACTCTCTCTCTGCTGAACTTTATCTTCCTTTCTTTACAGAGGCATATTTTCACATTGGTGAAAAAGAAACCTGAGCAGGATTTAAAGTGTCCTCCTGTAATAAGCAAGGCTTGTTTGTGATCTGCATGTAGAAAGAATAAGGACCTGTTAAGGTCAGGTGAGTCTAACTCCACATTTACATGTTTCCCCATGCCCAAGAGCTGTCTTTAACCTTATTATGCAGTAAAACAATAGGCCTGAGAAGAGCAGAGAGAGAAGTTATGATAGAATTCTAGAAGACAAATTTTTGCAAAATAGGATTTATTGGCACTGCCAACAACAACAAAAATAGTAACAGATGTTAAATTGAAGTGCAGTCAAATGCCAGGAGCAAAATGTTTGAGGTGAAGTTTACAATTTCCAAATACCTCATTAGAAAGAGATGAGGAAAACAGATACTTTTTCTATTGATTCAGATACAGGCTGCTATAAACCAGGCAAGGCATGTGAACTTGATGTAGGACCAAAGACTCAGAAATATCTCACAAGCAACTGTGCTGAGAAAAAGATTTAGAGAAGAGCTGTAAAGCTCCCAAAGCAAATTTACATCTGTTAATCAGCTTTGGAAATAGCCTGGGAAGGAAACAGGTTGGGTGGACAGAGTGGGAGAAAGTTCTTTCAGAAATAAACACTGTGTCTGAGAAAACCAAAATAAGTAGTCTAGGAACATATATACTCTCTTTTTCTGACTACATTCCACTGGAATCCAGAACAAGCAGCACACATAAAACTATTCTTCCTCATATTTGCAGAACTGCAAGTGAAGACTTTGGGAACAGTGCTTTAAATATCTGGAATACTAGATAATATTGAGCATGAAAATACTGAGGGTGAGGAGGAGAGGGGAGGAGTCTCTCTCTGCCATAAAATTAATTAAAATTAGAAGATAACATTTTTCTTAATGTGTCTGTGCATCTGCTCCTATATATAAGTGAAAATAAGTTTCAGAAAAAATATCAGCCTAACTTCACAAACATAACTGTGAAGTCTCCAGATGCTATAGCAATATACGTAGTAGAAATATAGTAGAAACAAGGGATGTGAAAACTGTATCTTTAAAGCAGAATTTGGAGAACGTCTAGGAAGTGAAACATAGATTTGCATAGCATATGTAGTTTAAAAGTTGAATAGCTGGACACTGAGTGATATCAGAGTTTTCACTGAACATATCTGGAAGCAGAGAACAATATTTAACATATAAAACTGCTCCATTGGGTTATGGAACAATACTAATTTCACACCTTTCCTAGTTTTTAGCATTTGACTTTGCATCTTTACCAATGCTCTTTTAGTGTGATTTTCTCATGGAGAAATTTATTTATTTATTTGTTTGCTTAAGCTAGCTAAACCAAATAAATATACCTCAGCCTTTCTAGAGGTTTTATCTACATAGATTTTTCTTAACCTGCCCAAGAGCTCTATTCATTACTAACCTGATTTCATGAATGGATGTGGTAATACAGCCATTTGTATTCTAACTCCAGATATCTGACCTTTAGGGACCCTTTGTCTCAGAGATTTGATTTATTATTAGTATAGCTAACAAGGTTACAGTTTTTCAGTAGCAATCTACAATTCAGTTCTAATTTGTAATATCTTGTAATATTTGTAACTTTTGCTTAACCTCAGCTTAACCTCAGCTGCAGACAAGTGTTCCTGAACATATTCTAGACAGCAAAGTTGCATTAATTCCTCCATGCAGATTTAGATCAATGTAAATATAATGTTAAAAAGTATATTTCATGCAAAGAATTTTGTTACATTCTTAGTACCATCATCTTAGAATGTTCTTAGGAGATAAAAAAAATCTGTTAACTCCAAGGGAAAGGATGTCTATACTTGAAAGATTTCATAGGCATACCTATATCATGGATAGCTGCAGCTTTTACCAACATCTCTGTCTCCTGCAAACGTACAGCTAGTATCTGAGAAAGGAGAATTTCACTCAGGGCTCAAGATGTACTCCATAGTTTTAATAAAATAAAGTGCTACTTCTACAATCACATTTGTTCTGCTATATCATTATAGCACATCAAGTCATTTTGTCAGAGTAACATAGGATGACTTTCAAGGCTGAAACAATCTATCATTTCTAAGAGCCACTCAGGTGGTAACTCAGATACTGAGTTATGTCATTACAGGGCACTGTAGTCATAAAGCTAGCTTTTTTTCAGGTGTGATTATATTTAAGAAAGTTTTTCATTTAGCAAACCAGAATCTAGTATTTGACATCAGTAATATAAATGAGAAAGGTTTAGATTGTATATGTATTCTTCACACACTGATCAACACCATCGGGCATTGTTGGAGAATTATTTGGAATGATGGGAACTTTCTAGTCTCTCTAACAATGAAAATTACACCAGACCCTCTCTATTTAGATAGTCTAGACTCATGCTAATCCATATAAACCGACTTTGACTCATTTGTCAATGTTTGGTAATTTAAGCTCATGCCAAGTTAAAAATAAAAAAAAAGCTATTAACAGAATGCCCTAAAATACACTCCCTAGCAAACAGGGAGAACCACTTTTCAATTACTGTAATAGTTCAAGAGAAAGTACAGAATAACCATATCTTCCTCTCTTCCATTTGACCTCGCTACTTCCAAACACACCTTCCTAGAGTCAGAGTGGAAAGTTTTTGAACAACTGATTGACATATAAATGGCAAGCATAAAAATTCAGCCAGTAACTCCCATAACCTCACCAGAAAATGTAATTTCATTCTTTGGTGCTGAAAATTCACATTCAAAGGCTGAACAGATACCCTAAGCCCAAGAATCTCTTCTGTACAAAGGTGAACAATCAGCAGCTTTGAGAGGTATAGAAGATGATTCAGAGAAAATGCCAGAGAGAATCCTCCAGTTATACAACTTAGAGAATAAAGTCAGTGTCACAAAATGAACACATATCTCTGTTTCAATATGCAATACCAATCATTAAATTGTAGGGACATCTAATGTTATGTTTTAAAATGTAAAAAGCTTATTTTAGTATTACAGGATTCTGGACAGAGGAACATTCTGGTCTGTGACAGAAGTCAATGTGTACAGAAGAGACAGAGCTCAGAGGCAGACATTAGCATTGAGCTGAAAGGTCTTCATTTCAGGACTGACATATGAAGCACAATGGCATATTTCATATACTATATACAAATATAATCACTGAATTATGTATATAGTCATCATGATCAACAATACTGTACAATAAATCCTACTTTATTTTTCACATAATTGTAAGTTGTAAACTCCTATGTGTTTCTTTCCACCTGTGCTGGCTTTGTCAGGGATAGACTTAATTTCCTTCACAGCAGCTAGCATGGGGATATGTTTTGGATTTGTACTGGAAACAATGTTGATTATACACAAGCGATTTTTTGTTATTGTTGAGCAGTGCTTGCACAAAACTTTGCATACTATTGCACCAGCAAGCAGGCTGGGGATGCACAAGAAGTTGGGAGGGAAACCAACTGGGACAAAAGGGGTATTTCATACCATATGACATCATGCTTAGCATATAAATCTCAACGAAGGAGAAGGAAAGGGAAGACATTCAGAGCAAACACCTTTATCTTCCCGAATATCTGTTATGCATGATGGAGCCCTGCTTTCCTAGAGAAGGCTGAGCACCTGACTGCCGATGGGAAGGGAAGAATGAATTCCTTGTTTTGCTCTGTTCATTAAACTGTTTTTCCCCCAACTCACAAATTTTCTTACTATAACTCTTCCAGTTCTCTCCTGAATCCCACTCTGAGGAGAGTCAGCAAACTGCTGTGTGGGTCTTAGTTGCCAGCTGGGATTAAAGCACAAGTATGTCCATAGCTTAATATCACCTACCATCTATTGTTTTTTGTTTTGAAAAGAGAAGCCAAAATATTATCCCAGCTTTAATGACTGCTTGCAACACCTTCTATATCATATTTATCAAATTATGCATATTTTTCCATGAAAATGACCCACTTTTTTTTTTCCAGTATTGATTCCTCTCTCTTCTTCTTAATGCCCATGTCATAACAGAACCCTAACTATAGATCGAGAACTGCACTATTTGGAAAAAGAAAAAAAAAATTTAAGGGTCTGACTCTAGCATACTAAGTAGAAATACTAATGTAAATGTGTTTTTCCTAAGTAATTAGAACTAGAAACAGATTAATTCATAAAGCTGTTACAACTAGCAAATGAAGAAGACTTCTTGCAGTGTTTTCTGGCTCAAAGGTATGTTTACAAATAGTACAATAGTTCTCATTTGCATACTTTTCTACATTATACTCTTTAAACAAGCAAACAAAAAAAACCCCAAAGCAACACAAAAAACCATAAAGCCTTTCAGCTCAGAAAATGCAGATATTAACTTGAAGTGGGAAAAAAATTGCCTGTCACACGAAACAAAACTGAAGTAAATCTCCCATGGTTTTAAGAACTCAGTGGAGATTCAGAGTTTTCTTTTATCTGATATAGAGCCAACAGCACAAGATTTTACAACTTTCAATAGATCTAAAGCTTGTGCCACAAAAGTAAATGACATACCATCAGCTCTATTTTTCCAATGTCTGTCTGCTTTTTTGCCATTTGTTTCTAAGCATTTTGTAAATAACTCACAATTTCATCTTTATCAAATAATCAAATAATAAGAGATTCATCAGATCTATTTCTGTTGCTTATATGAAGCTATGTGTTTCTGAAGCTATTACTGAACTTCTTGACATTCTATATTGATACCAGTACATGGGAAAAAACAGTTCTGTTTTTTCAAAGAATCACATATTCATTTAACCATATAAAAAAAGTTCTAATTTTTCAAATACACACATATTAATTTAGCCGTATAAAATCCGTCTTACATAAAATTAAAAGAACAGAACTCTATAAGGAAGGCCATCCAGATGGACCTTGACAGGCTTGAAAGGTGGGTGCATGCCAACCTTGTGAGGTTCAGCAAAGCCAAGTGCAAGGTCCTGCACATGGGTCAGGACAATCCCAAGCACAAATACAGGTTAGGTGGAGAATAAATTGATAATCGACCTGAGGAAAAGGACTCGTGGGTGTTCACTGATGAGAAGCTCAACCTGAAAGAGTGATACGGTCTTGCAGCCCAAAAAGCCCATTATACCCCGGGCTGCATCAAAAGAAGCATGACCAGCAACTTGAAGTAGATGATTCTTCCCCTCTACTCCACTCTTCTGAGACCCCACCTGAAGCACTGTGTACAGTCCACGTTCCCTCAGTACAGGAGGGACATGGAGATGTTAGAGCAAGTCCTGAGGAGGACCCAAAAGATGTTCAGAGATCTGGAGGGAGCACTTCTCCTATGAAGACAGTCTGAGAGGGTTGGGGTTATTTAGCCTTTAGAAGAGAAGGTTCTGGAGCAGCCTTATAGCAGCTCTCTAGCACCTAAAGGGGTCTATGAGAAAGCTGGAGGAGACCTTTTTAAAAGGCATGTAGCAACAGGACAATGAGTAATCTCTTGAATATGGAAGAGAGTAGATTTGGATTAGAGATTAGAAGAAATTTCTGTATTGTGAGGGTGGTGAGGTGCTGAAAGAGTTTGCCCAGGGTAGCGGTGGGTGTCCTGTCCCTGAAAGTGTTCAAGGAGAAAATGGATGGGATTTTGTGTAACCTGGTCTAGTGAGAGGTGTCCTAGGTCATGCAGCAGGGTTTGGAACTACATAATCTTTAGGATCCCTTCTAAAAAAACATTTTATGATTCTATGACTTCAAGGAATTTTGCATGAATGTGTTATTTTCTTTCTGCAGCTATCCTCTTTTTCCCCCCAGATTTTCAATTTTTTCATTTGGTATGTACACATTCGAGTTACCCGATTTGCTTACCATAAAAGATTAACTATCAGCCATACCCCAATCAATAGATACTAATTGTTTCTATCTGCCTCCAGGCCTTGGATTCCAATTGGGCTGAATATAATGTCCCATTGCCATAAATAAATAAGAAGATGGAAATAAAAAATCTACATAAAAAGGGTCCATTAAAAGGGTCCATTATGCATTCTGTTCTTTTTAAATAATAAAAATAATCTGTACTCTTCTGTAGAAGTAACCACCAGCTAATGGGCTATTATATTCTGAACACTACCCTAGTATAGACTATCTCCATGCTCTTCAGAATTTCTCTCAATAGTAAAAGTTCTAAAAGCAGAAGAAGAAAAAATGTAAAAAGTTTAACACTGGTGTTTTCTCCAATGAAAAGTGCCATTAAGAAAACTGCTTAATGATATACAAATCCATATCTGTACAAATATTTTTAAAAGCAAATTAATACCAACTGGTTTACATATGCAGGAGAGTAGGTACACAGAGTTCAACTAGGAAATTAGGGCCAATTGTGTTTAAAAAAGGTTGACATATACAGACGGAACAGAGGGTTTCTTTACACTGAACATTTCTTTAAGGTAGCCCATTAGTTGTCTGCCTTTTTTGATATGCTTGAGTTTTTGAGCTGATGGATTACTCTTGTTATCTAATTTTTAATTCAGAAGCTCACTTTGCTCCATTTTGTCACGTTAAATAAAAGTACAAAAGGTTGGTTTTAACCGAATTCATCAATAACCAAGATCCAAACCCAAAACTCTTTGCAGTCAGTCAGTGGGAGTCCTTCAGACTTTACCTCAGTAGTCTTCCATCTTTGCCAAGTTACCATGTAACTTCAAACTTCAGGTCCTTTGTAAATGTACCCATTTACGACTTTTTCTTCTATGTGGAAAGAATTCGTCAAAATTTTTCAGCAAACTATGAAACAATATCTAAAAAATAGGCATACATCAAGAATATACATAGAGTATAAATGGGCATGTAGGGTAAGTACTTCAAATGAATGTACCCTCATTTACTAGAACCCATCAGATTGGCTATACAGACTCAATCTAATTAATCTTGGTTGACATCTCTAATGGGTTATTCATCCACAGAAAAAGAGAATACTCAGTGATAAGAAGTTTTCATTTGTTGGACTGTTTCTGCAAATGCAGTTTTATTTCACTTAAAAGGCAAAGGTAAGTGTGTAATAATTCCTACCCTGGTCTGTGACGGTTTGTTATGTAAAACAAGAACTCATAAATTAGCAGCTCTGCAGACTGTTGACTTAGAAAATAGATCAGTGTCAGCATGGTATTTCCTCTCCTCCAACAATCAATTACCTGGTGGTTAAGAAACATTTCTGAGATGGAAATTAAAGTTCAAAATCCCTTCAAACAAGGAACATGATTAAGCATATATTTCTGAGGTATTTTGTGACTGCTGAGCTATGTCATGCAAGACCATATCATTCATTTTGTCTACTCTAGACCAAGATTTGTACTAATCAACAACCCTCAATATCAGACTAAATAAAATTTCTTGTGTTGAATCAAAAAGAGGAAAAAAGGAAGGAGAGAAAGGAGATTAAGCTGTTTATGTTTTCCCTGAAAAGAAAAAATTGGAACTTTTGATTATTTTTCAGGCACACAACAAGGAGATGTAATATGAAAATATACACTGGGAATTGTACAAGTGACAAATACAAATAGAAACACAGCATGCACTTAAGAACTAGACTGGGAAATAGGCAATTGGCTAAACTACCCAGAGGATGAGTGGTTTTATCACCATAGTACAAACACATCTCAGAAGATGTAGCTGCAAACTTACCTGATAGAACAGATCTTCAGAAATATTCAAGCATGTCACTAAGTGTTCCTGAACACTTTTCAGTTTCCCAGTCACTCTTGCTGGGAATACTTATCCTTCCCGTATTTCATTGCCACTAAAGAAATAAATCTATTCCTTATTTTTCACTGACAGAAACGTTTGTTTGATGAAAATTAAAAAGAAAAAAAAGATCCCATTGAGATCTTTAGTATAAGAACACCTGTGAGATGAGCAATATTACTAGTCAGAGAGATCTGATGTGAAGATGTCACCAGACATCTCATCAGCAAGATGAGATTTTCCAAATTTTAAATCTTCAGATGTTGGTTCATAAAGCAGATACATTGTGGGAGATGGGGATAATGTATTGTGAAGCTTTTGTGTGCTTGAAGGTAATAAACCTTTGCCCAGCTTTACAAAAGCTGATGAATTTTTAGCTTTAAAAAAAGAGAAATCGGCATAGAAGGTGCTTCTTCAGTGGAATGGTTTTAAATTATTTTCTTGTAACTATTTCTTAACATTTAAATCACAGATCACATTGTGGTTTACATTAGAATACTGATCATAGAATCATAGAATAATCAAAAATTAGGGGTTGGAATGGACCTTGAAAGATCATCTAGTCCAACCCCCTGTCGCAGGCCAGACACAAATGTGTCCAGGTGGCCTTTGAATGTCTCCAGGGAAGGAATCTCTTCAGCCTCCATGGGCAGCCTGTGCCAGTCCCCTGTCAGCCTCACAGTGAAAAAATTCTTCCTTTTATTTATACGGAACTGCCTATGCTCCAGTTTATAACCATTGCCCCTTGTCCTATTCTCAGTCACCCCTGAGAAAACCTTCACTCCATCTTCCTGGCACTTGTCCCTTACATGTTTATAAACATTGATGGGCTCACCCCTCATTCTCCTCTTCTTCAAGCTGAAGAGACCCATCTCCCTGAGCCTTTCCTCATAAAGGAAGTGTTCCTCTCCCTTCATCAACTCAGTCACTCTATGCTGCACTCTTTCATGAAGTTCTTTATCCTTCTTGAACTGAGGGGCCTAAAATCACCTTTATGTCCACATAAATGTTGCTTGTTACAGCACTTTATAGACCTTACATGCAACAATCAGTTCAATCATTCTGAAGCAAAACTATTGTCTTTGCTCTTTTTTTTGAAATCTAACAGTGGTTGATAGGGCTCATAGAGCATAAGGTGTGCAGGAAAAACACCACTGGAAAAAAAGTCATATTGGAACTGTCACGATTTAATGCTGGCCCATCAATCAAACCTAATAACAGATTCTCTCTATGAATCTCCCTCCCCTCCCTTATAAAGAAAGAAGGGAGAATAAGGGAGAGGGACTCATGGGTTGGAAACTAAACTACACAGCTTTAATGAAACAGTAATGATAAAAAGGAAAAAAATTACTAAATATATACAAATATACAGGAAAATCAATACCACATTCCTCCTCCCTCTCCCCCCAGTAACTCTCACATCACCACCAAGGCTGCAGGGCAGCCCTGGGAAATCCAGGTTGGACTTCTGGAGTCAGCAGCGGTTGGGAGCTGGAGGCAGGAACTGTCTGAGAAATTTGCTGTTAATTTCAGCAAGTGCAGCTACTTACAAAAAACTTAGCTGAAAGCAAAATTACAAGACAGAAAATTACCTTTATCCTGGCCCAAACCAGGACTGGAACCATATCAAAATAGCTATGCTGACATTTCACATCACCTTGGAAACTAAAGGAGTCAGAGATTATGAACTGCTTCTACTTTGAAAGAGGACTATCCAAAATTAGTATTTTCATACCAAACAACTTTTCGTGTGCCTTCAGACCCCTACTTTTCTCACTTAATTGAATGAAAAACAAACTATGACCAGTATTTTTCTACTGTTTCCTCCCTCCACCTGAAGAAGCAGGCAGATTTTGTATATTCTGACTGATCCCCTCTTCACTGCCAGCTGAGAGTGTAACACTCTGTGTGACCTTATACAAGGCAAAGATTGAAAATGTCTTTCAGCTAGCCGATTGGCTACCACATGGAAAATGCATAATACCATTGCTACTGTTCTCATCTCACACAAGATTTCCCAGAAGAATAGTAGAAATAGATATCACTGAAACACAGGCCAGACCTGGTTGTATTTAAATGACATAGACCTCAATGAAGCCAAAAAGCTGGTTTACACCTGCTGAGTCAACTTGAATATAACTAATACAAAATATAACAAATTTTTTTGTTAAGTGTAAATGAGAGGTCTTGATGCCCTTGGTTGACACCCAAATTCTCTTCACTTTTCTTCTCTGATGTTTACTCCTATGTTTTGTGTTAACCTCTCAATTTAAAGCTGCATGACATATGACTATTCTACATAGGAATGCAGTACTAGGTTACTTATTTTTATTCAAGAAGCATCTCTTCCTGAAATTTCCTCTTTCTGTGGAGAATAATGAAAAAAATTTCAACAAAACAAATTGATAAAAATCTTTTTTATGATCTGAGGATATGGTGTTTTGAAATAGTGTAACAGTTTGCTATTGTTTCTGTCATGGAAAACATTTCTCTAGTTTCTCAAAATTCATGCCAAGAAGTTTTAATCACATATGATCCCAGTCATGTTTCCCTTCCAGTCCTCTTTATCTAACTGTGTTCTGATGTTTCCCTTGTCCTGTGGGTGTGATATGTGCACTATTGCTCATCAGCTCTTCTAGCCTCTTGCTCAGTAAGAAATGATTCATTGTCTTCCTTAGTCACTGACAATTTCAATTTCTTAACCTCTAAATTTTCGTTGATACATAACTATGTCTTGTACCTTCTTTATTTCAGCTTTCCAGCATATCCCTTGGCTCTACATCCTGCAGTCAGTCTCATTGTCATAGCAAAACAAAGCATAAATTTCCTCTGCCAGTTAAGGTTTTAATTTCACCAATTTCTTCTTAATTCATTATAAGTTCAACTAACTGTCTATATTAGCTATTAATTAGTTCCTTATAAATGAGTAAGATATCCTTATAAACGAGTAAGAAGATTAGTTCTTTTCTTTTTAGTATTTAATATTTTTGGATTTAGATACACCACTCCTGTTTAAAAAATCTCATAAGCAGTCTTAAAAAGAAGCATTAAAATATTTACTTCTGTACTAAGGTAAATTCTTTCCAATTTGCCACTAACTGCTTAATTTCTAACAAGTCAGAATTTCCTAATTCCAAGCATTTTTTCAGGTTATACCTAGAACACCAATACAAAATTAAAAGCCTGAGCTAACTCCTAATTCAAGCTAAAAACTACATATAACTGTAGTCATGTTGTAGCCAAGATCACTGACTATATCTTTCCCTGATTATACTACTCAGTCTGTACTCTTAATGTTTAACTCTCCAGTTGCTGGGGTCTTATGTGAGAGGTCATGTGGTTAATCTGGGCCCCAATTACTATATTACTAAAGCATATTCTGGCTCAGTAAGAAAAATTCTGTAAAGTCTAGTTCCTCATTCAAAAACTTACTTGTATTAAAAAATTGATATTTTTTATTGTTATTATTACTATTACTATTACTATTACTATTTCATTCAGAAATAGACATCTTTCTTCTCTTTTTTTAAAACTTGTTGGCCTGCAGGAGGCTGTATCTGGAGCCTTAGTTACTGGAACCAAGCTGGTCTTTTGGCTGCTCTGTGCTAACCATAATGACAAGACAAACATCCTACAGCTCAGGGCAACGTTTGAACACTGTGGTGTGGCAGCTGGTTTCCTAAGGCTTGAAGTCTGACAGCTGTTAAATTAAAACAATGATATTCTTAGAAATTGTCTGCATTTGATAGACAATATCTAGTTGGTTGTAACATAGCATCTGTATTCAGCATCTATAAATTTCAAACCAGTACCTATAATTGAGGTTTATGAACTCTAAAGCTAGACATTTCAGCCTACTTGTCTGTGTATAAATGTAACTATTACAATATATTAATACTATTTTAAGTGGAATCATTGCTCTCATACTTGTCTCTGCCTCTTTTCCTATATCATACCTGTAATACTGTCTCCACCAAGATACTGGAGACATTTTACTAGAAACAGTGTATCTCCTGCTCAGACAACAACATGGAAGAAAAGTTAGCAGGAGGAAATTTATTTTTATACTCTCTTGAGGAAAAAAAAAATCTGCTTTGATAATAATTAAAGCAACTAAAGTAGCATATATGTGGATATGTATCTCAAAAACAAATTGTTGTAGTCAATTAAAAGATTTTGATAGCAGTTAAGAGGGGGTTTTCCGTCCTTTTACTTCTGTCTGGGGTTAGTGTTGGGGTGTTTTGGATGCCGGGGGGGAGTGCACAGGGGTGGGCCTCCTGTGAGAAGCTGCTAGAAGCTCCCCTGGTTACAATCCCTGCCCACCTCTGCCCAAGGCTGAACAGATACGGGAAGCTGGATGTGCCTCTGTAATATAGTCAAGAAAGGTGAAACGAAACTGCAAAAAATATAATAAAGAGACCTGCAGAGCAGAGGAGAGGAGAAAGTGAGAGAGCAATGCCAGAGCAAAGATACCAAGGTCAGTGAAGAAGGAGAGAGAAAGGTGCCCGAGCAGAGATTTCCTTACAGCCCATGGTGAGATGGCAGCTGGACTCCTGCAACCTATGGAATAAGGTAGAGTAGTCCTCAAAGAAGTACGGTGAGGTAAATACAGATTTGTAGCCCCTGAAGTGTCACAGGGGGGCAGACATGAAGTGGCAGTCTGTGTAAGATCATGCAGAGGGGCAGACGTGGATCTACAGCCCTGGAGGACCCAGTGCCAGAGGAGGTGACTGCTCCCGCAGCAGCTGTGACTCTGTGAGCAGCCCGGGCTGGAGCAGTTCCTGAGGGACTGCACCTGTGGGAGGGACTCAGGACGGAGGGGTTCCTGAAGGACTCCCCCGTGGGAGGGACCCCACGTTGGGTGAAGAGGAAGAATGTGAGGAGTCCTCTCCCTGAGGAGAAAGGAATGTCAGAAACTTCATGTGGGGAACTGACCCTAAACCCCCACTCCTTTTCCCCCTCTGACACAAGGGGGGAGGCAGCAGTGAAACAATTTGGGCCCTGGCAGAAGGGAGGGATGTTGCTGGGAGGAGGTATTAAGATCTGGCCAAGTTTTCCCTTTCTCCTTATAGATTAAATTAGGTTTTTCCTTTCCAAGTGGAACCTGTCTGGATTTTGCCTGTTACTGTAACTGGGGATTGAAAATCTCCCTGTCCTTGTCTCAGTTAATGAAGCTGTGGGTGGATTTTCTCCTCCCTGTCCCAGAGTGACGGAGAGCAAGTGAAGGTCTGGTTGATACCAGTTGTGCCTAAATCATGACAATGTCTTAATAAAAAGTGTTGTGTTGTTTCGTTTTGTTTTGTTTTGTTTTTTCTTGCTTTGCTTTGTTTTGTTTTAAGGTGAAAGGGGCAAAATGAGCTCTCCTTGGAGAATTTTTAGTGCTTCCCAAGCCTTCCACACATTTTTATTGAAAATGTAAACCGGGAGAACCTGTTGTTTCAAAATAAGCTTGTTTTATGATTGGAAATTACTTGTCTTTGTTTAGGTCAACACACTTTTAAGGTACAAGATATTCTTAAAATCAAGCTACTTGATTCCCTTGACAGCCCCAGATACAGAAACATTCAGTTATTTAGCCATCAATTTTAACTTCTCACAGAATCACAGAAATTTTTCTTTGTTGAAAACAACATTTAAGATCATGAAGCCCAACCACTAACTTAGCACTGCTAAGTCCACCACTAAGTCATGTCCCTAAGCACAGCATCTACCTGTCTTTTAAATACCCCCATGAACAGTAATTCAACCACTTCTGTGGACGACTTGTTCTAGTGCTTGATAACTCTTTCAGTAAATAGATTTTTCTTAACATCCAATTGAAACCTCTCATGGAACAGTATGAGACCATTTCCTCTCATCCCATCACTTGTTACCTGGAAGAAAAGACCAATGCCCACCTCTTTACAAACTCCTTTAAGCTAGTTGTAGAGAGTGATAAGGTCTCCCTTCAGCCTCATTTTCTGCAGACAAAGCAACCCCACTTCCCTCATGAGACTTGTGCTTTAGACCCTTCACCAGCTTTGTTGCCCTTCTTTGGACATGCTTCAACACCTCCATGGCCTGAGGTGCCCAAAGTCTGAACACAGCATTTGAGGTAAGACCTCACCAGTGACTAGTACAAAACACTTCCTTAGACCACATTGTTTCTGATACAAGCTAGGCTGTTGGCCTTCTTGGCACACTGCTGGCTCATAGACAGCTATTGACCCCACGTCCTTTTCCATCAGTCTGCTTTCCAGCCGCTCGTCAACAAGACCGTAGCATTGCATGAGGTTATTGTGAGACAAGTTCCAGGACATGACACTTAGTTTTGTTGAATTTCATATGTTTGGCCTCTGCCTATCAATCCAACCTGTCCAGGTCCCCCTGTAGAGCCTTCCTACCCTCAGTCAGATCAACACTCCCACTTATCTTGGTGTTTGCAAATTTACTGAGGGTACACTCATTACCCTCGTCTAGATCATTGATAAAGACACTAGGGACAGCTAACCCCAACACTGAGCCATGGCAAACACTTCTTCTCACCAGCCACCAACTGGACTTAACTTCATTCACCACAACACTTTTACCCCAGCCATGCAGACAGGTTTTTTTACCTGCCTATCCAGGCCATGAGCTGCCGGTTTGTCCAGGAGAACACTGTGGGAAACTCTGTTAAAGGCTTTACTGTAGTCCAGGCAGACAACCACAGACTTTCCTATACTCACTAAGGGAGAGAGTCCACTTTCCAGAGGAAAAGAGGTTAGTCAAGCAGCACCTGCCTTTCACAAAGCCATGATGACTGGGACTGATGACTGCTAACAAACAGGGTCAGCCCACCACCTTCCCTTGCTTGCTATCTATTGTGAAGAGTTTGTAACCATCCATTGAAGCACTCCAGTTGTGAGAGTCATCCCACCATGCTTCTGTGATGGCAGCTTAATAATAGGTTTCCCACTGTACAATGGCTGCTATCTCCTCCTGTTTGTTGTCCATGCTACCTGCACTGGTGTAGATGTGGTACTGGGCTACTGATCCCACTACGTTTTTGAGAGAAGAAGCCCTAATTCATACCTGACCATTCTCAGGTACTTCCACATTTTCTAATGCATCAATGACCCTTGTGTCTTTGCTGCTGCATGGCCACTGAGGTGGCAGAACAAAGGACTAGCTCACCTTTTAATACCTCTTTTTACACCAAAATCAAGTGGATTTCAAATATGCAAAATTAATGGCCTTCCTCTGAGGTATTTGTCAATGCCATGTCACTGTAATGTGTCCAAGATTAGTGATTACATTGTTATCTGGAGAGGGAAAGTAAAATTGAGATAATTAGAACAGAATTCTCTGATTTTGCTGTTTCATATGGCATGAAGTTTTACGTTTCTCATTTCTGAGTTCACAATGTGAAACATGCATATTCATTCACAGAGGGTCTTTATTGTCTATTAAGATTGCAGTGCAGCATTTTCCAAAATTAAAATCTTAAAAAATTCTTTCAGTGAGAGCAAGAGATCAGATTAGGAAAGCAAAAGCACAGAGAAAATTTGATCTAGAAAGCAGGGGTAAGGGCAATAAGAAAAGTTTCTATTGGTATGCCAATGCTAAGAGGAAGACCAGGGAAAGTGTGGGCCCACTACAGAAGGAAATGGGAGAGCTGGTCAGCCAAGATGGAAAGAAGGCTGAGGTACCCAGAGACTACTCTGACTCTGCCTTCACTGACAAGGCCTCTGGTCACATCCTCCATGTTGCAGAAACCAAAGGCAGGGAAAAGGAAGATCCCCCCACTGTAGATGAAGAGCAGGTTCAAGACCACCTAAACACGCTGAAGGTGAACAAGTCCATGGGATCTGGTGGGATTCACCCATGGCTCCGGGAAGAACTGGCAGATGAAGTTGCAAAGCCACTGTCCATCATAAGTGAGAAGTCATGGCAGTCTGGTGAAGTTCCTGCTGACTGGAAAAGGAGAAACATAACATAACATTTTCAAAACTGGAAAAAAAGAAGATCCAGGGAACTACAGGCCACTCAGTCTTACCTCTGTGCCTGGCAAAATCATGGAGCAGATCCTCCTGAAGGCTCTGGTATGGTACATGGATAACAGAGAGGTGATTTCTAACAGCCAAGACAGCTTCACTAAGTGAAAGTCCTGCCCGACTAATTCAGTGGCCTTTTACAATGTGGTCTCATGGTCTGTAACTATTATTATTTATTATTATTTATCATTATTTGTCATTATTTATCATTATTTACTATTATTTCTTATTATTTATTGTCCTTTATTATTTACTATTATTTCTTATTATTTATTACTATTTATTATTCATAAGTAATTATTATTTTATATTTTGTTTGTGAGGAAATATTGGCTTCTGCACATACATGCACTACAAATTACAAAAAGTAACCAAATTAGAGTTAAATAAATTTAAATGGTATATTTAAGGGAAAGCATCCAGCTGGGGAACGCACTTCAGAGAATGGGGTAAATAATCAGGTAAACAATGAAAGCAATGCAGCGAAACAGGTTTTTAAGAGATTAAATAACCAGGAACACTTTTAAGAACATGGAAAGAAAAGAGAACAGAGATTTGTAATTCCACCTTCCAGGACACTCTGGGGGTGGGAATTTGCCCTTGTCCGTCGTCTCCCTCATGGTTGGTCCTGTGCCTTTTTCCCACTGCCATGGTCTCTCTTGTGTCTCCTTTTTCTTCTGTTTGTTCTGTTTTGTTTTGCTTTTAATGTATAGCCAAAATTTCTGCTTCAAATCCCAAATCATTGTTGGGGATTTTGCGATCTGAAATTGCAGGTCTTCCGTTTGGTATTCAGGCATTTCAAGAATTCCTTAGCTCTTCTATTCATCTTCAAGCAGTTTTGTATCATTTGCATTACCTGTCTGGCAACTTTGTACCATTTGCATTTTATCTCAACCTGGCTACTTCAGAGGTGAGGGTTTATCATATGAAAAGAAAATCGGGTCTTCTCCTCAAACTCATTATCTCTGAAGAATGTAAGCAGTGAAATAGCAGAATGGATAGCAGAATCATTTTTGCTGATTTGAGAGACATTGTATTTTTTTTTTTATTTTTTTTTTTACTAGCAGGTGTTCACCACAGGGTCACAGCCTCACTGGAAAAGTGCAGAGCAACAGATATCATTTACCCAGATTTGTGCAAAGCATTTGACAGTGTCCTGCAGAACATTCTAATCTCTAAACTGGAACAATATGGATTTGATGGATGGACCACTCTTTGGATATGTAAGTGGCTGGATGTTTGCACCCAGAGAGTTGGGATTAATGGCTATTAATCAATATGGAGATGTGTGATGCAGTGTTCCTCAAGGTTCTGTACTCAGACTGGTTCTATTCAATGTCTTTGTCAACAACATAGACAGTGGAACCAAACACACTCTCAGAAAGTTTGCTGACAACACCAAACTGTGTTGTGAAGTCAACATGCTAGAGGGGAGGGATGCCATCCAGAGGGATGTTGACAAGCTTGAGAAGTGGGCTCGTGCAAACTGCATGAAGTTAAACAAAGCCAAATGCAAGGTTCTGTACCTGGGTTGAGGCAATCCCATGCACGAATACAGGTTGGAAGGAAAAAAACAGACAGCAGACAGCCCTGAGGAGGAGGACTTGGGATGATGGTGGTAGACCAGAAGTCTAACATGAGCCATCTATGTGCACTTGCAGCCCAGAAATCCAACCATGCCCAGGGCAACTTCAAAAGAAGCACAGACAGCAGGTTAAGGAAGGTGATTCTCCCCCTCTACTCTGTTCCACCTGAAGTACCATGTCCAGTTCTGGAGTCCCCCACATAGGACATCTGTAAATTAAATGTATCCAGAGGAGAGCCACTAAAATGATCAGAAGACTGGAGAGCCTCCCCTATTAAGATATGCTGAGGACATGGGGTTGTTCAACCTTGAGAAGAGGAGGCTCTGAGTTGACCTTATAGCAACCTTTCAGCATCTGAAGGGAAACAGCAAGAAAGGTGGAGCAGGGCTTTTTACACCAGTGTGTAACAAGAAGAAAAGAAGAAATGGTTTAAAACCTGAAGAGTGGAGATTTAGGTTGGACATTAGGAAGAAATTCTTTAATTTGAGTGTGGTGAGACACTGGAACAGGTTGCCCAAGGAAGTTTTGGGTGCTCCCTCCCTGGTATTCAAGGCCAGGCTGGATGGTTGAGCAACCTGATCTAGTGGTTGGTGTCCCTGCCCATGTAGGGAGGTTGGAACTAGGTGATCTTTAAGCTCCTTTCCAACCCTTGCCATTCTATGATTCTATGACAACATGCTAAGGCAGAACAAGTAAGTAAAAATAGTGTACAAGAGTGAAACCAAAATAAATCCATGATGTTTTATGAAACTAAGTATGTCATGTACATTGTAATTCAGCAAATGCTCACTAAAGACATTCTACATATTTTGTGCCCTTGAATTTTTTAGATTTTATTTTAAATATGCTAGAGAAAACCTGAGTTATTTCACAAGCTGATATTAATTACTGTTTCATCCTTGTCAATGTGAGATATATACAGCAGCATGGGATCTAAAGGCAAATCTAGGAATGAAGACAACATGGCAGATGGCTCTAGGGAGAAAGTCTTCTGGACTCACAGAAATCATTGTAGTACTGCTCTAGATTTACTGCTTACATTATTAAAGTGAAGAAGGCTATTAATATCAAAACACAAATTTTGTGAATACAGATGAATCAAAGAACCTTTTAGCCCATTGCCTGATCCATAAACAAAGACCTCCATATATAGCTAATGACAGAAATGTAAAGAGCAGAGAATTGTGTCATCTTTATTGTATTACTCAGAAGATTTAACAGAGCTGCTATCAGAAGCTGTATAAATTAAAAATAACAGCTTCTATAGGGAAACAATCAACATCAAATTCTGTCTTTGTTTCCTATGTGCACAGATAGATTTAGATATTTCTGGTAGTTCTCTGATGCAACACATTCTTTAATTATAAAAATCTCACCTGAAAAACCCTCTAGAAAAATTTCCTGAAATACTTATTTGAGTCCTCCAGTTGTAGTTCTTTAGAATTGTTGATAACATAGTTATTACTATCTTTCACTCTGCCTGCAGCCACTTGATAGTTGGAGACTTCAGTCAAAAAAGCTATATTGTGCATCTGAAGTTACTATGAAGAACCCTTAATCTTTTGTACTTCAAAATAACAGTTAAAGACTTCCAATTGGTCTATTGCTCTCCAATACACGCTGCAGTTCCATTACAGTACCTGCTAGGTTTGCCCATAGGAGTCAAGAGCTTGGTTAAACAGGTGACTCTAAAGAGAGAGTTTAAAGAAAATCTTTACATTCTAGCTACAATAAACCACTCTTGCAGCATATTTGCGTATGTTTGTTCTCAGGATGCTTCAGGACACTCCATAAAATGCCAGTACTAAAATGACTGTACAAATGGACTACGCTTTCAACAACTGTTTGCAATATTAGTAGCTGTTTAACACAAAAAGAAAGCATTAATGTTATTCTGTACAGGTTAATCTGGTTGTACAGGAGACAATTATTACATCTCTTTTAGCTTAAAGGTGTTGTGAAGCTTAATTAGATAAGGCTTACAAAATACTTTGAGCCACTCAAGTCATGAGTTGACTATGTATAATATTTTGTTCTATTTTTAATATTAAAGACAGCAATCATCAAGTTATATTATGCACTGTACAGTTAATAGTAGATAGTAGCCTGACTTCTGTTCTTGCACGTTTCTGAACCACAGAGCTAAACCTACAAACTTAATATCCTTGAATAAAATACTGTATTGTTTTTCAAAAAAAACCTTCCTGAGTCACACAAGTTCTGATAGATGCTTTCCAGGTACCAAATCCCACATTACTGTACCTCATGTGATGTAGGTAACATGGGAGTTCATCAGCTGTATTTTATACATATGGCAGAATTCACAGAATTGCAAAAGCAGATTTGCTAAGAGCAGCACATGGCCTCTAGCCACCTCCTCACCCATGACCACTGTCTGCCATGGCTCATGCACCTACATCAGTGTGAACACAGCAATGTTCCTCTGTCAGATGAAGGCTTCATCTACTTTTTTGCTAAAGTCTGTGTTTAGATCTGTCAAAATATTTCATAGCAACCTGTCAGCATGTTTCTGCAGATATAACAATGTGTTTCCTGAAATCGGGGTCTAAAAGAGTTAAAAGCAAATCTGCTTTTAACAAATTTACCCTTCCCAAAACCATGCTTTCCCACAGTCTTTCTTGTGACATACTGGCAAAACTGGAACACTTCCTCTGGTACAGGAATTAATAACTGAAAATGACAGATGCTACTTATCACCAGACAAGTTGTCCAACTTAGATGGGGGCTTATCCTTCTGAGGGGCAGGACAAGATAACTTTCAATGGATGAAAATGCTATATTTATGCTCAAGTCAGAAAAGAGAACAGAACAGAGGAGCCTCTTTCACATTGTAATCATCTACAAGAAACTATTGTGGCCCTTGTCAAATATTAACCAAAATTTCATGTCTGACTGCCAAGGAAGTTTGCTGATTGCTGTTACAAGTTTATGTACCCTCTTTAGTATCATAGACATAATATTTAAAGAAGTCTGGAATGATTAAATATATATATATATGTATAAAATTATAGTCCTTACCTATAAAAAATAGCATATGTAATAAACCAAACAAACCCAGAAAAAAAAAATATGTGTACAGTCTGCATAATCTAGCTTTAGTTAACTCATAATGGCTTTCTTCTTCCCTTTCATTGACTGATATTTCAAATCCCTGGTTAAAAATCTAGTAATTGTTCTTCATTTAATGACTTCTCTAGAATGTTTATGTGACCAGCTTTACACAAGAGAGCAGTCAGACTGACACCTCCATGGGGAAGGAATTCTTTTGTGGTCTGGTTAGTGAGACATTTTCCAACAAAACCTGTGGTGTTTTATAACACAAATGGAAAGTAAAGAGATGTGTTGTTTAGGCAGGACAGACTGGTGCATCAGACAGTCGGTCTTAGCTTTAATAGGTGAATCAAAATTTGGAAATACTTTTCTATGTGGAGCTTTAATCATTCCTCTTCAGAATCTTAGAAGAGAATCAAAATAAGTTGTGGAAATCTGACACTGGCTCTTTAGCATTTCACATGTAACTCTTCTGATCAAGCACTTCTGGGATTTTTCTTACAGTCCATGCTTCTCATGGACTCTCTTAAGTGTAATTGAGTACTGCTACAGTTCAAAGTATCATTAAATTATTTTTTTGTTTTGATCCATGAGAACAAAGTCCAACCAGCAAGGGTTGAGTGCAAGCATAAAATTTTGTTTGGCAATTGACAGAAGCAACATGATAGAACCCTGTGAAGGTATGGCAAATATGTTGCCAGGCAAATAGGGGGAGAAGAAAAGGAGAAGATGCAAGAAAAGAGACAGAGAGATAGAAATGGGAGAGAAAAGAGTAAGAAAGTGGGAAAGAAAGGAAAAAATGAGAGACAACATCACCACCAGGGATCCAGCTGTCCAGTGAATTTCTTGTTCAAGATGGTGTTTCGATCCTGGATGGGGCAAGATGGTGGTGGGTCAGTGCAGGATGACCACAATGACAGAATGAGGGCCTCCTTATATGCCCCTAAATTCCCACTGTTCCAGCACAACTTCTTTGTTCCCCAAGGAGAGATGCTAGTCAGTTGCAGCAGGAGCCAGGAGTCCCATTTTCTTCAGCATTGGCATAAGGATCAGCCAAGGTGTTCCCCCCAACCACAGGAGGGGATCTCAATCAGGCTCCTCACCAGCTCATCAACTGAGGTGATCCATGACCAACAAAGTCACTGAAGGCTGCCCCTCAGGAATGTCACTCCCCTGGGGGTCGATTGCCACACCCTCAGAAAGTGTGTCTGTGTCTGTGTCTGTGTCTCCACCTGCTTATCAGTTCTTATCTCCTTCCAGTCACTCCTAGCTTGGCTCCACTCACCTTTATTTACTTTAAAACTGTCTTTTGAGGCAAAGACTGGAACTTTACAGGTATCAATCCTTCCAACTTTATTCACTTTAAAATTGTCTTTTGAGGCAAAGAAAATCCACAAGTGGAATCAATAAGTACCTAACTGCACATTCTGCCAAAAGTAAGGTAACTCTGTCATTAGCTGCTACTGATAGAATTTTTACATTAAATCAGTAAAAACTTAAATGATGATCCTATGAAGAACAAAGAACCTTTCATTATCAAAGATGTTCATAGAGACTTACCTCCTTGGAAAATGTCATTTAATTAGCCATGCCACATTCAGTGGGTGACCACAATTTCATCAGGTGAGAAGCAGACAAAGGCCAGTCTTCAGAACTGCAACCTTGCCTCAGAGCCAAGCTTGCAAATATATCCATAAAAACAGAAGACACAATATTAATTAATCCTCTCATTCAGAGCTAAGCTTATGTCATAAATATCTGTCTTGGCAGAACACAGTCTACCCTAGCATTCACTGTTGGTGTACATATGCCAATGAAGGTATATTTGCCTCTCCTAAAAATTCCATCAATTTCAAAGCAAAAAGAACTCCATCAAACACCTCCCAGGATGCTCAGCTTCCCTTAAAAGTACAGCTGCAAAGTGAACTGCTGGGAATTGGCTTTATAGTGATTTATTTCAAGAATCACTGTTGTCTTTAAAATAAAGATGTTTTTATTGGAAATTGTTGGCACACTGTTTTCCCCATTCTGTCTGAGGTCTTGATCTCAATTTAATTCAGACAATGAAGTACAACTAGCAAGAAATTAACTGATATTGTCCTTGCTAGGTGTGTTGTTCCTTTACTATCTAATTTGCAAAAATGGCATAATTGTGACAGAAACTGCACTGTGACTTCTGAAAACCCACAAAATAGCTAGTTACATAATGCCCTTCAATACAACCTCCATGCCTGGAGAGCAAGTCATCCTAGTCTTGCTATAAAAATCCTGACTTTGCGCTTCCAGTCATCCATTATGTTTCCAATTGCACTCATGGGAATATGAGAGCATTGGAAAAAAGATCTGCCTGTACACCATGTCTACTGTGGCTCCTTTGGTGAAAAAGCTAAGCAAGTGAGCTCAGAAAGAATCTGCAATAAACTGTGCCTTACTCACATAGAGGTAGGAAGAGACAATGCAAAGTCACAGGGAGATAAAAAAAAAGTCCCTAGGAACAACTGCAAGCAGGAGATTGAACAAGATTAGTGCAAGGACTAGAGAAAAACACACTGATCATGGGATTAAAAGTGCTGCTACCACAGAAAACTATCGTCAGTGCATGATAAGAGACATCTCTGGCTTGCAAAATAGTCAAGAGTGGGGAATATTTTTATCCTGTAATGCAGCTCAAACTTTGGAGCCATACTTCATGTTGTTTTATGGACACTGGAGGGCTTGCTGCCAACACAAAGCTCACTATAACAGCGTGCACTGTGAGACAAATGAAACAGTCCACTGTGTCATGTAAGACAACAAACAGCTTTAAGGATTTACATAGATACTCTTGCTAAATAGTAGTCAGTTTTAGTCTATGTTGGTAGCAAGAAACACATATTTAAAAATGATAAGAATCTGACAAGTAAGCAGATTTAAAGAATCCAGCAATCACATTACAATCATTCTTTTTCGGGTTTTGTTTTATTTGAGCAAATTTTTTTACTGATAGCTTGAGAGCAGTGCTCAAAGTCAATATCTGCCTTAGAAAAGACAGATCTCTCTGAACAGCTTTCTCACCCTGAGTACAGAGATCCATGAAGAACAACTACATGACCTCTTTCTCACTGATATAATTCTTCGAATGAAGTTTTAATAGTAGCAGCCCCTAAGCCTGCATAAATGTATCTAAACCCATATGAATAAATGTCATATTCACAGTTAGTTGCACAGCATTAGCAATTCTCTTAAATTCAGTATGCATAATTTTGAAAATATTATCTGCTGTACCTTTTCATGTCCAAGTTTCAAGTTCCACAAATAAACTACACAGCTCCTTACATTAGCTTGTCTTAAAAATGTCCTTTTTACTGTTTGTTGGACACTCTGGAACAGAACACTCCTTTTGTACCTAGAAAAACAATGGATTTTCACTCAGGTGCTATTTACTATTTGAACATAAAATTTAAAATTTAATAGAGCTGTAAGACTCATATTTAAAAGTATGTCTTTGGTGGGACCAAAAACTGCTTTGAAATCAGCCTCAAAAATGCTCATATCCTTCTGAAAAGGTCAGGTAAATCTTGAAGGAGTGCAAAGAGAGGGAGAAATCTATTAACACAGAATCAAAAGAGCACTTCTCATAAGTGAACACAAAAATCCTGTGTGCTATTGTAATAAGAAATTTCAATGATTCAATGTAATAACCAATGATGTAGGAGTTTCTTTTTACTATGAAGAATGCTTATGAGAAGACCAAAATTGATGAGAGAAAGCAACAGTTTAAGAATACTTGATGGGTACTTTAATCTTCTCTCATTATGCTTTTTGTTTTATTTGTTTTATTGTTTTCTTTAGGACCCTGGGAAGAGATATGTTTCTTTCATAGGTTATTTGAGTAGCATCTAACTTTCCCAGAGATCCTTCTTGTATGAACCCAAGTGAAACACTACATATGCTGATTTCTCAGATACTTCTGTTTACATCATTTTGGTTTTGAAATTATATGTAGTCTATTGAACCACATTTGTAAGAACATTGGACAACTGATTTAATTCTAAATATTTTATTTTAACAGAGCTGAATTCCCTGCTGATTTTTGCCATGCAAGGATGTAAAGAAAACCATCTTTGACCACAAGGGTCTTCCCTTGGAAGACAAAAAGTCCATATGAAAATTTAGATTCAAGCTTCAGACCAAAAGAAAACAATTTTATCTTCATAATCAACTTTAGTCACGTATGTGCCCTTGAAAATACACTAAAATATTTGAAATAGTACTATTTTGTTTAGTAAATGTCAGTCTTCAGAGCAGAATCACAGAACCACAGAGTCACAGAATCAACCAGGTTGGAAAGGACCTCTGAGATCATCAAGTCCAACCTTTAATCCACTACCACTGTGGTTACCAGACCATGGCCCTGATTGCCACATTCAGTCTCTTCTTAAAATCCTCCGGGGACGGAGAATCCACCACCTCCCTGGGTAGCCCATTCCAACGTCTGATCACCCTCTCTGTAAAGCATTTCTTACCAATATCTAACCTAAAACTGCACTGGCAGAGCTTAAGACCATGCCCTCTTTAAGAGAAGCTTTAGTGCAGGGATAACACCTTTATTGGTATCTATTAAAAATGAATTTCCTGATTTCCTTCATAAACTTGCTGTACGTGCTACTTTCATAGTGAAAAAGAGAAAATGAAAACAGTAAAATCTTGCTTGCTGCCATCCACAGGGAAACTAAAAATTTTTTTTTATTGTTTTGCTGTATTTGTATATTTGGTCTCCTTCAGCCTACATCAAGTTAAACATGTTCTCTCCCTGTTTTCTGTATAGAAACAACAGAACAGATTAAGACTTAAAGTCTGCTTCTCCTGAAAGATTTTTCAGCTTCTGTGACTTTTTGTCTTATTATTAGGGAATCATGGACTTATCTGGGTTGGAAGGGACGTTAAAGATTGTCTAGTTCCAACACCACTGCATGCTCATGGACACTTCCCACTAGACCAAGTTGCTCAAAGTCCCATCCTATCTTCCCTTGAACGCTTCAAGTGATAGGGCATCCACAGCTTCTCAGGGCAACCTTCTTCCTAATGTCTAATCTACCCTCTTCTACTTCCAAAACATTGCCTGTTGCACTGTTGCTAGATGCCCTTGTAAAAAGTCCTTCTCTTGCTGTCATTTAGGCCCTATTCGGGTACTGAAAGGCTTCTATAAGGCCTCTCGAGAATCTTCTCTTCTAAAGTCTGAACAACTTCAACTCTCCCAGCCTGTCTTCATAGGAAACATGCTCCAACCTTCTGACCATCTTCATGACCTTCCTCTAGACTGACTCCAGCCTGTCCATGTCCTTCCTTTGTTGGGAGCTCCAGAACTGCACACAGTACTTCAGGAGGGGTCTTCCAAGAATGGAGTAGAGGAGCAGAATCACCTCCCTTGACCTGATGGCTGCACTTCTTTTAATGCAGCTCAGGATTGTCTTTCTGGGCTGCAAGCACACATTGCTGGTTCATGTTGACCTCCTCATCAATCAACATCTGCAAGAGCTTCTACTCAGGGCTGTTCTCAACCCATTCCATGCCCATCCTGCAACTGTTTTTGGGACAGCCCCATCCCATGTGCAGTACCTTGCCCAGCTTTTCCTTTATCTGGCTGGCATGCACCCATTTCTCAAGCCTGTCACAGTTCCTCTGCATGTCATCCCTTCCATCTAGTGTGTCAACTTCACCAAACATCTTGGCATCATCAGTGAGAGTGCACTGAATTCCACAGAATCACAGAACAGTTCTGGTTTTAAAAGACCTTTAAGATTACCAATACCAACCATACACCTAGCTCTATGAAGTCCAGCCCTTCTTCCTGTACCTTCCTATGTGTAACATAGTAATGGCATACAAAGACATTTTCTGCTGTATCAAAAGTTTGTGGTGTTTAAGACTGTGTTTTAACATGAAAACCAAAATAAATCATCTTTGTGCCATGAGCCAACATGTGGCAAAGACCTTCAAGTTCTCAGAAAGGAAACCTTACAAACTCAGCTCTTCAAAGTGACAAAAATGTTACCCCGTGAACAGTTTTCGGAAACAATTAACAAGAAAATCTGAATATACAAAATCTCAGTCAAGCAGATACTTCTGGATATTTCTCTTCTTTAAAGAAAATCAAGTTAGCACTTTTTAATGAATTGAAAGCAGTTTTAACTCCATTAACTCTTACTCCCTTTGTCTGTGCATGAGCATACGTGAACAGATCAGTTTGGAAAAAAAGTTCATTGGCAAATCCCCACTACTTTAGCTATTTAGATGTGCACCAGCTTAGTTACAATGTGTTTATCTTGTGTATTGCAAGCAATTTTAAAGGCAATCTTTTCATCCAATCCTGCCACTGGTTTCCCTGTCCAATAGTCAAGAGTAAAAATGTATGGACATTTTAAAAATTCAATATTCCACTCCAAATTTTGTGTATGTGTGCCGAAGTCACAGTATCTGCTTTTCACTGAGCAGTGAATTGCCGTACAATGAAAACATAGAAGAGTGCCAGACAGGATTGCTATCTTAATTCACAGACTGCTCAAAAAGTAGATTACCACAGAATAAAAAGACATAAGCAGAAGATAATGATGCCTTTACATGAGCATTTTGATCATGCATATGCTTGTTATATATGTCCATAATACTAAACTGAGTATCCCACTAAACCAGGAAGATTATTTATTTGTACAACGTATCCTCTGTTCAGATTGTTTTGAAGCATGTATGTCATTGCTCTAATCACAGAGTGCTAGGTGTTAGATTAACCTGGGATTTTGTTAATTCACAATTTTGAGATTTTCTTTAGAAACCTCTTTATTCTGGCCATCAAAATGGAAAAAAAAAAAAAAAAAAAAATGAAAAAGCTTTTTGTGAAGAAAATCTCCATTGTGTAGTTCAGTTTCATAGAAGGATTATATTCTGGTTTTACAAAATTAAGACCTGTATTTGTCCAAGTCCCTGCAGATGCATGTAAGGAATTATAAGGAAGAAGGTCCAGAAATGGGCTGATGCAAAATGTGAGGTATAAAGAAACTGCATAACAAAGGGACAGGTCTAAGTTTCCTCATTACTCCTGGCTGTTGCAAGTATCAAGGGAATCGTAAGCTATTCAAACATCTTTTATTCATGTAAAATATTGTATAGGAAGATATTGGTTAACTTCCTAAGTAGACAAAACGACCCGAGAAGCTCAGACACCTTCAAAAGGTGTCTGAGCAAGCTTCTAAGGTTTACAGTGAGTGTGATGTCCCATATCAAAGATGAAAATACATAAACCAAAGGAATGCTGAACCTAGCAATAGTGTTGCTAATTAATATTAAAATAGTGTTGGTAATTGAACTTTGCAATAGTGTTGCTAATTATGTTAATGCTTTTAAAATATTAATTGTTTGAAAGGAAAAGGAAAACAAACATTTGTGAATCCCACAGTGTTGCCGAGACAAATATAGATTTTTTTTTCAGAGACTGTAATTTATTACAAAGACCTCCTCTGAACAAGCAGTACTATACAGTTCTGCATAGCCTTTCCAGATTTACCCAGACTGTTTATTTTAGGATGACTCTTCATTTGGAAAAAGCTATGTAGCTTTTTATAATTTTTGTAATGTCTCAGTGGTATAAGGTTTCCACTCTCATTGTTTCAGATCATTAACTCTACTGTAACTGCTAATACTCATGGGGTTTCTTGCATTAATACAGTAAATTACATTTAAAATTATAGTAAAATATTGTTACATATAATAGAAAAGGCATTAATTTCATAGAATTATTAGGATTGGAAGGGACCTTAAAGATCATCTAGTTCTGGCATCCCTGGCATGGGTAGGGATACCTACCACTAGATTAGGTTGCTCAAGAACCCATCCAGTCTGGTCTTGAACACTCCTGGGGGAGGAGCAGCCACTGCTTCCCTGGGAAACCTGCTCCAGTGTCTTACTAACCTCTCAGTAAAGAATTTCCTGCTTATATCTAATCTACATCTCCCCTCTTCAAGTTTTAAATCCCTTGTCGTCTTGCTACACAGCCATGGAAGAAGTCCTACCCCAGCTTTCTTGCAGGCCCCCTTCAGGGATTGGAGAGGTAGCCAATGACTTACAAATTTATTTAGGGTTTTTTCACATGTAATAATAACATACCTCCAAAAGACAGTGATTTATAGTATCATAGCAAGACTAACTGGTACAATCTCATTGTTCATCTTTGTTTTATGTTCTAGGCCTGAAAGTTTAACTCCCAGCTGAATATTCTAAAACCTCTGTCCACAACACTTGTTTATTTGCACATAAACATGTCTGCTTTTCTGTCCTTAGGGAAATTTCTTCTGAAAGTAGCCAAATTCAGTTTTGGTGGTGGTGTCAACAGCTTATGTTTTTCTTATGATAAGATAATGGTTCGTGAGGGAGACATTAATTTTCATGGAAGTTATTTGTTATTTGTAATACATTTTATCTTCTGGTCTGTCCACTGGAACGGCAATGACAGGGGTTCAAAAAGACTGCAAAGTTGGATTGCACAATGAATGTGCCTGATTATGTAGAGAAGAGGGATTTTCCTGACCTCAAGGAACTCCATTACTTTTCCATGTAATTTTTAAGATGACATTTTAATTTTCATGGTTCTCAATTTACATGTAATCTAAAAAACAACAGAATATAGGAAAATGGTCTAAGATTTTTTTCATGTGATACTATAAATATGTCCTGTTCTTCTTATTTTAAACTGGACACCCATTTCATTCTCTATTAAACTCCTCTTCAATCCCTGGTGCTGTTATAAAATTTGAGCATTTATCAAACTGCAGTGCATTAGCAGACAGTGTTACATACATAGTTAAGAAGTTCATCTTTTGACACCAGTGATGCCTGGGGTAAAATTCTCTGGTGTTAATGTCCCAGAAATGAAAAATTGGCTATTTTCTGTCAAAAGAATGACAACCCAGACTCATTATCTTCATTCTCACCCTTGTGAGCTAGCATTCAAAGATGCTATGCATTTTGCAAAAATGCAAAAATATTGTTGTAGCACAGTGTATGAGTTTTAATATGTTGTTCATTGTCTGTAGAGCTGCTTAAAAGTTCTACAGCAAGAAGCTACACAAGTTCTTCAGGGTATGTAACCTGCTTTGCTGCTCACACAGCACCCATCTTCCCACCACCTCAAAAATGCAGCCCATGCACAATCCCGGGACTCTCATCCAGGTAGACTTCTTCAACACAGGTTTTCAGTCAAGTCAGTCCGTTTAGCTGGCAGCTCCTTAGAAAATCAATGTACTCATCACAGTCTTTGCTCCCCTGAAGGAACAATCATTATTTTGTATAACCACTTTCATTTCTTACACAGATAAATTAATGCAATAGGCATTTCTGCTGTTCTCAACCATCACAATTAGCACCTAAGCACCTTTGACTGACACTTGAATTTTTCAGTCAGCAAAGCTCAAATAAAATAAATTCAAGTGCTTGCTTGCTCACCAGGTAATTTCATTCTGGCATTTGGACTAATTTTTAATAAATCAAACACCACCATTTTATTACTGTAGCAATACTGTAGTATTTATATTGGTTTTATGCAATATAAGATTAGAAGAAATGAGACATTAGTGATCTATTAGAAATGGGGTAATGTAATTATTAAGATTGAAAATCATCCTTGAAGTATAGTACAATTTCCTTTCTGATAGCAATCTAAGTTTGAGAAAATGTGCCTTTAAAAAATTTAATTAAAATGCCTCCATTTACAACTTTCTTACTATCAAAAGTTAAAATAATTTAGAATACAGTGGCAAAATATAAGTGTTATTATTGGTAAAAACAATTTAATCTATGTCATAAGATGAAGTTTTCATGTATATAAACATTTTCATTTACATAATGTTAATCTATAAATCATTTAAAGGCTTTTTATAGAGAGGTGAAGAAGATAAAGCACATACATGAAGACCCAGAAAAAAGACATGAAGATCCAAAAAAAGATCTCGACAAAGTCAAGATCCAGAGCACACTCCAGAAAGCATCCAGAGAATGGGGTAATCAATATCTGATGTCATTACTGGAGAAAGCAAGAAAAAAAAATATATATATTAAAAAAAAAAAAAAAAAAAAAAAATTGAACAGAACCAAACAAAACAAATACATTTAAATTAAAAAAATGCTGAAGTTGTTTCTAGAATACAATAATCATAAAATCATAAAATGTTAAAGGGTGGAAGGGACCTCCAGAGGTCTTCTAGTCCAACCAACCTGCCAAAGCAGGATCACCTAGGGCAGGCCACACATGAACACACCCAGGTGGGTATTGGAAGTCACCATCAAAGGACACTCCACAGCTGCCCTCTGGATGCTCTCTGGGTGCTCCATCACCCTCAGAGCAAATAATTTTCGCCTTATGTTGAGGTGGAACTTCCTATGTCCTAGCTTAAACTCATTATTCCTTTTCCTATTATTGGGCACCACTGAAAAGACATTGGCCTCTTCCTCTTGACACCCACCCCTCAGATATTTATAGACATTAACAAGAACCCCTCTCAGCCTTCGTTTTTCAAGGTTAATCAGCCTCAGTTCTCTCAGTCTTTCTTCATAGGAGATTTGATTTAGTACGTTAATCATCCTCATAACTCTCCATTGGACTCTCTCCAGTAGATCCCTGTCTCTTTTGAAATGGGGAGCCAAAAACTGGGTAGATTATAATACAAACACAGATTCTTATTATAAAGGTAACAAAGACAGAGTGTGTTCTGTTTGCTAGGTATAGCAAGAGGGAGCCAACACCATAGAAAAGAGACAATAAAACCCTAAAAGTATACAGCAAATAACACAAATTCGGTAAATCTCAGTAGCATATTTCTATGTCTGTATAAGAACAAGTCATCAGTTTAAAGAACTAATGTATTTTTCATGTGTTCTCTTGGATAAATGAACAGCCATATGCAAAGATCCAGCACAGCTGTAACAAACTGCAAATATTGATTCACACATAGGTGCTGTAGCTAGCAGTTTCTTCTCTTGTATGCCTCCAAGGATTGACACTTATGCACTGATAGAAGGTTTATCTTTATCCAGCTGAAAATAAGGTAAAGGTTAGAGGGAATTCAGAGATGCTTAATTAAAGCAATTACCCTGACAACACCAAACGACAGTCAACATAGCAGTAGAGTACAATAACTAGCAACTTATAGTTATCTATTTGCCTGGACATGTTCTATTTATGTGAACTTATACTCCTTTCCAAGACCACAATTATAAAGCTTTCTCACATACAGTCCTTTGATTCAGTGGAATTAACTGGAGATTTGGAGATCTGGGCCAAAGATTCAAAGTGTCTAAAAGCTTGTTAGCACTAGAGATTTCTTACAGCTTCGTCATTTGTCTTTCTCATCCTGAGCTGACCTTGTCCCTCAAGGTCTCCTGGAGTTTGCAGAAAATCTAGACATGAGGAGCAAAAGTTTCTCTCATTAGCTCCTGCCTCCTTCTTTTGCAGTCCTTCACCGTTGGCCTCAAAAATTAAATCTCATGCTTCCTTTTTCAGTTTCTTCCACCAGAAGCAATGTTCTCTTCAAAGAGGAGGCCACATCTTATGGCCTCAAAACATTGGCAAAACCATTTTATGCCCAGCTGTCAAATTAGCTTACAGAGAGTGAAAGCTGGTTTTAGAACAGTCTTAATATTTGATTTGTCTTAACACACTCATAAGCACAAAACAAGAAAAAAAATTTTCATTTTCGAAGGACAGAAACCTGCTTTGCACAGATAAAAGAATCTTTCCCTGATAGATCACCAAAGTAGGAAACCGATGAATATACAAGGTTAGAAATGTTTCATGCAAGTACTACAGCTCAGCTTCCTATGCTAATAACAAGGACTTCTGGTGTTTTTAAACGTATCAGTTACATTTTTCTCTACTCCAGCTCAGTATCTGCTTCAGACCTACTACAGAAGTAATATGTTTAACAAAGTTTAATTTCTAGAATTATGTTTGATACAGTTTCATATCCAGGAAACACTTCAAGGAGATCCTTGTCAAGAGCACACTAGAACAATGATTGAAAGCCCTTTATCATATAGAGAATATGTTTTATAAATTTTCAGAACAGGAACTGGGTTTCAGATAAGTTTGGAGTGCTGAAACCTTTACAGTGTCTTTTGGGTAGCTTTTCAAGTTAACATATCCTACCCCTATGCTTCTTCATAGCTTTAACTGCATAATAAGATTTGCCAGGCATTTATTAGTTGTTTCTTCCTTTGCAGTTGGATCTTGGATGTTTGTACTCTTTCCATGTGGTACAATGCTCAAAGAAGTGGAATTTTTAATTAAAACAAATGGGATCTAACAGTTTCTAACATGCTATTTTTGCCCAAGTTTCTCTGAATCTTTCTTTTTCATCATGTAGCTACCAGTGCTCAAAGAGTAAAAGTATCACCTAAACGTTATGCTATACATGTGGCAACATTTTCGTTATCCATTTCTCTAAATAACTGTCAAGGAAAAGAAAACTCAGAAAGATACAGTAGTCCTGGTACTTACATTTTTCTAAAATATTTATCATCTAGTTTTTTAAACAACTAGTTCTAAGAAGGAAAAAATTAATTTAGATCACTTTCCTGAGTCTTTCTGGCTACATTTGCTGTACTGAGAGATCACACTTTAAAATGTTAGCTCATTAAATGCAACATTCTCTATGAAGTTTTTTTATGAAGTTCTTTAATAACCCTATGGGGCAAAGGAACTAAGAAGTTCTCAGTTTTAGCCATGTCCTCTTGTAAAGCTTCATCTAATATTGCTTCTTCCTTACAGTTCAGAAATTACTACAAGAAGATTAAGAAAAAAATTTGAGAGTGTTAAAGCTATCACATTTAATATTTTTCAAAAGCACTATGTGGTCCAGCTGTAAGTTTGCTAGTCTTAGTCATTATATTACCAAGAATATATCCCATTAGTAATTCCAAGAATTTGCTTTCATTGACATCTGTTCTCCTAAACTTTTCTCTTCCTATCATGCTGCAATGACTTTGATCCTCCAGCCAAGAGGAATTCAAACCTTGTGGAAGGAAAGGATGTTTTCAAAAAATAATTTTGCCTTTTACAGTGGGATCAAGTTCTCAATCAATTATTTGTTATGCATTTTTTGCTTAAAAACAGTTTTCACTGCCTGAAGCATTTTATAAATAAACTCACTTGTTTATAATTGTTCAACTATAATCAAATTCAAGCTGCACTCATGAAAAAATCAAAATTACATTGTTTTGATATTTTGACCTTTTCTGACCTCATTTAAAGTTATGTATTAAGATTTATTAAAAAAAAACAAAAAAAAAAAACAAAACAACCCAACAAAAAACAAGAAAACCCACACAAAAAACAAAACCAAAACAAACCAAAATAAAAAGGCCACCGCACACATGGAAAAACACACCCAAAAAACCCCAACAACATAATCTAAGAACATTTAAAATTGCCAAGAACCAGGTCTTCGAAGATAAAGTGAGTTAGACCCAAGGAACAGAAATCCCACACAAGCATGGATTTCTAACACTTCTGTTCCCCTATTAAGTTTTACTTAGAAAGCAGCCCTCCCCACTGTCTTAATCAGCACAGGCTTACACTGTACTCCTGATCAATCTCCATTTCCCTCCCTCAGTACCTAAATTCACTGTTACATTTCTGTGAGAGAAGGAAGGACAGACTAGAAAGGGCTATAAAATGTAGGCAGGCCTGTCACTCTGTCTCTTGTTATGGCATGGTCAATCTGGTTTGCTACTCTGTACTAGACTTAATCCATACTATTTCATTTCTTATTACCAAAGAGCATCAAATGTTATGTCAGTTAAGTCCTGAGTCTTAACTATCTGATACCTGATAGCTAAACCACTTGTTCCTCAGTAGTACCTCTTTCAGCTGATGAACTCACTTTCAGGTATATTCTATTGGATTCAGCAGATTTTTTTGAGGGGTCTCCTTCCATTGAGCACAATACTTACCTTTATGATCAGAGGGCTGGAATACATCTCCTATGAAGACAGGATAAGAAAGTTGGTGTTGTTCATCCTAGAGAAGAGAAGGCTTATGGGATATGTTGGAGAAGCTTTCTAGCACCTGAAGGAGGCCCACAGGAAAGCTGGGGATGGACTTTTTAAAAGGCCATTTAGTAACAGGTCAAGGGGTGGAGGTTTTAAACTGGAAGAGGGTAGATTTAGATTAGACATTAAATTCTTCACTGTGAGGGTGGTGAGGCACTGGCACAGGTTGCCCATGGGAGCTCAGTCAAGGACATATTGGAAGTGTTCAAGGACATATTATAGATGGGACTTTGGAAAACCTGGTCTAGTGGAAGGTCTCCCTGCCTATGAAGGTGTGTTGGAACTAGGTGATCTTTAAGGTCCCCTTCCATTCCCAAGCAGTCTATCATTCTTTGACAATTCAACAAAGTAGATTGATCTTCCATAAATTTTGACAGTTTACAGTGAACCTTCTGGATCCTGGCATCAGGAATGGACACAGAATTTAATATTTTGCTTTTACATTCACAGTTTGTTCTCTGAAGTTTGTGACAGGACTTCATTTAAAGAACCTGTCCTTAATTCTATCTCCATTTCATGGTCACAACAGTCCAGGACAATATCATCCATTTTGCAATACAACTCTTTTTTCTATCAAGACAAAGTGCTTTGCTTTATTCCCTTAGTAAGCTGTAGTAAAATGAAGGTTGTAACATGCTTTAGTCCCAGCTAGTAGGGATTATGTGTCCTGCTTGCCTGTCAGGCCTGTCCCAGGGAAAGCAGGGAGCTATTCCTGAAGTTGATCTCGTCACACTCCCTGATAGTCCTCAACCAATTCACCTCCTCCAGGATCTCCCCTGGAGAGGAGGTGTTCCTTTACCAGGGCACACCCCACACAGGTGTGCTTACACATAATCAAGGTCTTTTCTGTTTCTCAAATCACTTCACCAACAAGTAGGCTGAAGATGCAAAAGAAACTGGGATGGAGAAGATGACCCCAAGTGACCAAAGGGATATTCCATACCACACACCATCGTGCTCAGCATAAAAGACTGTGAGAATAAGGATGTCTGACATTCAGAGGGATGTCATTTGTCTTCCCAAGAAACCATTAGCAATGATGGAGGTGGCTGAAGACCTCCCTGGCAAGGGTCAGGAGTGATTGAATTCTTTGATTTGCATTGCTTTCACATGCAGCTTTTGCTTTACCTATTACACTGTTTTTATTTCAACCTGTCAGTTTTCTCACTTTTACTTTTCAGGTTCTCCCTCCCATAACACTGTGAGGGATTGAGCAAGCAGCTCTGTGTGGCTTATTCACCAACCGAGGTTTAACCATGATAGAAGAAAACCAGTAAATTTTGCAGGAAATTCACAGTTTTCAGCAAATTTTTCCATGCAGACATGGAAAACTACCTAATATTCAATTTTGGACTGGATATTAGGAAAAAAATCTTTACCGAAAGGGTTGTCAGGCACTGGAACAGGCTGTCCAGGGAAGTGGTTCAGCCACTGTCCCTGAAGTAAGTTACAAGAGTTGTGGATGTGGTTCTTAGGGACATGATTTAATGGAAGACTGGGCAGCACTTGGTTAATGATTGGACTTGATGATCTTAAAGGTCTCTTCCAACCATAATGATTCTATGACAAGTCACGATGTCCAACTTGGTTATGATGCTGCCTTTTCCAATCTATAGTGAAATAATACTTTTCAAAATAATATATTTCACAGGCTTGTTTCCTGTTGAGTAGCTGTCTGCAGTGTTTCTTTTTGTTTGTTTCTGTTAAATCTGAATAAATTTTGCTTTTATTTCCTGTTTTTTCTAGCATTTCTTTTTCAGCAGAAAAAAAGCAGAGTCCAAATTGACCTATTGGTGCTAATGTGGGTTTGAGAAATGGCACAGCCATTTGATGCATACCAGAGCATGAATCTTTGATTCCCTCAACTTCCTGTGCCTACTTAAATCTCTTTCCTGACTCTCATCAGCTTGTGGGCAGATGTTACTCTCATCTTAGTAATTATCAGTGAATATCTAATACCTAAGACGGGAATGTTGCAACAGGAGCACAGATCAACTAGAATTTTTATCAAATTGGAAAATCAGTTTTATTTTGCCTTTAGCCAATTCTCATTCCCAGGGAAAAAGAAGAAAAAAATGTTTCAGCAAAGTGTGGTCCTCATCACTCAGTGCATAAGATGATCTCATGTGATTTGACTTGACATTGTTGCACATTATTTGTAGCACTCATCCTTTCCTTAATATTTATGTCAATTGGCAATGAGCTAAGCCTCCCCAGACATTACTGGACATTATTAATTACTTTCACAGAGGAGTAAATCATATGGGAAGCTGGACAGAGTCTAATCTGTTCTAAGGCATACAGCTTAAGTCAAGCTAAAACTTAGCAGCTCTTCTAGAACAAAAGACACACAGCTGAGGAAAATGCATATCTGTATATGTTCTTCATAGTTATATACATCAGAAAGTAAAAAAGGTGTATTTTCAGTATGTCCAGTATCACAATCTGTTGGACATGTGTACACAGATTCAAATATTGTAATTAAAGAGAGAAATTGATTCAGTTGATTCTGAAATGTAAATTACCTTTTATGTTAAGTAGGCATTTCAGTGTATTTATGTTTGTGAAGTTACTGAACACACAGTCTCAGTTAACTATGAGGTTTAAAAAATAAAAATAAAATAAAATAAATTTTTATTTTAATGTATTTCATTTCTTTTCCAAATTAATTTTCTTCCAGAAACATAAAGTTCAATAGTTATCCATGTATTTAATCATTACAGAATGGAGAATAACTGCATTAGGTGCAAAAGGGGTCTAAACTCTAAAGCTTGCTTTCCATATAATGGGATTCATCAAGGAGACTGAGAAGATACAGGGACGAATTCACAAAGAACATCCATTTCTTTCCTTCATTTAAATAAATTTGGGAGAGAGAAGAAAGTCAGATTCACAAATTCAAGAGACATTTTCAGCTGATTAAGTGATTTTAGACCATTACTGTAGCTTCTGAATAGGTTTTTATAATAGCTATGAACCAGAGATGATAATCAGCAAGGCCTAAATAATGATAGAAAACTCCCAGATTTTTTCAGTTTCTGCTAACATATACTCAATTCATTGTTTTTACAAAATAAAACTAAGTTCCCTACTTCTTTACACAAGTTTCTTTTCAATTTAAACTATGGCTAAAATATTTTTTCCTCTATTTTCATTTAAACAGCATTTTTCATCTGAGAATCCTAAACATGTATTATATGCATTTTATGCATGATAAAACTGAAATATAGCCAGGCTAAGGAACAGTTTCTGTGTCATGTTTAAGCCTGAACTATCCCAGAGAAGTAAAAATATTTCAATTTCCCCTTTTCTTAATAGCTCTTTCCTGGGAGTGATCAATTTGTTTAAAAACCTGTTTTCCCTGCGTTTTTCTCCGACTATTTATGCCTTCATAAGACTCCTTTCAGTGTGATGTTTTACTCCCTGAAACAAACTGTTGTAATTCTTTCAAGCCATAAAGCTGGCTAATTTTGCTATTTGTAGGACCTATATACACAGTGGCTAATATTTCCTTAGAAAAAAATATATAAAATAATAATAGTTACAGACTGTGACAAGTGGAGTATTCAGTAGACCAGAGAAGGCTTTTTGATCTCCCTCTAGCTCATTAAAGCTGCAGTAAATCCCTGCTACATCTTGCTCTGTGGAAATTCTAGTGAATTAAGAAAAACCAGCAAAACATTTCCATTACTTAGCAAATGCAGATATGTCATGATTCCTTATTTTCCCAGAATTGACAAGACGTCATTTATCTGTACAGTGTGGTCAAGCATAGGCAGGTATTTTGAAGACTCATATTTGAAAGTAAGTGAGTAAACAACTAGGCTGATCATTTATTCCTATGTAAAACATGTACGACTATAAATAGCACACACTCTATTTGAACCAAAATACATGATCCAAAAGGCCATTAAAATCAAAGGAATTACTCCCATTAATACCAACAGTGAGTATATAGGGCCACAAGCATTAGAATTCCCACTGAAAACGGTGGGAGCTCTGTCTTCATAAACTCCTCTTGGAAGCTGCTAGTATTTTTTTTTGCTTTTTGCTTCATGTTTGATGAACAAAACTCACTAAACTTAGAGCTTGTATGTATAACATTATGCAACACTCCTGTAAGAATCTTGCTGACCTTAGCAGATCTTTCTTGTACATATCCCTGCATCACTTCAAGAGAAACCTGAATCTCCTTTGGAAAGTGAATGTTGTGGTTTATCTTGATGCTGTCACTGTATAGAAAGTATGGAAGACCAGAAACAGCTGATAAATTTAAGCATAACCTATGGGTTAAAATGTGAAGCATTTTTACCTATTTTCTGACAGAAGAAAGTAGATGACTAAAATGAAATAATTCTCCTTTTTTCCATGCTCAAAACCATAATACATTAAGAATCCTATTTAGCTTAGCCTAGCTTATTAATTGCATTTGTAGATTCTGTTAAATGTAATTTGAAATGTCTGCCTCAGAATGAGAATGATCATACGGCTTCTCATGCCTAATGTTGCAGCTTTCTGCCAGCCATTGTGCAATTAATAGCGCATAAACTGATAAACAGTATTTTGTCATTTGAATGCAATTTTTCATATAATAGAGGACCCAATCCTAATTAGGGGCAAAAAGATTTATTTTTTAAAATTTTGTTAAGAATTGAGGATTTATAAAATATCACACAGGAGCATAAAGCTCCCTCAACTGCATTTGTTAAAATATACACCTGGGGGTTGTTTTAATTCATTCTGAGAAACTTAGCAAATGAAAGAAATCCTAGGCATTAACTAGCCGATTGTCCTTATTTCCTGTGTAATGATTTCATTTAAGTGCACCATAGGAGATATCTGCAAATAGTTTGAATTGTGACTTTCATTGATGTGGCAGTTGGATGTTTTTTTGTATTAATTTTTCAACTTATTTTTAGGAAGTACAATCTTTAACAAACACAAGAAAGCACTTCACGCACATACGCACGCACACACACACACATGCACAAAAGCGAGAAAAATAAGAAAAAGATAAAAAATGTGTTATCTTAGTAGTAAGAAAAGCACAACACAATGCAACACAATGCAACACAACAAGGAAAATGAAACTGGTAATATCCACACCTTAGCAGGCCTTCTGCCACTTTCCAAATCTCCAAAGTAGGCACTGACGTCTTGTTGTGGGCAGGATAAAGTGGAAGAAGAGTTCTTGTTATAACTATTGCAGCTTGCACCATAAGCCTCAGGCAGCCTGAAGTGTTACAGATGAAAATTATATCAAAGCTATTCACTATCTTCACAGATCAGTGGATGTGCAAGTGTTGCTTATGGGTAGCATTTTAGACAAAATACCCTAAAAATATTCACTGTGTCTGAAACAGAGAAAAGAGCAATAGAGTAAGAGATAATATGAAAAACAAAAAAAGGCAAATGAATGGCAGACGGAAATAGGTGAGAAACTAAATAAGTATCTGGTTTCCTTCCCTGGAAGAATTTTTATATTTCTGCATTTCAACTGTATTACTTGCCTAAGATTGTCTATAGGAGATTTTGGCTTAACTTCTCTAGACTAATCATGCATAAGGAAAAATAAGGCTCTAAGTATGAAAAATCAGCTTGAAAATTTACAGTACTGATCTTCACAGAAGAGATCCTATCAGATTTTATTAGATGTGTAAATATAAAAATATACACAATTATACACAATTAAAAACTTTTTTCTTTTCCTTTCATAACAGAATTATTGATGTTTTAAAGAGTTTGTAAACAGAAGACCCTCACATTGCTTTAAACTGGTTGTGAATACTGAAGGAGAATAGGGCTATGTTCTAAAATCTTCACACTACTTACTCTACACCGTGAGGGTGGAAAAATTATGGCCTTAGCCCAAAGAGCGTAAGCCGCTTTCAGGCAAGTCTCTGATATCTCCCACTCAGAAGAAAATTGATTGTGCCCAAAGCCTGAATTGTGATAGCCATGTAAGCAACATACTGCCAGATTTTTACAGGTTTCAAGAACAATAACAATCCCCTCTTTTTCTTGCAGTTACCTTACCCAGATAAAAGTTCCAGAAGGAAAAAGAGGAGGTATGTGTAGGTTAAATCAGGATAAACAGCAATTCTAATTACACCAGAAAAATTTGGTTTCACTGAGGAATGCAATCTTAAACCATACTTTTATTCTTCCCTGTTCTATTGATTTGATGGATGAAGATTGCTAGTATCATAATAAGGGTATATATTTTCACACAAACTATCTAAACTCGTGTCTCAGATTCATCCCAACTGTAACTTCTCTGAATTTTCTTACACCTTTAAAACTGAACAAGAGTGTTTTTTAAAGTTCCAGCTAAGTCTATGCCAACCTCCTTGAGCGAAAGGAAACCTAGACTGATAAAAGAAAGGATGAAATTTTACAAGCAATCATTTTCATTCAGATGAGTTGTACACACAAATCTAACTTAAAAGGTAATTGAAAAAATGTGAATGATTACTTAAATCTTATCAGTGTTGCTATTACTAATATTTTTTGATACCTCAACACCATTTCCAACAACTATGAATGATTTATAAAGAAAATATGAATATTCACGGCAAACTCTAAATATTACTCATTGTGTTTGATAACATATATCTTCACAATATATATCTTCACTATATCTTTCGAATATAGAAAAGTAAACATGCTGATTGTCAGGATCATAAGCCTTACATGGTAGATTTTAAGTTATTAGAAAAAGCGTCAGGAAGGTTAATCCAGTTCCTCAATAGAATTTCCTCTAGACTCAAAAGCAAAATTTAATAACATAATCTGGTCTCCTGTGTCTGCTAATCCTTTGTACCAATGATTAATTCCTGTTTAGGTTTGCAAACGAAAAAAATTAAATAAATGAAGGTTGAAGTTTAAAGGTTTTCTAAGCCCATTTCTTGTAAAAATAAATAAATAAATGAATAAATACACAAACAAACAAATCATTATGCTAACAAAACTTCAGTAGGATTTTAGAGTAGCAGCTGAAAAGCTCTTATGATGAAATAATATGTTTCTTGGCCTGATAAAATGCATTAGGTACAGTTTCAAATCAAATTGAAGCTGGTGAACTACAAGAGTCAAAACAAATTAAGCTTTCTTTTAGATTTGCATCAGTATCTGAGCCCCATGACATGCTTCTCAACTGGAGAGTAACCACGGTCAGTCAACTCCAGCCAAAGCAACTCAGATCATGTAATGGCTTTCAGTTGTGATTATTTCTGTCTAGTTTATAGACCATTTCATATCACACTTTGCTACTGGTTACATCTTAATCTGGAGTGGAAGCTTTTTAAAGTCCTAATATCTCCCAAGTGTTCTAAAATATGAGACATTTAAATACGTATTTCCCATCAATTGCTGCCTATTAGTAGCTGTGGCAAAACTTTTTGTATTCCATCTGCAATATTAGGGAAAGTAGTTATGCTGAAGAGTTAAAGGGAAAGTTGGAAAATCCACTCCTCTTTTTTCCATCTTTCAGGCATGATATACTTATTTTCTGGTTCAATAGGTGAAATACTTTTATTCTGAGCATTTGTGGATTGACCTCTAAGCCATTCATCCCTCAAAGCTCTAACAGAGCTAAGGCACATACAGCAACATTTTTGATACATGTATTGATCTGCTTACATGTCCCTCTGCGGGAGTATGAAGTTAAAGCAACATTTATATATATAAAAACTGAAAAGGTGTAAATCAGTGGTGTCATTACTGGGAAACTGCCCTTTTAATAATGTTCCTCCTCCTCCTCCTCTTGTCTTCATATTTCTTTTTGGGTGAGTGGGAGAAGTGCTTTTTATGTTGCACATTACCTGATACATTGAGAGCAATACAAGCAAATAGAAGATAATAGAGATTACATCTGTAACTCAACTAGAAAAGGAAACAGAATGCCAGATCTGCTGCATCAGTACATTATAATTCCCAGCAGAAGCAACTGGATAATTTCTCTCCCAAGAAAAAAAAACCCAAACAAACTACTGGCACAAGCTAAAAACCAGGGCAAGATCTGTTTTAACACAGTGATATTTGCAAGTTGTTTGACCAACACCTGCTGTATGCTCAACCCTACAAATCATTCATGAAGTAGAATGTGCAAAAAATGCATGTTAAATTATAGAAACCATACATTTCTGTTCATGTATCATTCTTTATTTTAGAAATATCACTTCAGTGCACTGGGTTGGTGTCTTTTCAGTTCATGGGTGATGTAACTGACACAGAATAAAGTACTTGCCAGTCCACATAAAGGATTACTGAAGTGATAATCATATTTCTGACTTGGAGATCTAGACACTCCCACACTTTTGTTTTCTATGGCTCAGTTTTTAAGCTGTGTTATTTCTCACATAGCAGCAGGGAAGCAGTACAAAGGCTCAGCTGCACAGAAACGCTGTTGATGTAAACTCTACAGTTAAAATTCATAAACTCAAAAGGAACTATGAGCTGATGAAAACATGAACCAAAATATATAAATGGTTTATTTTGCCAGCGTACCTTGTGGAGCAGGAAGCTGGCCTACTGCTGTTCCTAAGAGGGAGAAACTATGCCATTGTCTCTGCAATTTCCACCCCTTAACTCATTCTAGCAGAAACTTTCAAGAAAAGCAATCTGTAGTGGCATAATGTTCACAAATGAATAATAATAAAAAAAAAGAGTAATAATCAAATACTGGTCTCATTTAATTCAACAAACATCTTTCCAATGGAAGCAGCTAAAGCAGGGTCAAAGATTGTAAAATGCTAATCTGGAATGCAGTCCACTACATTTTCTTGTGAAAAAGCTGCTGTATCCAAAAGGGATAAACTATGGCTGTAAAAAATACAATAAACATATGACTATTATCTCAGTTTGCAAATGATACTCATTTGTGTCTGTCATCAAAAACAGTACAACTACTTCCCTTCCCACACATGCAGAGGAGCAAGATAAGTACCTAAACCAAAATGCAGATTTTTCTTGTAGAATTCCTTTATTTCTAACAATATTTATTTTTGAGTTGCTAATTAAAATGAAAATGTCTGATTTGTTACCAAGCTTTGACAGACAACATAACTGATATTTTCCTGATCTACTGTTGAATCTGTTGAGTCCTAATTTCCCTTTTTTTTACTGTAGTTTATATGTAATTATTGCTTATATGCAAGTATTCCAAGTAAGCAAACAATTCCAATTTTTCAGTCACTTTTCACTGAAAATACTGCTTTTAAAAAGGTGCATTTTCTCTCAAAATTAGAACAGAATTCAAATCCTCTATCCTTGGACTGTCAAAGCTTCATTCTTTGCATCTAAAATTTCCTTTGAGACAATTCATGCCCCCCCAGTATCTCGGCAAAATCTGCCTCTCTCCTGTGTGAAAGAATACTTGTGCAAATTTCTTTAGCATAAGTAAACATATTTAGTCAATATGGGAGGTTTGATGACTGCCATTAATTCATAGTGAATGTCAAGGAGAGATACTTATGCACCTGGGCCAGTACATTTCAATGTAAAACTAACATGTATTTACTGTACTGGGTACAGGTGTCCAGGTGCTGGAAATGGGGTGGTTGCAGCGTGGTGTCTGTGAGAAGAGGCTGGGACTGCCTGTGCCAGACACAGCCAATTCCAGTTGCCTCTAACAGACCCACTACAGAGCACATTAGAGCCTTCTCAGATAATATGATACCACCCTTGAGTGTACTTAAGACAGGGGGAAAAGTGCTTCCTGGTATTGTATGAGAAGAATGATAGAAAAAAAAAAAACAACATAAGAAACATCTTTGAAGATATTAATGTCAGAAAAGAAGAAGCAGCTCTGGGAAAATATTCCCCTGCAGTGCATGAAGAGAACCCACACTGGGGCAGGGGAACAGTGTGAGGGTGAGGAAACTGTGTACAGCAAAGAAGAGCTGTTATGGAGTGACTGCAGCCCCATTCTCCTGTACTGCTGGCAGGAGAAAGGAGTCAGGAATGAAGGAATGATGGTATACACGGGAAAAAGGAGGGGTGGAAGGAGGAAGCTTTGCTTTTCATGATCTGAATCTCTTTTAATCAGTGATAAATTAATTTTCTCCAAGTCAAGTCTATTCTGCCTGTGACAATAACTGGAGAGTGACGTCCCCACCCTTACTTCAACTTCGGAGCCAAGGTCAATTCGCCAGTATTATATATCAATAAAACCATGTGTGGTACAAATGTAGGCACCTAAACTAATTTTCAACTTAATTTCAATGTTTTTGTTCATTTCGGAAAAAGAAAACAAAAATCTGAGCCACTTCACCAGAATTACAGAATGGAACAGAAATTTCAAGAGCTTTATTCTTTTTCCTCCAAGAAACACTTTTAAGAGCAAAAATTAGACAAGCATCAATGGTCAATCTTACTTTCCACTTTCCCAAAGCTGTATGAAGGTACTCATACATCTGCATACCCTGATGATGAACCCAGACTATTTCAGGGCAGGGATGGAGGGCTTTGGGAAGTTGTGCAGCACTTGAGGGGCTCTGCCTGCCTCCCCTTGTTACTTATAGTGGTGGAGATTCAGTATCGCTTTGTGACACATACTGCAAGAAAGACAATTCACACACAGGCCTTCCCAGTCCCCTGGTATCAGCATAGATATTTTCTCCATTTAGTGGAGGCTGCATCCGCCTTTCATTTCCCAAAACAATTAAAGAGTTCAGACACAATCTAGTGATTACTGCGAAGGTTTTTGTGAGAGGAGCTAGTGGCAGCTCACTCCAGATGACTAAGTTTGAAGTTTTGACTGCAAGGCAGTTAAGGTATACCTCATTGCATTTGAAAGTCTTGTGGCATCCTGCATAACTACCCTATTGGTATGACTAAAAAACGTTTTGCCATATACAGGAAAATAGGTATGCCTATCTATAGCATTTATGCTAATGATAACATGTTTCTATGTGTTATTGGATCAAACAAATTTCATAGTGAAGAGAACATTACTAAATAGTGTTACCTTTATAACTGAACTGATTGCAAATATTATTATTGACATGTCCTTAAATCTCCAACACAGAGAGACTTCCACATTTTGCCAACCCATCATTTTGCAAACAAGGTTTTATTAACAAGTAGTACTCAATTTCTCATGTGGGACTGAATAATAAATACCTTCATAACTGCAGCAGAGGGGACCCCCCACATTAACAAAACAGGCTGTGCATGGAACACTCTGATATTAAATCAGATGGATTAGCTGGGTCTTACAGATGGTAGTCAAATAATCAGCCTTATCACAGAATAGCTTCACAGACTTGTCTATTGCAGTCTGTCAGTGGATTACTAACTGAAGGATTTTGAATGAAGCTCCCTTTCCAGCAAAATTCTTTCAAAGGATTTCCTAATAGACTTAGCATCCCATGTGAAAATAAGAGAACCTGTTTCCATTTGGTGCAGACCCCCCACCTTCATTTTTATATAGTTTCTCTGGTTTTTTTCTCCCTTTTTCTTCATGCCTTTAGTTGCCATTTTTCATGTCTGCTTTTTAACGGGGAAAAACAAAGTGAGCGAAGAAGACACCAAAATGAAGTAAAGAAAAAAGGTGATTAAAGACAAAAAAGACAGTGACAATCAATATATGCTTTCTTTTCACACTTGAGGATCTGTTCATGAGTATTCCCCTAGTTTTTTAACCCATTGCTATCAAGCCATTTTCTGGTTTCCCAAATCATTATTCAAGACAATATTCTATTTAATCTGTATTCAATCAATTGAATGGGATAACTACTAAATCTGTCAGACAGCTATAGGAACAAGTCAGGCAATTATTAGACTGTAATTCAGTGTTTTCTGAATCAGAAGTATAGCACTGAAATATGCTTAGGTTTGACGGTTTAGGAACTTGGGTATTTTTAATTTGTTTGGGGTGGGTGTTTTTTAACTGGAAGCAGTAAAACTGAAGAGAAGAAAAATATTTGAGGTGTTTAGCTTTTGGGGACATTTATTATTATTTGGTTTTATTGTACTTTAAGTTTTTGGCTATATCCCTTCAAGGAATAAAATCATCAGCAGATAAGAATGCTGCCCAAAAAAAAAAAAAAACCAAACCAAAAAAAAACCACAAAGACATATTGTCAGCAGCTGTACTGGAAAGTAGATTTAAAGAAACACAGAGAAAGACAGAGAAAGAGAAAGAAAACCCAAAAACTAAAGGGAAAGAAAAATAAATATGGGACAGAGAGATATGCCCTCCTTTGTTGGTGCAAGGATAAGAAAGCTGTGCCCTTTTATTACTGTTTTGCAAGTGAATAGGATAGCTTAAATGTTTAATGTACTCGTTCTATCAAACTCATTATTTGGGAGCATCTCAACAAAAAGACTAGACAGACAAAATTAAAGGAGAACATATACATTTCATCCTTTTCTATTTTTTAAAGGAAATAAACGTTTTCCTCTGTTTCCAGAAGAAGGTTCTCTTATTTTCTGTTTCATGAACCTTTCACCATGCATGTGTCCCAGACATTTCAATAGCTTCCATGGATTTCTTTCCATGTAAATGCACATCCCTTTTCACGGTTTGAACTTATACATTCCCTTATTATTACAGAGAACAGCCTGCACTTATATAAAGAAGTAGTGTATGGAGACAAGTATTTATATGTATATGCATACACACGCATGTTTACACACACAAAACCATGGAGTTATACAGAGGTATTCAAACACATGGACAGCTAAAGATTCAGAATTACTTTGGTACACCAAGATGGTAATTCTCAATGGCAGAGAATTCAGGAACTTCAAATCTCACTGGTATAACCTCTGGTTTACATCTAAACTACAGTTTATGGAAGCTGTAATACAGAGAAAAGAAGTTCACAACTACCCAATCAGGACATTGTGGCAATCCTGCTGTATGCATCAGCTAGATAATTATGATAATAAGGAAGAAAAATTCACACTATTGTAAGGATTTATTTTCTGCTTGGAGTTTTTCATTTTTAGCTTTCTCGTGTTGGTTCTGTTTGGTTTGGGAGTTGGTTGCTTTTTCCAAGCAGCAAATGTATTGCAGATACAGACATTTTGTCAGATTTTGTCACATAATTTTCTTTGATGGTGCAAAAACAACGAGGTAGAAATTTGTGAATTCACAGTCTATACGTTCCTGTATTAAATGTCATATAGTAATTCATTGTTTATTGTACTCAAGTGTGAAATATTTTGCAATAGATGTGGTTTTTATGTTTATTTTTCTAGAAATGCACACACACACGAGTTGAAAACCAATGTCCCATTATTAAGAAATGAAATAGCAGCTCCTCATCACTTTCAAAACCACCATATTATCACAGTAAGTAAACAACATACATACGTAGACATGTATCTCCATCTGAAGTAGTATTCTTTGACTTGATATACCGAGGACCTGTCCATTCTTAAAAAAAAAAAACAACCACAACCCCCCTCCCAAAACCCCAAAGTTAGTCATATGTATAATTTCATTTAATAAATCTTAAATTTTTTTAGATAGATTTTGCAGGTAGGTAAGTGTGTAGTAAGTTCTGCAGTAATGAACTCAAAAGATAAAACAACAACAACAAAATTAACAACAAAAACAAAAATTCAAACAAAAAAACCCTCTGCTGGAAGGTGGGAAGATGCTGCAGAGGGACCTGACAGGCAGGGTTGATGGGCCAAAGCCAACGGGTTCAAGTTGAACATGGCCAAATGCAGGGTCCTATACTATGGCCACAACAACCCCAGAGCTGCAGACAGGGAGAAGAGTGGCTGTAGAGCAGCCCAACAGAGAGGGACCTACTTGGGAGTACTGGTTGACAACCAGTTGAACATGAAGCCAGCAGTGTGCCCAGGTGGCCCAGAAGGCCAATGGCATCCTGGCTGGCAACAGGAATAGTGTGGCCAGCAGGACTAGGGATGTAATTCTCCCCTTGTACTCAACACTGATGAGTCCTCACCTTGAGTGCTGTGTAAAGGTCTGGGCCCCTCAGCTCAAGAAGGATACTGAGGTGCTAGGGTACATCTAGAGAAGGGCAATGAGGCTGATGAAGGGACAAGGGGGAAAGCCTTAGGAGGAGAAGCTAAGGGAGCTGTGGTTGTTTTTCCTGGAGGAGACTCAATGGGAACCTTATCACTCCCTATGACCACCTAAAGGGAAGTCATAGTCAGGTGGAGGTCGGGCTCTTCTCCCAGACAAATGATGACAGGACGAGAGGGCATGGCCTGAAGCTACACCAGGGGAGGTTTAGGTCAAACACCAGAAAGCAATTCCTCATGTAAAAGGTGATCATGCATTGGATGGACTGCCTGGGAAAGCAGTGGATTCACCATTCCTGGAGGTGTTTAAGGAAAGGCTGGATGTGGCACTAATGTCTATCAGATGTGGTGGCATTAGGTCATAGGTTGGACTTGATTCTCTCAGAAGACTTCTTCAGCCACAATAATTCAATGATTCTAAGATTGTATGCAACATTTAAATAATATTGATTTCTAAATGTGAAGAATTTTATAATTGTCCTAGTAGTAAACAAAGGATGTGCCATTACAGTGCTGGCCCTGTTAGGAATCATACAGCCTAAGCAGATTAGACTTGTTTTAACTGAAACAATACTGCAAAATGCACATCATCAGTAATTTGAGTCTCAGCCTCCAGCATGAGCCCAGAATCTCTTCAGTTGCAGACGTGCCATTTTCAGAGTCTGTATTTCATAAAGTCTCAGGTGTGAGAATTCAAAGGGGATTTCTGAGACTGTCTTCCCTTAGTTGTAATGCAGCAGGTACATGGTAAAGTTTTTTTATTTCTAGCATCTGCCTAAGACTGCAATAAAAAATATATTGTGCATCTGACTTACTTATAAACCAGAACTGGTCAAAACCTCCAGGAATTAAAGGCATTGTTTATTTTCCTGAAAACACTTGTCAGCAGAATTGAACCATCTGCTCCCACTACCCTTTCACATGTCTGGGATGAGCTGACTGGCAGCACAGAGCTGCTTGATTCTTGGTAGCATAGCTCCCCACCTCGCTGCCTGCCAGGCAGTGCATTGCCAGCCAGCTTGCTGCTGCTCCAGCGTATGTCCCACGCACCCATCATCCACTGGCTTCCTCTAAAGGCAATTGTCCCATGGCATTGGAAAAAGTCTTCATCGTCACCTTTCCTTTTGATGCAAAGTGAAGTGCAAAACAGGAAATGTAGAGTTTCTGACAAAACTGGAATTCCTTTCTTTATTAGCTGTGCTTAAAACCTCTGCTATAGGTTTAATAGGAACAGTGAGAAGGAATTACTTTTTTTCCCCTGCTCTGTTATCAGCAGACTTTCATTATTTTCATATTCCCTGAACACTTTTTCCTCAAGTATAGATAATGTAAAGTAGAAAATCATGCAATGAGATCATCAGGAATCTATTTTGAGGAAATACAAATTCTGGAAAAAACAGACCCTTAAGTTATCATCCTAATCTGTCTTGAATATAACATCAAAACTATTATAATGAAACAGGATAATAATTTTTCATAAAGGAATTTTCAGTAGATCAGTAACTGATAAAAAGATCTTTCCTGATAGTGCTATATATGCAATGTGACCATTCTCTACTGAAAAGCAGTGTAGGTCTAAATTTTTTCTGGAAAAGACTATTAAAAATACTTATTCATCTTAACAAAGTCTGAACAATCAGAATTCTATCTGATATACAATATTTTTTGTAGAAATGGTAACTATGGTGGGCACTGCTACCTGTCACTAAAGATGCTTGCAGAGGGCACAAGCTGATAGCACAGGCACAAGAAAATCATCTCCCATCAGGCTCCCTCAAAAGCACATGGGTAATCAATTTCTATCTATTCCAAAGGACTCCTAGGGAGAAACTCTCCTGATGGGGTTTAGCATTGCTCCTTGCAAGAACCAAGGGAACATTAAATTGAGAAATTAATTCCATGGATTTCACTTCAGTTGGTGAACGGGTCTTTGTAATCATGAGAATAATAATAATAACAATAAAAAAATCAAAACAAAACAAAACACACCACATACTCAGATTTTCACTTTTTCCAATGAAGCTTTGTCATCCACTTGAGACAACTGTAGATTTCAGAGTGTGTTGAGTGATCCCGCTTAGAGATCTCTATTGGTCTATATGAGATCTTTTTTCTGCTAAATCTCTGCACAGAAATGGCTCCTATTAGCATAAACTTAAAAACAAAAATTGTAGTCTAAAGAGCTTTAAAACTTTTGGTTTTGCATACATTTCTAAAGTTCCAACTAGCACAAATTCTGAACATTCATTAGAAGTGCTGGATGCCTACTGGTTAAATAAATAGTGCCTTGTGAAGACCTTTAAAATTTGGCTTCACTCATTTTACTATCAGATTTCTAGTGCTAATAATTATTTGAATTAGCTCATTTTCAACTATACCTCCTCATATTCAGATAATTCTTCATTCCTCTATAATTTATCACTGTCTGCCTTTTCCCCTAAAGTTAGACCATGTTTAATAACAATCTTATGGAAAATACTGCTTGCTATTAATTCTTCTGGCAGTATAATAATGTTCCATAAAATTTGTCTGGACATAAAACTCTCATTTTCTAAGATCCCCAAAGTTCTTCCAATACCTGCACCAGTGAATTTTTAACTGTGTCATTTGTTTTGATAGAGGCCTGGAGAGTAAGAATCAAATCAAGATTAAAAAAATTTTTAAAAGCAGTGTAATTTAGAAGAAAGATTAATTTTTATTTTTTTTTAAGCAAAGTTAAGTAAAAAAGTAAAATAAGAAGTGTATGCATAGTGAAATATTGAATTTCCAATCTGGATTCAAGGCACCAGTCTTCTACCTGATGTTTACAAAATCTAAAGTTCTCAGACAAACACAAAATTTTGCCTTTTTTTTGAAAATTTTTACTCTCATGCAGCAGATTGTCTTTAAATGAAGGAATCATTACATGAGGCTGAGTACTTAACTATGACACTTGTTATGCAGTAAGTTGCATTGCGTGCCACATGCATGACAAAGAAGAAACAGAGATTTTATCTTCTGAAACATACCTCATTATGTGATAGTGCACTATTGCAGGCAGTGACACCCAGGGCAGGCCCACAGTGTCATAAAATGCACAAATAATGGTTTGGGTTTATTATTTGAAAAATGAAGACGTTAACTCTCATGACAATATAAGAAATCATAACTCTGCAGTTATAATTATCAGATACACTGATAATTAAGCCCTCTCTTAAAAGTTGCTTACATGAATCCACTTGCAAGAAACTTGACTATTCTTCACAAGGTATACATCCTGCTCTTTTGATTTTCCCATTCCTTTCTTGGTAACTTGCATTTTAAAAGCAGTGCACATGTTAGAGATAATCATAAACCTTTCACATATTGATAACTCCACCGCAAGATGATTTAGAAGACCAAAGTGTATTTTTCATACATGTAAATAATTTTCTACCATTATACAGTCAGTTAAATTAATTAAACACAGATTAAACCACACAAAAACAAAATTGTGGGTGAAATTTTGGAATTCCAGTCCACCTCCATTGCTGTCACAAATACGGTGCATACATAATGATACTACAGACTACTTAATTAGTAGTGTCTTCTAAATGACCTACAAAGACAAGACCCCAATAATGATTAAAAATTTGGGCTGAGGGTCAATATTTAAACAACTGCTCTGAGCACATAGACCATTATGCCTAATGTAAGATACACAAGCTTGAAAAAATGTGATCTAAATCATGTGAGGAAAGAGATACAGCACTCATTGAAAACAGTAAAGTAGAGTAAAGTGAAAACAGATAAAGTGAAAACAGATAAAGTGGGAGAGTCTATTACGAAAATATTTGGATAAGGTTAGGAATGTCTAAGATGTTTTTTTATTGCTCGGGATGAATAGCACTAGGATATTTATGGCATTCCAAGAATGGAAACAACTGAAAGGAAATACTTAATTTAACACAGCAATAAAAAAATTTCTAGCCTGGGCTCAAGTGGAAAACATAAAACAAGTGTAAGGAAGTAATTACAGTGCAGATTAATGTAGATTATAATAATTAAAAAATCAAGGTCTAGAAAGTTTCTCTAAGAAATAATGAAAATAACAACATCAGAGAGTGAAAAAAATGGCATTCCTTCAGACAGTTTTTAACAATTGTAGTCTTAATCATGTCAACAAAAGAAAAAATATTCCACTTTGCTTAGCCATTAACTGGGTTCTTATATTGATGGGCATTGTGTTTAAATGACACGAAAACATTATTTTTCAGAACATAAAACAAGGGATTTTGACTAATTCAGGTAATATTAGTATTTACCTGGAAACATTTTAAAAAGTAATAATTTGCAGAAATGAAAAAATTAAGATGTTAAAATATTTCTAAATTAAAAATACTAACATATCCAAATTTCCTTAATTATTTCCTTCCTCAGTGTAGGAAGATCATAATAAGGGCTGCCTCCAAAGAACGGGTAGATTTTAAAGTGATTTCACAGGTGCCTTTTTAAAGTTTTATTTTTGTAATTTGTCAAGAAACCATTATTTAAGCAACTTGGAGGCAGAATGATTCTGCTTTCTGCCTGTTATGTTGACAGACATGTACTGCTTCTAAGCTAATTGCATTTGTGAACCATTGAAGGGAGCCATGCACTTACAGTCTTCTTTCCCAGTATTTATAAAGCAAATCAGAAGACATTTCATGAGATTTTGCATGAAAGACAACAGATTCAGGAATTGCACAGATCTGAGAATTAAAAATTACTTCTAACCCATTTCTCCAACATTGCAAAATTTTAGAGGTATGGCTGGTAAGAATAGTAATTTAAACTGACTTACAGCATTTCTTATTGCCAGTTTAATTGTTACAAGTGGACATGACTGAGGTATCCCAGCAGACTACAAATAGCATGACATAGAAACTTGAAGCTATGTTTTACTTTACTTGCTCCCACACTGATAATTTACTTCAAATACAATCAGAAGTATAGTGTTACAAGATGAAAACTATTCTTTTTCTTAATTCAGGGAGAACATTCTTCTTAAAAATTAGGATAAATCAATTGGCACAAACAACTCTCAGTATTAAAACAAAAAAATGAAAAAATACAAACAAACAACAAACAAACCAACGCCCCTGCCCCAAACCCCCCCCCCACAAAAAAAAAACCAAAAACAAAACAGACCAAAAAGCCCTACGGTACTGTTTATATTCCTTTGGTGCTCTATAAGCAGTGACAGAAAAACAGTAGTGGTGTCAGTTCAGTCAGTTCAGTATTGGTTTCTTTCGTTTCACACAAATTGCTTCATACGCCTGGATTTACACCAGATTCATGATTTATCTGACAAATGCAGAGCAGTGATGTGCATCCTACTCTGCTTTGGTGTGCAGGTGAGCAGATGGTGTTGGCTGCATCTGGACACATACTCTGCCCAAAACCCCATCCTGTCATCCTTCTCTTCACCCATCAAGGGCAAGTCTCCAGAGAGGCAGTGGGCAGTCAGGAGCTGCCACCTCCTTTTTTTGAACCCAGGAAAGCCAGGTTTCAAAGAGCTAGGGTTAAATTCACAATTTATTTTTTTTTTCATTTTGGAGCCAAACAAGCAACAGCTGTGAAGTGGAAAGACTGCAGGTAAAAACCAGGAGTCTGCATTCAAATGGCTTGACCAACTGCTACAGTGGTTGGGAATTTCTGTAATATATACATTGCTCAAGAGTCCACCTGAGTGTGCTTGCACAATATTCCCTCACAGCACCAAATGGCAAAGACCATGAATGTTACAGCCAGCATTTAGTGACTGTAACTGTGAACTGAATATGATTAAGAATAAAATCAAACAACATCTGAAAAGAAGGAAAGAGGGTATATAAGTAGATCTGTAGTACCACAACACCGTATTTTCAGATTAAAATTATCACAAGAGTACAGGCAGAGCAGGAGTACAAACTGATTTTTCCTGTAAGTCTGTTGATGGAAAGGAATCCAAAAGATTTTAGTAACTTTGGGAAACTACTATGAGAATACAGTAAGAGGGTATATTATTAAAACAGATTGTAGCAGTATTTTATAGTTCAGAATGAGTGTGTAGGAAAATATCAGCATTCTGTCCTATCTGCAAATAGGAAAAAAAATAAGAGTAGCTACTACAGGAAATCATAGAGTAATAGAATGGCTTAGGTTAAAAGGGACCTTAGAGACCATCTACTCTGCCCTCCTTGCCGTGGACAGGGACATCTCTCATCTACATGGCTGCTCGAGGCCTCATGCAGTCTAACCTTGAACACTTCCAGGGAGGGGACAACCACAGTTTCTCTGGGAAATCTGTTCCAAAGTCTCGCCACACTTGTACTAAAGAACCTCTTCCTGTCATCCAGTCTAAACCTATTCTCCTTCAGTTCAAATAAGATTTTCCTTGTTCTGTCACTGGACGCTCTTATGGAAGTCTCCCCGGGACTTCCTGTAGGTTCTCTTCAGGTACTGGAAGGCCCTGAAAGTTCACTTGAACAACTCCAGTTGTCACTGGTTTTCAGATAAACATCAAGCCATTGATCACACTCTGAGTATGACCTTCTATCCAGCTCATTATCCATGGAGTGGTCCATCCTTCAAATCTATGTCTCTCCATCTTAGAGACAAGGATGTCATGTGGGAAAGTGTCAAATGTCTTGGACAAGTCCAGATAGATGACATCAGTTTCTCTTCCCATACCTACCAGAGCTGTAACTCTGTCATAGAAAGCCACCATATTCATCAGATATGATTTTGGCTGTAACTGACCACTTCATTGTTTTTTATGTGTCTTGGTACAGATGCAAGGAGCATCTGCTCCATGATTTTACCTGGCACAGACATGAGACTGACTGATCTGTTGTTCTCTGGGTTTTCTTTGCTCACGTTTTTAAAAGTAGGGGTTAACCCCTTTCCAGCCTCTGAGAACTTCTCCAGAATGTTCTCCATGACATCTGAAATATGATGGCTAGTGGCCTAGCAATTTCAGCTGCCAGTTCCTTCAGGACCTGTGGATGTGTCTCATCGGGTCCCATGGACTTGTGCATTTTCGGGTTCTCTCGGTGTTTCTAGACCTTATCTACACTTACCCTGGGTGGCATTTCACTCTCCCAGACCCAGCCATTGCCTTCTGTGACTTGGGTGGTGTGGCTCAAGTGGTTAGCAGTGAAGACTGACGCAAAGAAGTCATTGAGTACTTCAGCCTTCTCTAAGTAACCAGGTCACCTGTACCACTCCAGAGGCGCCCCACACTCTCTCTTGTTTTTGTTTGTTGTTTTTATTTTTTTCTCATACATATCTGTAGAAACCTTTTTTGTTATCTTTAATATCCCTGGCCAGATTTGACTCCGTCAGGGCTTTAGCTTTTCTAACGTGGTTTCTGATTTCATGAACAATTTCCTTGTAATCCTCCCAGGTTAGCTGTCCTTGTTTCCACCCTTTGTGGATTTCCCTTTTGTGTCTGATTTTGGCCAGGAGATCCTTGTTTGTCCATATAGGTTTCCTGGACTTTTTTCCTGATTTCTTCTTTTTAGGCATGCAGTGTTATTGAGCTTGGAGGAGATGATCCTTGAAAGTCCACCAGCTTTCTTGGGCTTACAATCCTTCCAGAATCTTGTCATATGGTACCCTAGCAAGAAATTTCCTGAAGAGGCCAAAATTGGCCCTTCTGAAGTCAAGGGTTTCAAGCTTGCTGAGCACCCCCTTCTTCGTCATCCTAAGGACCCTGAACTCCACCATCTCCTCCACCACCTCGTGGTCACAGCAGCCAAGGCTGCCTATGAGCTTAACATTCCCTACCATCCCTTTCCTCTTAGTGAGCACAAGGTCTAGCATGGTACCTATCCTTGTTGGTTCCTATGTCACTTGGAGGAGGCAACGATCATTGATGCATTCCGGGAGTGTCATAGATTGGTTGTGGCTTGCTTTGTTGTCTCTCCAACGTATACATATATCCAAATATATATATCTGTGTATATGCTAAAAAAATTTAAAGTTCTTGTAGAATTTCTGATTCTTAAACAGCTGATAATTACCTTATAGATGCTTTTATTGGGGCAAATGTCACCAAACAAAAACCAATGTTTCCAAGTGGCAACAGCAGCTGAACTTTTCACAGAAAGTGTAGAAACATAAGGCAAAAATGACAATATATTTTCTGCAACTAGTAATTTTCTTATAATATAATCTCTAAAAGCTGCAGGAGTATGTATTCATCACTATGGGAAAACTGGTATAGCTCCAGCAGCTCTTGTGTTGGCAGAACCAACAGTCATGGATTGCTTATGGTTTTACTCCCAGTGAGTAAAGCTTTGGTGAGTAAAGCTCAGAGCTTTGGTGATGCTCTGGAAATGTCCCCAACACATAATTCTAACCTCCTGGGGACAGTTAAGTTCTGTGATATTACCCAGCACACAGAATGACCAATACATAATACCACATCTTCATCATTAACAGAAGCCAAAAAATGCAAAGTGTCTGATGAAGGAAAAAAAAGCATTTCGCAGGTCAGGGGGAAAGATTCTCTCAATGAATGATTGAAATATCTTGTCAGAAAAGGGCTCTTATCCTCTTATCTGCCAATTACATCTTTAAAGAGACAATATATACCAGCATCAATATTCTGAGAGATTTCAGTGGGAAGAATATTTGAGGCCAACAATTGGAGTTTCATTTTTGTGGGATTTTAAAAAAATTGTTCTCCATCTTCTCATTTCTCTTTTTCATTTAAAAAAAAAGTCATCTAGGCCACAAGTACATGTTTTCTTGGGAGTGTACAAAAAACATGATGAGAATAATGGGCTTCATTGTGTCATTTCAATAATTCCTGAGCAAAAAGCCAGACTGCAATATGCTGCCTTACATTAAATGCAAACCTTTTACACCTTTAAGAAAGAAACCCTAAGGTAAATTGTCATTTTTAATGCATGAACTAATCAACCTATGCCAAACCTTTGTAGGCACTGATGGGTTTTTTTAGCACTTTTATATGATATCTTTCGCCTTTCTCCCTCCTGACTCATTTTAATATTTTGTATGCATGTGGCATCAGCATCACACTGACACAGTACAACTTAAAGCGCTTTGTGCTTATGTTGCACAAACTTTACAAAATTAGTATTTCTATTGGATAAAGACACTACTATTTGTATTTCAGAGAGATTTTATTAAAACTAATACTATGTAGTAGTAGACGACTCAGTAGATCACTACTCCTGTAGTGGTGTATGAGTACTTCAATGTCATCCTTCTCAAGGAGGCAAACATGTATTTATACATTATTTATCTAAAAGACATTCACAGCATAACACCTGTGACATAATCATGCCTTTATGCGTGTGCTAGAAATTCTTATGAAAATTGTTTGAAAAACAGATATTAGAAATTTTTCTTGGTTTTAATCAGATTGGACTTCAAATTTTATTTGTAAAAATGTTTTCCATGCAAAATAACTCTTTTTCTTTTTAATTTTTAAGATACAAAATGTTTTCATACTACTGGACTCTAACTTGAAACACTGTTAAGTGTGTTACTATGCACTTATTACATATTCATGTATTTCATATTTTCTGGTTGAGAGAAAAATGTGTGAACATTTTCTTTTTTTTTTTTTTTTTTTTTTTTTTTTTTTTTTTTTTTTTGCACAGTTCTAAAGAAAAAGTGAAGAACAGTCAGTAGGAAAACATGCCACAATAATTCAAACTCAAACAACCCAGCCAAGAAAAGAGAAAAAGGAAAAGAAAAAAGATTGGATCAATTGAATTGTTTTTCAAGTATGAAAGCTAAGGTAATCTCTGTCTATTTCCAGCCTAAATGAAAATGATGGGCTGCGTCAGATGCTCATTTTTCTGCAGAACCTTCATTTGAAGAATCAGTTTCTAAGAGAATTCTCATTAAGGATGGTTTCTAACTATACCCAGCCCTTGCTTTTAACAAATGGAGTCAAGTTCAGATAATTTTATCACAGCAGTTCAAAGAATTTATCTGAGTAGTTGCCTTGTTGCTCCATTCATTGCCTTTTTTAGCTACTGAGGGGGTCCGTAAGCAGGCAGTGACTCTGAAGAACAATCAAACACGTAAGATGTATCAAAGTGCTGGTGACAGAAACTTAAAAGATATTGAGCCCCCATTAAGGACTAGTCCTTCATTGAGAGTGGTGAGGAAATAGAAAGTGAAGAAAACAGTCAACATCTCTTAAAGAACAATTCAACCTTGTGAAAATCTGAAGCTGGAAATGTCACTGAAGGCAGTCTCTACAGTCTGTTGTACAAGCAGCAGTTAAGAATGAACAACTGCCTAGAAGCATCTGCAAGAGTTTCATTCATAAATTTAACCTTTTAGATGTCTCTTGATTCTTCTTATTTTCTCTACTATCCATCCTCAAAAAAAACCTCAAACAAACCTTCTTCACAGAAAATTACTTGATGAATAAAGTTGTTCAAAGACTATGACATTTTTCATTAATGTGATATTCAGATTTCCCAAATTATTCACACACAGCAGGTGAACAGGAGTGATTTGCATATAGCCAACATACACATAAAGTATTAATAAGATTTTTTTTAATTACATTTTTTTTAATCTCGCAGAATCAGAACCTATGTTCCATGTGTCATAATGCAGTTGGTAATAGTAATTCCTTTCAGTAAACCGCCAGATAGTTTTGCATAAAACATCATTATAGATCAAAAACTATTATATATCAAAACTAGTAAAAGTCTGAAATGATAATATATTTCTCTTTATCTAATTAAAGTGAGGCAAACTCTGTTAAAGCAAATCAATTCTGATATGCTGCATTAAAACACTTGCTCAGTACAATAATCCAGTTTGAAGCAATTGATCCAGAAAGATCAGATCAGATTTGCTATCAAAGGATTTTAATTTAGATTTAGACCCAAAATATCTTTGCTGAATATATGTCAGAACTTAATACTAGCCTATTAATAATGTGTCAAATCTTCAAAGAGGAGGCCATCTGCTGTAAACACTGCTGAATTATCCAAAGATTTCAAAGGCTTTTTCATGCCACACTTAGTGGAAAGATTAAATAGATATTCTTAAAAATTCTTAACCTGTAAAAGATGTAGAAAGACACATGTCTTCTTAGAGACACATGAAAACCAGGATTTTATTAGATGACATTAATGAACTATTCACCTGCAGCTCATTCAGATTTCATCCCAGACTACAAGTAGTGGGTTTTGTCCACTATCAGTACATTTGAAACATCAGATTCTTTGACCTATATCTACAAGATCTTGAATTTAAAATTACTTTAAATCATATTTTGAAATGTTTCATTATGGAAAGAACTAAGACTTTATTCATGGATTTGTCCCTTATTTCTCCACTAGGTAATGACATACACTCCAGACTTGAGGAAAATATATCTTTTGATTATAAACTACCCAGAAACTGAGTTCTATGTATACTATACATGTCAGCATGTTTATTATAGCATGTATTATAAATGTGCTTGAATTTGGATCAAAAAAAGTTTATTCTACTTTCACCGTGTCCCTCTTTTTAACTCACAGCTCAAATATATCTTTCCTTCATTCCTTGGGTAGACTTCAGTGATATTCTGGATATTAAGTAATGGATATTGTTGCAAGAGTTTGAAATAGATTCCTGATTAGTTTACTGTTCTTTTGAGCTTTGTATCCCTCCTTCAGTAGTGACATATTTGAGGACTAAGAGGAAGGCAAATGAGGTTACTGTTATTATGCATCCCCAGAAGCATGAAAGATTACTAACTTCATCTTTAAATTACAGAGCTGTATCTGTTACTAGTGGTCATAAATGTATTCATCCATTTTGCGAATCCAACCCGTAGTTTATTTGTTTTATAAAGCTCCTGAAATACATGAATGATGGTTTGAATAAACAATGCATAACCTGATTCATATTTAGAAAATAAAGGGTTAAAATGTAGAAAACTGGAGGTAGAGAGAAAATTCATTTGTCTGTGTCACGGATAAGAGGAACTAACTTTGTCTAGGTAAATATTAAGACGGACCTGTATTGTCCGTAAGGCAAACTCCCTAGAAAAAAAACATCGAAAACCAGTTTATTGTCTGGAGCCTTGCCAACCCAGCACAACCCTTCACCCTGAGGAAGACTCAGAGCCTTTCTCCAAAAGACCCCTGCCCACAACCACCAGGGGACAGTGGGCATGAGAAGGTGGATGGAAACTTACGTTAACAGCTGATTTGAATAACCTCACTTCTTGTATGCATATTCATGTTTCTGTAATGCATATGTATAACTTTGTGTAATAAATAGCTGCCTGTATTTTGCTGTGGTGTGCAAGTTAGGAGGAGAGATCCACCTTGTACCTGGCACTGTAATAAACATACCTGCTTTATAACCTTCTGTGGGTTGTGATGTTTGTTCTGCACGTCATACACAAATCTTTTATTAGTTCCACTATCTGCTCCTCTGGGAAGAGCAACAAGGTAACCCAGAGCAGTGAGACTCTCAGAGTTGTTCGCTAACCTGTACTCCTTTTCATCTGTTAGCAGTTACACCAGCTACCACAGCAAAGAAAAACAGATTAACATTCAAATCACTGTATTGGACTCTGTGTTTCTTTTACTGAATCATTTAAAGGAAATAGGGATTAAATTTAAATCAGTAATGATAATCCTTTGATTTAGAGCAAGAGCCTTGAGGCCTGAGTTTCCCCATCATCCCTCATGTCACTTTGAATAGAGCCTTGAACACTGCTGGGGCAGCCTGGACAGACTGCTCTTGTCCTTGCCCTAGCCCTAGTCCATATCCTGGAGCACAACCCTGACACAGCACATCTCTAAAGGAATGCTTACCAGGAATGCTAGGAAAGACACAAGTCCAAAGCCTGAGGATTTCTGAACTGGCCTGACAAAACAGGCACTCAGTACCTCTGCTGGCACAGAAGAAAACTAAATGTTTCGTTCAATACTTTGGTTCCTCTTTTATCAGATACTATGAATAGTATCTGAGGAATACTTAAATCTCATAGGTAGGAAATCAAGTGTTTTACTGTATGTGTATTTATTTAAATGGTTCTCATGCTGAAGTGTGTAATATGCATAGAAACATTCCCTACCTCCCTGCATAGCCCTAAAAAAGGGCCTTAGACCCCAGGACTATAAAGAATAAGGCAATTAATGGAATAGTAGAGGGAGATACAGAAAAACACTGAAAGAAACACTGAAATGATATTCAGTCTGCCTTTTGTGCTCCAGACACTTTTTAAGGTCAATTATTGAAGAACACATTATAAAGAAGAACATTTAAAAATAACAAAGAAAAGCGAGCACTTACAAGCAGCTTTTCCTAATCATAAGGGATGCTTCAACAAATAGAATTAGAAAATGGAAGCTGGCATCCCAGCTAGGCTGGAATATAGCATCAATATTCTGACAACAAATTGATGTGTACTAAGGATTGGTCAGAAAGCGTCTAAATGTTCAGGCAGCCTAGATTTGATATAGTCATTAAGAAGGAATCAGGTGGTTTGCAAGGAAATTTGTCTGTTGTCTTTGTATGGTCAAAATGACAGACTGAAGTGATCACTCAAAAATGGTATTTTAAGCATCATTCCAGATGGATAAAAAAAGGACAGTGTTGCACTTCTCTAGTCTAGAGAAAAGAATTTTTCAGGGATGAGAGCTTGGATGAGACTTAGCTTTGTGGGCAAATAAGGAGCTGTTTCTTGATGCCATCAGGCAGAAAGGAGCAATAATATGTAGAAATAGCTCAGAGAGGATGCTTTAGACACTGCTGTGAATATAAAATGTCATTGCAGTTAGGTGGCTGATTTAACCATAGAAATGACAGATTACCAAATCTCTAGATTAGATTCAAGATTTCCATAGTAGAAAGGACTAAGACAGTAATTCTGAATGGAATAATAACACATTTCAGCAAAACATACAATATTAATATTAACACTTATAATAATAAAAGAATAGAAAAGTTATAGTATTTTTATGTCATTTTTACTACTAAATACAATAGTATTGTATTTCCCATTTCCAGATGATATTAACCTTTTCTAGCACATTTTAAAAGTGCTAGAATCATGGAATCATAAAATCATGGAACTTCTTGTGTTGTAAAGGACCTAGTTCCAACACACCTGCCACAGGAAGGGACACTTCCCACTAGACCAGGTTGCTCAAAGTCCCATTTAACCTGGCCTTGAACTCTTCCAGGCATAGGGAATCCACAAGTTCCCCATGTCTCACCACCCTCATACTGAAGAGTGGCTGGCCACCAGCTGGGTTTAACTCCATTCACCACAACTCTTTGGGCCCAGTCATCCAGACCGTATTTTAACCAGTGAAGTGTACATCAGTCTAGGCCATATGTAGCCAGTTTCTGCAGGAGAATGTTATGGGAAACAGTATTGAAGACTTTACTAAGGTTCAAATAAATTATATTCATCCTTCAGGAACCTCAGATATATTGTCATGTCCCATGTACCTGTGCTCTTTCAGGTTCTTTACATGGTCTCAAATATTCTACAGTGGCCAGATCGTCATTCTTTCAGTACCTTCTGCTACTTGGATGGAGTGGTTAGATCCCTTGCCCATGAAGAGAAGACCGAATCAAAAGAGTGTTTTCAAAAAAATGTTTTCATTATCCATCAATTACTTCCAAAGTGTTCCAGTCATTCTTCTGCTACAGTGAAAGATTATGATTTTTAACACTTCAAGTGTTTATCCTAATGGTATTTTTTCCAGTCATTTAGCTCTTAGGAGTGCAGTCTAATTGACTGTAAGAGTTATTTTTGGACTTGATGATCTTTCAAGGTCCCTTCCTATCCCTAACTTTCTATGATTCTGTGACTCTTCTGTGAGAAACTTCCAGAAGCCTCTGTGATGAGGAAAAACTGCTCCAAAACAGCAGTCAAGAAAGGAGTGAGAACATATGAGAGAAGCAGCTTTGCAAACACCAAGGTGATTGAAGAAGGAGAGAGAGGAGGTGCTCCAGGCATCAGAGCAGATTCCCTTAAAGACCATAGTGAGACAGGCTGTACTTCTGCAGCTCATGGAAATCCAGAGTGGAGCAGATATCCACCTCCAGCCCATGAAGGACCTCACGACAGAGCAGATGGATGTGCTCGAAGAAGGCTGTGACCCCATTGAGAGCCCACAATGCAGCAGGCTTGCTAACAGGACTTGTGACCCCATGGAAGGTACCTATTCTGGAGCAGTTCATGAAGAACTGCAGCCTGTGGGAAAGACCCATGTTGGAGAAGTTTACGGAGGACCCCATGGGAGAGACCACACGCTGGAGTAGGGGAAGTGTGTGAAGAGTCCTGCTCCCCGGAGGAGGAAGGAACAATAGAAACAATGTGTGATAAATTGTCTCCAGCTCCTGTTCTCCAACTGGTTGCACTGTTGAAGGGGAGAGGGTAAAGAATTTGGGAGTGAATTAGAGCTTTGGAAGAGGGGCCAGGGGGAATAGGGTTTAGTATTTGGGTTTATTTCTCATTACCCTACTCTGACTTGATTGGCAATAAATTAAATTAATCTTCCTGAGCTGAGATTGGTTTGCCCATGATGGTAGCTGATGGGTGTTCTCTCTGTCCTTATCTCAACCACTAAGCCCTCCATTGTATTTTCTCTTCCCTAGGGGAAGGGGAGGAGGGGAGCGACTGAGAGGCTTTGGTGGGCACCTAGCATAGAACCAAGGTCAACCCATCACACCAACTGAAAATGAAATACCACGAATTGAGGGATTGCACCAGTCTAGATCCTTTTTACCATTTAAAAACAGACAAATAAAAGTTTATTAATCACATAGGAGACTTCAAAAGATGTTTGTTCTAAACCGCAGCTCTGTTTGCTAGGCTGAACATTTCAAATCCTTATCCTGAGGTGTGTTGAGAACATTTAATATCAGTTGCTGATGTGAACTGGGCTCATCATACTGCTTTGAATGGGGCATATCTCAAATGCCTCTATGCCAGTGACAGAAGCATGGAGAATAAACAAGACCAGCTGCACATGTCTGCGTGGGCTGTGATGTTATTTGGTATCACTGAGATGTGTTGTGATGGCTCTCATGACTGGAGTGTGGAGATGGCTGGGTGTGAACTATTTAGGAAGGACAGGAAAGGCAAAAGAAAGGAGGGTGTCACCTTCTACACTGTTGACCAGCTAAGGTCCATGGACCCCAGCTGGGGAATGGATGAGAAGCTGACAGAGCCCCTGTGGGTTAGGATTAAAGAAAAGTCAGGGGCAAGTGATATTACAATGGGGATCTGCTACAGGCAGATGTATTTTCAGGAATCATGCAGGAGGTCTGCATGCCCAGGATCAGTGTGTTCCAGTGAAGAGGAAGGCAGGTAGGAATGCCAGGAGGCCTGTTTGGATAAACAAAGTATTCTTGGACACGCTTAGGAGTAAAAACAAAGCTTACAGAGAATGGAAGAAAGGACAAATACCCTGGGAGAAATACAGAGTAGTCAGAGAAACAAGAAATCATGTTAGGAAAGAAAAAGCACAGAGAAAATTTGATCTAGAAAGTGGGGGTAAGGGCAATAAGAAAAGTTTCTATAGGTATGTCAATGCTAAGAGGAAGACTAGGGAAAGTGTGGGCCCACTACAGAAGGAAATGGGAGAGCTGGTCAGCCAAGAGAGAAGGCTGAGGTACCCAATGACTACTCTGACTCTGCCTTCACTGACAAGGCCTCTGGTCACATCCTCCATGCTACAGAAACCAAAGGCAAGGAAAAGGAAGACCCCCTCACTGTAGATGAAGAGCAGGTTCAAGACCACTTAAACACGCTGAAGGTGAACAAGTCCATGGGATCTGGTGGGATTCACCCATGGCTCTGGGAAGAACTGGCAGATGAAGTTGCAAAGCCACTGTCCACCATATCTGAGAAGTCATGGCAGTCTGGTGAAGTTCCTGCTGACTGGAAAAGGAGATACATAGAAACATAAGCCCCATTTTCAAAACTGGAAAAAAAGAAGATCCAGGGAACTACAGGCCACTCAGTCTCACCTCTGTGCCTGGTGAAATCATGGAGCAGATCCTCCTGAAGGAGGCAGATACTCCTGATGGATGACAAAGGGGTGATTTCTGACAGCCAACACGGCTTCACCTAAGGGCAAGCCGGGCCTGAATAATCTGTTGGCCTTTTACAATGGAGTCACAGGCTCAGTGGAAAAGGCAGAGCAACAGTTGTCATCACCTGGACCTCTGCAAAGCATTCAAAACTGTCCAGCGCCACATTCTAATCTCTAAACTGGAACAATATGGATTCAAGTGGTGAACCACTCATTAGATAAGGAACTGGCTGGATGGTTGCACCCAAAGAGCTGTGATCAATGGCTCAGTATCCAAACAGAGTTGTAGGCAGCAGGTGCCAAGACTTGCCGGGCAATGGGCCCGGACGGTGCTCGCCCCGCCTGTGCCCAGTTGGGGCTGGCCCAGGTGCGCATGCCCGCATTTTCCACCAGATGTTACGTGAGACGAATCTCGCCGTGGGCAGAAGCTCGGTTCGTGAACAGAGTCAATCGAGCTAGTGTTGGTTCGGGCTAGTATCAGAGAACTAACTTCGATCCGCCTGGCTCTGGACCCTGCAGGAACCACACCCTGCCGAACCCGGGCATGCGCACCTGGGCCAGCCCCAACTGGGCACAGGTGGGGCGAGCACCGTCCGGGCCCATCGCCCGGCAAGTCTTGGCACCTGCTGCCTACACAGAGTGATCATGTGTGATGAGTGGGGTTCCTCAAGAGTCAGTACTCAGATTGGTACTATTGAACGTTTTTGTCAATGACATGGACAGTGGAACTGAATGCACCCTCAGCAAGTACCAAACTGTGTAGTGAAGTCAACAAGCTAGAGGGAAGGGTTGCCATCCAGAGGGATGCTGACAAGCTCGAGAAGCTGCCTCATGCGAACTGCATGAAGTTCAGCAAGGCCAAATGCAAGGTTCTGTACCCAGGTTGAGGCAATCCCATGCACGAATAAGGGTTGGAAGGGCAAAAGACCTGAGGAGAAGGACTTTCAGGTGGGGGTGGCCCACAAGCTTAATATGAGCCGTTAATGTGTGCTTGCAGCCCAGAAAGCCAACCATGTCCAGGGCTACTTCAAAAGAAGCACAGACAGCAGGTCAAGGGAGATGATTCCCCCTCTCTACTCTGCTATTGTGAGACCCCCCACTTGGAGTACTGTGTCCAGTTCTGAAGTCTCTGACATAAGAAGGCCATAGAGCTCCTTGAGGAGAGCCACTAAAATGATCAGAGGGCTGGAGCACCTCCCCTGTGAAGACAGACTGAGGGAGTTGGGGTTGTTCAGCCTGGAGAAGAGGAGGCTCCGAGGTGACTTTATAGTAGCTTTCCTATAGCTGAAGGGGGCCTGTAAGAAATCTGGGGTAGGTCTTTTTGCACAGGTGTGTACCAGGAAGAGAGGGGCAATGATTTAAAGCTTGAAGAGAGGAAATTTAGATTAGACACTACAAAGAAATTTTCTCCTGTGAGGCTGGTGTGATGCTGGAACATGTTGCCCAAAGAAGATGTTGTTGCCCCCTCCCTGAAAGTGTTGAAGGTCACGCTGGATGGGATCTTGAGCAACCTGGTCTAGTGGAAGGTGTCCCAGCCCATGCAATCAGTTTGGAATTAGATATCTTAGCAGTCCCTTCCAACCCTAGCCATTCTATGATTCTATGACTCATCAAAACCCCCACACCTATCAGCTCTTGTGGTGGACTTGAACAGACAATGTTCATCATTTCTATACATCAGAAATTCAATATGGCAAAAGAATCACAAATCTGTCACTGATACTCATGTCCCTATCATATCATAAGTCTGATAAGGAGAAACTGTAAACACAAACAGCAATAAAATTTTAGGCCAGTCTCTCCAGCGGCAAGCAAGCGTCCTGTGGGTATACAGTTGGTATAAAGTGGGATAGGTCCTAAGTTTAACAATATTAAGGAAGTGATTCTGCCCCTGTACTCAGCGCTAGTGAGGCCACACCTCGAGTACTGTGTTCAGTTCTGGGCCCTTCAGTTCAGGAAGGATATTGAGCTCCTGGAGCAGGTCCAAAGGAGGGCAACCAGGCTGGTGAAGGGACTCCAGCACAGATCCTATGAGGAGAGGCTGAGGGAGCTGGGGCTGTTCATCCTGGAGAAGAGGAGGCTCAGAGGAGACTTCATCACACTCTACAACTCCCTGAAAGGAGGTTGTAGCCAGGTGGGGGTTGGTCTCTTTTCCCAGGCAACCCTCAGCAAGACAAGAGGGCACGGTCTCAAGTTGTGCAGGGGGAGGTTTAGGTTGGACATTAGAAAGAATTTCTTTACTGAGAGGGTGATCAAGCATTGGAATGGGCTGCCCACGGAAGTAGCGGATTCTCCGTCCCTGGAGATATTTAAAAAGAGACTGGATGTGGCACTCAGTGCCATGGTCTGGTAACTGCAGTGGTAGTGGATCAAGGGTTGGACTTGATGATCCCTGAGGTCCCTTCCAAACCAGCCAATTCTATGATTATATGATTCTATGAATATTAACAAGACCTACTTGGCTTCTTGTTCTGAGAACTGACAGGGACAGGTGCTGTCCTCTCATACTCTATGGTTGCCATAAGGATTTTAAGGAAGAGATAAATGAGGCAGAAAAACAGAGGTGGAAAAATCTCTTGTATGCATGCTCTCCAGGAATATAGGTAACAAAATAAGTAAAACCACCCCAACTTTGGGGAGTAATTTAGAATTGACTATTCAAATGTTGGAGGATGTGCAGTGCACACAGATCACAGATTTAAGAGGACGATGCTCCATTTTTAAACTTGAAACAGCTCAAATTTCTGCATTTAGATACTGACTGTGTTGTACAACATTAATACCTCATAGGCCAATGGAACGATGTTGAAATTTATCTGGGAGAAAGACAAAAGTTACATCAAGTCTGAATAATGCTCCTTAAGGTTTAATACCAGGTCCAGCAGTCAACAGGTCCAGGAAGGTCCAGGAAGGCCCAGGAAGTCAACAATTCTTACAAGCTTTTGTTGACCTGAAGCCGTTCATTACCTTAATGTCCAGAAGCATGTGGTCCCCATATACACAGCCCTTAATGGACAAAAGTCCAAACTTAAACTTATGGTATGCCTGCAGTTTCTCATATTCCATTGGAAGCCAATGTGCAAATAATATATTGCCGTTTTTAAATCCTGAAAAAATGTCACAAAAATCTTTTGGCATTTACACAACTCAGACAATCACACTTACAATCTCTAATCCCCTCTGCAGGTATTTTAGCTGTTGGAGACCAGCATAGGTGTAAGGGACTTGGGGGTGCTGGGGGATGGAAGGATGACCATGAGCCAGCAATGAGCCCGATGAAGGCCAACAACATTACAACAAGAAAAGTCCCACACTGGACTGGGCAGTAGATGGGGCTGCCCAAGTCCAGGGTCTTGGTGATAGTTCGCAACAGTCTTAGAGCAACCAATCTAGTCCTGTTTGGGAAGGCAGAAGGTGACCTGTCTTGGTAAATGTTCTTCTCTGGTGAGGAAATGAGAATGGGAGGAGCAGCAGCAGACAGGCCTTATCCCAGCTAGCATATCAACTAGTGGGGTTCTCCTGAGAGATGTTTTTTTAGTGAGCACCGTGGGAGGGAATACTGTGATTGGTCTGTTTGGGTCAACTGGCCTATCCTCACCTCACCTTAAGCTCAGCTGCTCCACATTATAATGTCACATCAACAGGCTGGTAAATGCTGGTGGTGTCACAGGAAGGATTTTTCCTATCCTGGACCTCTCAAACCAGGACAATCCACCCCCCTTATTCCTTACCATGTGCTTCTTTAACCTGTAACTATCTCATTCAAAAGATGAGGTAATCTGTGTTTTCTTTCTTTAGTAATTTAAAAGAAATAAATCAGCAATACACCATTTTCATATCTGGACCTGATATGAAGGCAGCTAAGTAGTTATACCTGTTCATATGTGATGTTTTGAAATGGGAGCCATAATAGTCTGTGGCTTGAACTCACAGTGACAATGCAAACTGAGCAGTCTGAAGTCTGCCTGATGACAATGAGGAAGCACAAAAGAGAGTTGTCTTTATGCAGAAAAAAAGAATATATATACAAAATAGAAAAGTCATTTGGCTGCCTAATATTAATTTATATGGGAATGATCATCACCATCATCTAAACAGAAGTAGAAGAGAAAAGCTAAGTATATGGTTAAAGCTTTCAAATGTCAAAATAGTAGATTATTGTCACTGATTTGTTTGGCAGCCATTTAAAATTCCTCAATTGCCTCACCTTATTAGTAGTAACACCATATAATCCCCTGTTCTCTCTGAAGGACGTCCAACCACTGTTTTGTCCAAATTTCATAAATATTGTTATTGACATTTGGAATTGAAGTTAATGTGTTTCAATGAAAGTTTGCAACTAGCATGTCAAATCTTTTTCCACAACTCCTGACATAAGTATTTTCAACTCTCAATTTAAATGGAAAAACCTTTAGGAAGAGAAAAGAAGGCGGAGAGAAGAAAAAATACAGAGAGAAAAGCAGAGAAACAATGCAGAAAAATACATTATTTAACAACTGTAGTATGTTTCACATACTAGAAGACACTTTTCAAGATCTCGATAGTGCAGTCAGCTTAAACATTGCTTCTCATTTTGACAAATTTGGTTGCCACAGTTAATCTAAGCTACATTCTGACTGTTTCTAATGTTTACACAGACATCATGATTTTGGTTTAAATAAGAGAGACTGAATTTCTAATTTCTAATTTTTCTTTTATGTTGTCTTTTGTTGGAAAGGCAGAGAAGCTGACACATTTGTGACTGGGATATATGTTACTTAGCACCTTGCTAGAGAAGAGTGAGAAACTCATATTCCAGTGACCGCAGGAATATGGTGATGGGGACTGAGCCATGCTCTCTCCCTGAATCTTGGTTGGCCAGAAAACATACTCACATGACACCAGATATCCTCAGGAATATGGAAGGGTGATGAGCAGTAGTAACACTCAGAAACAGGTTAAACACAAACCCATACAAAACCAGATAGTATTGCACCCAATATGCATTGAAGACCTGCTAAAAATATATATATATGCCTACTCCTAATTTCCAAAAAGCTGTTCAAATCATATTGCTTGTACATCTTTGCAAACTCAGACCTTTACCATTAATACATACAAGAGATTAATTCTAAACATCAGTGAAAAGGTCAGAGCTAAGTTAAGAAAGAACCATGACTGAGAAAATGCAGTCACTGTGTTTGGTGGGTTTTGTTTGGTCCTTTCCTGTACACAAACTGTAGTATTGTATGGCCAAGTTGTCATTGTCTCCAGGTTTAAAAATATGCCTTATCAAAATTCATAATGTTTCTGACATTATTTCATATGGGAAAAATTATAAGTAGATGCACCAAATTATCACCTGTATCAAGATATCAATTTCATCTGTTGTTGAGTGCTTGTCTCAGTTGGTCTTCCTTTCCACATTTTGTGAGTGACAGCTTTTAAATTATTAGCAACTTTATATCATACATAAAAGTGAACTGACAAAATAAAAACCACACCAATATGTTGCTAACTGAAGAGTTTCACTGCACTGTCATTCAAAAGAAGAGCAGTGTATAGGTTGCAAGTCCTAAGAGCCACAAGAAATATGCCATTTCTCACTCCTGAAAACTGGCAAGCTATAACTCATAGATTAAAGCAAGACACTCTCAGGCTTTCACATATGATCTTTGACACATCAGCCTAAAATATTGATACTATTTTTTCTGTCAACTTGATGAAGAATGAAGTTCTTTTTACAACACAAAATTTGAGAGTCAAGGCTACATTTTTTGCTCTAGTTTGATGTCTTCAGCCTCTGACAGTGGCTTTAATTTATTATAACAATTTCAAGGAGCTCCATTGTAGCACTAAGTGCCAGAAGTTAGTGCTAGACCACAAAGTATGCCAAGTCTAACTCATTTTGTATTTGCTGAGGAGCTTTTCCTTTACATTTTTTTCTGGTGTGCACTTGTCCTTTAAAATGAAAAAACATGGGGTTTTATACTTTTAAAAAATATTTTAATCAACAAACATCTTTTCATCCAATGTGCACCAGCCAGAACTAGGATGAAACAGGAAAACCTCAGTTTTAGCACCACACTTTGTGAAGGACATTGCAAAAAACTTGGTGCCAGTGTGGCAAAGGCTATTTAAGACAATGAGTTAAAAAAAAGAAAAGAAAAATAATACAAAGATACATCAAACAGAATGAAAATAGATGGGAAACTTTCTAAGGTAATCTGAGACTATGCAAAAACAGTAATGGAATACTTTAATTGGAAATAGCTCTTTTTAGAGATGATTACTTTTTTCTGTTCCTCAGGACAGGAATGTGGGGTGAATAAGTAGTGAAGTAAAAGCCCTGATCTGACTGAACTGCTTTCTGGAAAGAGACAGTTCAGCTACTAAAATATTAAGAATTTTATTCCTATTTACTTTCATTCCCAGTGTGGGCAGTCACAGTGCACAAGACAATGAAAGTATACATTGTCCAATAGTGATCAAGAAAAGGTGTTGACAAGAGAAATGTCATTTATTCTGGTGTGACAAAAAAATGAAACCTGAGTACCCAGCCAGAAAGGTATTTTAGATTAACACCATGGCAGAAGTACTTCTGGATCACAAAAATATTTTTAATGGATGGGTTTTGACTGTGTCCCTGGAGTCTACATTACAATGGTTGAGGTGAAAGTCACTGCAGCTCTTTCCTACATTACACAGTAGGAGTTTTATATAAACATCAATTTGTATTTTTACTTTAGTTCATTTGTGACCTAAAGATAGGAGAAGCAACAAGAAATAAGGAGAATAAATTAAATTATTAATTGTGCATTTATTCTACAGTATCAATATGGGCCATATACTGTGTTGCATTAACAAGACTTTAACCAGTGGCTGGAAGGACAGGATCTTTCCCCTGTATTCGGCATGGGTGAAGCCACATCTGTAGTGCCCTTCCTAATTCTGCACTTCCCAGCAGAAGTACATTGACTTACTGGAGATCATTCAGTGGAGGGCCACAGAGATTTTTATGGAGCTGGACTGCCTACTGGAGGAAGGAAAGATGAGATAATCGTGTCTTTTAGCATGAAGAGAGTCTAAAGGGTCTCTAAAACTACTCAGATGGAGGACACAAAGGAGAAAAAAGCCAGGCACCTCATGGAAATGCATACTGGAAGGTTGGGAGGCAACAGTGATAACCTGAAAATGGAAATCCTGATTAAACACTAGAGGTAAAGTTAATTAGAATTAATCACAATGAGGCCAATAAAACACTGAAGCAGAGGTCCAAAGAGGTTGTGAAATCTTAGACCTAAGAGATAGTCAACCTTGACACGGCAAAGCCCAGCGCACGTGGGCTTTGACTCACACAGAAGATTGAACTAGGTGATTTTTCAACATTCTTTACAACAAAATATATTCTAATACTTTATGAATAAGTATGAAAAATATAAGCTGCATACAGGAAATCAGTAAACAAAAGAGGTTTTGATAATCAGATTAATCATACATAATTATTTGTCCAGCTTTGTGACAACCTCCCAGTTTAATCTCACCCTATATGAGTTTCAAGATGTGACTTCTAAAGCAAATCAAGACTCTGAGTGTTCTCAGATTTGCCTGGCACGTAGTATATAGTGTCATGTTATTCATCAGATTGCTGAAGCCTATAAATCCTGAAAAGTTCACACATGATTTAAACATGCAGAAAGTTATGATTTTATTGATCACCATAGTAGGTACTACTAATAAAGATATATTAATTTAGAAATGAAGGTCTGGTTCTCTTGTTTTTTATTTTGTAGATACTGTGAGTTTCCATTGAAAATTGAGTCAATCTATATGTAACAAAGATGTCTTCTTAACACATAGAAATAGTGACATTTCTGTCAGTCTGACAGGCTGAAGTATTATATTAACAATAAATGTGCTACCACCAGAGGCTTTAAACAATAATGTTGTTTCATTTCACAGTTACATGGGTAATTCTCTTTTTATTTCAGTTTGCCCAGAACTTTAGCAGTCCTACTCCTAAATTAGAACGTCACATTTTATACCCACTCCTATCCATCCATTCCTATTATAATTATTGCCCAGGCTTTTATGAATGACTGATACAGAAGCAACATCAAAGATGTGCATTCATTTGTGCTGTTTTATGAAGAACCACTTTGTTGGTTGTTGACATAAAACATTTGTGACAATATGTTACAAAATTAAATTTGCCCACAAATTTCACATAAGAGAGTGTCTCAAAATGGTCGTTAACAAGGTTGGAAAAGCAAAACAAAACAAAAAACCAACCAACAAACAAAAAACCAACAAAACCCAACCAAAACCAACCGACCTATCAAAAATAAAATAAACAAGATCACCCTTGCATAATTATATCATATATTTCCAGGAATAGGAAATGCTTTCAAGTTTGTAAGTCAAAGACTACATAAGTAAATATAGCATCAGTCAAGAAGAGGAAATAATGCAGAGATCTGGGGAAAGTTTTGAGTTTTCCCTCTCTGCTGATCCTTTGTTGCCTTTTTGACAAAGGGATATAATGGGAGACAGGTTTAACTGAGACATGAGAGGACAGCACAGCAACAAAAGATCACAAAATCATAGAACTGTCATGGTTGGAAAAGACCTCAGATGTGAAATAGGACCCTGCCCAAGAGAACAAGACAAAAGAAATTTTTCCCTACATCCCACTAACCCAGCTGTGATCATGCCAGAACAGTCCTTCAGCTGCTACAAGTGATTTTATAGATTCCCACGTCTCTTTTATGCCCATAAATTCATGGAGGACAAAGCAGTACTCAGCCCAAATTATAGATGGGTACAGTCCCTGAGCAAATCTGAGGATGCTTTGACCAGTGTGAGGACAAAGCATTTCTGACCGCATTGCAGTACCTAAGTTACACAAAGAATAGAAGGATATGGGCCTTTCAAACTACAGTCATTCTTGGGCAAGGAATGTAGTTTGAATATTTTTCATGTATAACACAGTCTTTGTACACCTTGCCTCTTCTTCTGTTTTTTTATTGCTTGTTTCACTCTTTGTCTTTCCATTTTTCTTATATTATTCTGTAGTTGGATAGGGTCTGGTGGTCAGAAGGTCTCGCGCTGTACGGGAAAACAGGGCCCCTTCTCTTATCAGCAGGTAAATCATGATGTAAGCAGTCTGGAATGAGGGTGTAAACCCAGGTGATATAAGACTGTACCACCTGTGAATAAACGCCATTTTGCCTACCCACCACATTGGTGTCGGTGAGCCGATGGCCCAAGCGACCCGGAGTTGGTCGCCGTGCTTTTTGTGAACCAGGTCGCCACGCAACATTATTCAGACTAATGTACAGACTTTGAGGGCTGATGAGCAATCATACCAGTAGAAACTAAACTGTATATGCTTGTCACTTGCCAAAATTTTTTCCTTATCTTTCTTTTGTTAGGGAAATGTGAGCTTTCACGAATAGTTATGTTAATTTTCATGTCCACTTAAAGAAAGATTATACAATTTTTACACTCCAAGTATAGTTTTCAACTACCAGATTCCCATCAAGATTAATTAATATTGGACTCCTTGTACAAAGCCATAACCCTTTCTGCATTAGAACAGAAAAAGAGTTGCATGATATTTTAAGGGTATTTTATTATGTTTTGCTAATGAGATTTTTATTTTACATAGCTACATAGAACATGTTGACTACATACAATACTCTACCAAGGGAAGTGATTCTCCCACTCTACTCCTCACTCATGAGACCTCACCTGGAGTACTGTGTCCAGTTCCAGAGCTCCTGACACAGGAAAGATACAGACCTCTGGGAGCAAATCCAGAGGAGGGACAAAAAGATGATTAGAGGGTTGGAGCACTTCTCCCATGGAGAAATGTTGATGTTCTTCAGCCTGGAGAAGAGAAGGCTCCAAGGAGACCTCATAGAAGCCTTCTAGTACCTGAAGGGGGTGTACTGGAAAGCTGAAGGGAGACTTCTTAAAACGGCATGTAGCAATAGGACAAGGGATAATGTCTTTAAATTCAAAGAGGGTAGATTTAGGTAAGACATTAGGAGGAAATTCTTCCCTATAAGTGTGGTGAGACACCAGCACAGGTAGCCTAGTGAAGTTGTGGATGCCCCATGCATTCAAGAGCAGGTTGGATAAGGCTTGGAACAATCTGGTCTAGAGGGAGGCACCACCACTAGTGGGGTTGGAACTAGGTCTCTTTCAAACCAAAAAATTCTATGATTCTATAGAAGAGCTTGGTAAAACACATTTGGTTTTGATATTTATTTTGACAGATTATAAGTAACAAAGAATACACTTATTTGCTCTTGCACACTAGTTCACAGAGATATGTAACTGTTTCTCTATATAGTACTGATCTGTACAACTGTCCTGGTTTGGCCAGGATAGAGCTAATTTTCTATCTTGTAATGTTGCTTTCAGCTAAGTCTCTCATAAGTAGCTGCACTTGCTGAAATTAACAGCAATTTTCTCAGTCAGTGGCAGATTATAGGACTAATAATGCTTGATGCTTATAGTTACAGCTAGAGACCGGTATGCAGAACCAAGGCCACTGCTCAGTTCTGACAAGTGTCTTATGCTCCAGAAAAAGAGACTAAAGGGTCATACCTGGAACCTTCCTTTAGGGAGGACCAGACAAGTGACCAAAACTGACCAAACAGAGTGTTCCATCCCATATAAATCATACTCGGTATAAATTTGAGGGATCATGAGGTTCAAGGCCCTTCAGCCTTCAGCCTTCACTGTCACCCTTCTTCACCTGTTGCTGTTTTCTTCAGCATCCTAGGACAATTCCACCTGTTCGTCTGCCTGTGGTCCTGATCTCTGCCAGCCTGAATCTGTGTGTTCCTGCCTCCAGCTCCTGACTGCTGCTGACTCCAGGAGTCCAGCCTGGACTTTCCCAGGGCTGCCCTGCAGCCTTGGTGACATGAGCATTACCAGTGGAAAGGGCAGAGGAACATGGTATCCTTTTTTCTGTGTCTTTGTATATATTCAATATTTTTTCCTTTTTATCATTACTGTTTCATGGAACATGTGAAGTTTAGTTTCAAACCTATAAGTCACTCTCCCTAATTCTCTTTGCTTTCTTCACTAGAGAGGGGAGGGAGATTAATAGAGAGTATCTGTCAGACAGTTAATTACTGGCCTAGCACTAACTTGTGAAAACAATCCTCAGACAACCTACAAATCTAAGCAAGCTGCATGTCAGCCGTTCAAAAATTCAACAGACCACGGCTGCAGTGTTACATCAATGCTTATGTAATAAAATTTCAAAATCATAAAAATCCCAGTATATTTTTTTTCTAAAACCACACAGGTTACAGTATACTCAAGAACTCCAATAAATTGCATTTCAGATTGTCTGAGTGAACTTCAGTGGCACATATGCATTACACTGTACATCGCATTACAACGCTCATGTATGCTGTTCTACAGATGTATTGAAATCAATATTAAAAAATGGTTTTATTTACATCATAAAATTATCATTCCCTTTTGTCTTTTTGACAGTCTATTTTTTTTCCAAGAGAATACAACACATCAAATGTAAGAAATTTCCACATATTCTCAGTGTTCCTTAAGTGGCCAACACAACATGGCCTAGCATATGACACAGGTCATACATAAGTTAAACCAGTTCTAATAATCTCTTCACTTACTCACTTTCTTCACTTACTCACATGAGTAAATAACTATGAAAGGAAATGGAAACTTTAAATGTATGAATTAGGTCACTAAATCTGAAATTACATTAATATACACAGTGGTGCTTTTAAAGATCAACAAAACATGTTCAACAAACAACAAAACCATGCCAAACAGTACATAAATGAAAAGAACAGGTTCACTTTTCCTCTGATTTCTGATGTAAAACATCAGAACAAAACCTCTGAATTCCAAAGACATGATGGAAAATCCTTCTTAATCTTTGAATGATTAATGTCTTCATAGAGTCACTAGTGAATATGAACATCTACATCATAATTACTAAGCTCTTGACAAATGAGTTTCATTTTTCCTATTTCATGAAGCAGAATCTCCATTGGATTACATGGTTATTTAATTGGCACTCATAAAACCTTTCCACCCTTACATTTTCACTATATTTTCCCAGTGCTGTTCCAAACTTCTGAGATCTGCTAGTAGAAGAATCCAGTAAGCAGAAGAGATGTTGTTTCTAAAACATCACGTGAAGAACTACAAAAATCCTCTATTCTGCTCTATCTAAAGTAGATTCAGTAGCCCAGTGTAATATGAAATATAAGGCATGACTGAATCACTAAGGGATTACTTTTCAGTGTTCTAGCCCAAGAAATATCTAATGTATTTTAGGATGTACAAGAGAGCACATAAACATGCATGCCAGAATAAATTACATTCCAAAATGTTAGGTTACTAGCACAAGTCACATAATATACTAACCTGGCATTGATATGAACATCACTAAAATACGCAAGGCTGCTTGACTTCTGACATAGTGTTGAACTGAATGGTTTACGTCAGGGTTAGTAAATGAAAGCCACCCAAAATCAAATACTTCCTGCATACTTCCAGTAACAAAAGAAGCAAATATAAATTACACAGTTCTGTGATTCATACAGCTTGGGTTTATGCAAATCAAGTTAAAGATTACAGCTTCCAAAATTCACAGGGAGAACCTGCAAAACTGATGAGTAGTTGTGCTGCTACTCAGTACAGTTAATTCTCCAGCAAAAAAAAAACCCAAAAAAAAACCCAATTAAAGTAAACTTGCTATAACTGTTCTAATGGATTCAGCATAAATTCTTGTACAAGTTAGTAAAGCGAAAGTAAAATCTCTAAGCTGTTAAATAATGTACAGAAAACACTGATATCTTTCTCGACCTCTTCTAAATAATCAGCATGTAAGCAACCAAAATGAGATTGCTGTTACTACCAGAGTAGAAGTCACTTTGGAAAATCTGGTTACCATTGAGCTGACTTCTGTTTCAGTCTTGAGAAATAAAATAAAATATCATGTACATCTTGATAGAGTGCCATGTATCTGCAGATAGAGGGTGAGTGATGTTTCAGAAATCCAACACCAAAAATAAATAAATGGTTAATCCCCCAAACACTGAAGTGAGCAAGATCAGAAATGTTATGCCAGCTAAATGTTCTGAGTTGTAGAAACTTTTCTTGACTCATCCAGATTGTGCAGGTTGAAGGTACACACAGCATAATCCTCAGAGCAGAGATGGTCTCATTACACTTATCAAAAGCCAAGGTTGTGTTAAAGTGATATGAATATGGAGCAATAAACACTGTATTGAGAAATTCCCTTGCTGAGGGAGTTTGAAGTTTCCCCGTTTGCTTGCTGTGAAATTAATCTCCAGAAAAAATTTGTGAAATATCAAAAAACCTAAATGGTCTCCACTACTTTGCTACATGTTTTGTGGGCAAGGATGCTTGTGCAATCTTAACGAATCAGGTTTTCTGTACAGTTAAGAGTCTTACATTAGTGTTCTGGTAGGTACAGCTCACCTGCTGATTAACATCATCTGCCCTTCTTTCTCAAGAGACCCATGATATTCAGTCACTTGGCAGAATGAAAGGTCTGGCTTTAGATGTTAGTATAGAGTGATTTTGAGTACAGTCTCAGTCTCATTAGACTCAGTGAAACACCAGAAATCATCATTGCCATCACAATGATAATGTAGTACACGGAAATCAGGAGGAGATGCTGTTCCTGCTTTTGGTTTCAGACAAGGAATTACACACAAAATGAGGAAGACTAGGCTGAAATATATCCCATAGAGGTTAGCCCATTTTAAGGGCTAAGAAATGCATTAAATTTTTTTATTCATCAAATCCCTAGGTCTATTAATAAAATCCTGTTGGGAACATTACAAAGGTAATTTTGTGCAGTTTTAATTATATATTCACTGATAAGAGTAGCAGAAAAATTAAGATTTTTCCTCTTCTGAAGTATATACCTGGGCCCTGTTATATTAGAGAAGAAGATGAAGTACCTCTCTCATTGGTTCTGAACATTAATGCCTCAATTTTTAACTATTCTTGAGAAAATAGAAATTAATCTTCTGAGAAAAAATCTCTGATGAAAAAGGAGTAGGCCCAGCAGGACAACTCACTGTACTATCAATTGAGGTCAGATTCAATCACATACAAAAAATAGGAGAATCCCTGTGTCTCTACCTATCAAGAAGCCCGTTTAACCTAGGCTACAGAAAGAATGTGTACATTCCCAGACTTAAAAAAACCAACAAACCCCACAACAAAAAAACAAACAAACAAAAAAACCCCAAAAAACAACAAAACCCACCAATATTGTTTCAGCCACCATAAATTCCTGCAGCTGTTAATTCATTAGGTTCATCATTAAGAAAAAAAAAATTGGACAGATCTTTGGGAAAAATTGTCCCATTTTTGTACCCCATCAAGCAGTAACTTTTGCTATACAAATGAGAGAAATTTACATAGTATTGCTGTTTTGTTACTGTAGTATTTGCAACAAAATTTTTTCACTTATCAAAGTGAATGTAAATCACCAAATGACACTGGCTGTGTCTCTCTCTTCTACTTACATACAGGTATATTTTATTATATAGGATTATAATATTCTTGTTCATCAAAGTGTTTCAATGTCTTATTTTGGGTTTTCTGCTATATCTAGTTTTTTTGAAATTCCTAGCAGTAATGGCATGGGGATGTATCTAGGTGCCCTGAGAAACTACAACAATCTACAAGGGATCATAAAGTTTTAAGTTGTTTTAATGTTTTATCAAAAACCAGTAATAATAAAAAGGTACAAAGAATGGAGATCTCAGGTTTGCCCTGCATGGATACATCTTGTCTCCAGAACTTATGTACACAGGGAAATTATGAAGATGTGATGGTACTTCTCATATTCATACAACCCAAGTACAGTTACCAGTTGTACTAAGTTCTCTGTGAAAATCTTTTTTTCTTTTTTCTTTTATTTTACAGACAGTAGAGCTAAGCAAAGAAGAGCCATAGCATTCTATATCTGAGGCACAGAATTTCTTCATAAAGCTAATATAAACCATAAGAGTTTTTTCTGGAGTAGATAGAGATCCTGGCAGCGAAGGAGAAATTCTAGTGTCCCATTCTCTACATAAACACAGAGCAAAATAGAAGTCCTATTCCAAACAGCCTATGGATCACAAACAAAAAAATAAAATAATCATTCTTTCAAAACACCTTTTGAATGTTTTAAGAGAAACTGTGAGAGTTCACTGACCTTCCCAGTTGCAATAGCTCACATAAGTGTCAAAAGATACGGTAACAAAATTATCAGAATTTTTGTGTTGGTTTTTTTTTTTTCAACTGTGTTCAATTTCTCCTCCACTACTGATCCTGTTCCACCCTCAGACTGGCCTTATACTTCTGATGAAGTTATTATTTCCATCATCATTATCCTGATGGCTTTTCATTAATAATGCATGACATTCGTCAGTCATAACTAAAAAAAATCTTTGTTTATTTATCTTGCATATTTGTATTTCAATTATGCAAGCCTATGGTCTGGGTTGTGTGTCAGATGCTAAGAACCCAATTATTTCACCTGAAACAAGGAAGAGACCATTACAGAGACATCTGCACATTACTACTGGAAGTATTGGAGGATAGAGTGGCCATTCCAGTGCTTTCAAGTTTGCCAAGAACAGTCTTTTTTCTGCCATGTGGGCCTTATAGAAGGGACCTTGTAGGAGAGGCCCATCTTCGGCTTAACCAGAAGAACCTGCCATTCAGGGCATCTGGGAAAATTATCATCTGGTGAAAATCACCACCCAGCCCAGTTTCCTGTAGGTATATCTTAAGGCACATATCTTTTAATTTTCATTCTGTGACAGTCATAACTTCTCTTACCAAATGAGTGGGTTACCCAAGTGAGTTTCATCTACAGTTCATCTTGAACTGTAGTTTGAAATTGTCAGAGTGAATGTCAGACACCTGCCTACCCTCAACAGAAATTTCCAGTTATTTCATAGTGATACAGGCCACATCTGATATCTTACTCTTTTAGCATGGCACTGGTTGCTATCAAAACCAAGGCCAAAAAATGATAGAGACCCTTTACAAGGAGTCACATGGACAAGATGAGGGCAATGGATGCAAGTTGTTCCTGGGGAACATTCATTTTGAATACAAAGGAAAATTTTTCACTATGAGGACAGTCAGACATTGGAATGGTCTCCCAGGGCAAGGGGTGAATTCCCCCCACTTCGGAAAGTTTTAAGTCTCAGCTTGATGTGGTGCTGAGACATATCATATAAACAATAATATCAGAAAGGCTGGACCAAGTGATCGTTGAGGTCCCTTCCAACCTAACAGTTGAGCAGCTGCAACCTAGCAGAGAACAGTTGCCAGCGATGACTGAGGAAAAGAATTTGTTGAGAATCTCAGCCTTTCCCTCATCTGTTGTTACCAGTTCACCACTGTAGCTCATAATGGAGGGTAAACATTCTTTAACCTTCTTTTTGTGTTTTATGTACCTGTAGATGCCCTTCTTGGTTTTCTTTACATCTCCTGACAACTTCAATTCTAGCTGCACCGTGGCTTTCCTGAAATCTTCCCTGCACAACCAGACAATATCCCTATACTCTTCCCAGGATACCTAACCCTTCTTCCACTGCCTGTGTAGGTCCATCTTGCCTTTTAGTTTGACAAGAGTATCTCAACTCAGTCATGATGGCCTCTTTTTTTCCTTGCCTGATTTCCTACACCTGGGGAGTGAGATATCTTGTGCCCCATAGAAAACCTCCTTAAAGATCTGCAAGCTCTGTTCTGCTCCCATTGACAATTTTTTCTCCCCTCATTCTTACAAACACAACACAGCTACCAGAATAGGCTATATAGGCACGGGTATGGTTCCCCAGAGTGGGGGTTGACCCAGGGAGATTCGGACTGGACCCTCTTGCTTTCTAAACTCTTTCAGAGAGGACCCCAGGTGCAGCTGGGCCCGATCCTTCTCCTCCTTTAATTAATCTCTTTTAACAACACACTCAGCGAGATTAAGTTTGGGATTTCTCTGTGCGATACTCAGGAGTAAGATTATTACCCAGGAGTTTGTATAAAAACACAACTTTACTTAAAAGTGAGTAAGATCATAAAGCATGTGAGATTATATCTAGCAGAATTATAAATGATGGTACTTTCAAAGCAATGGATTACAATTTAGCAAAACTTAAGGAAGCTGTCAAAACAGCAGGTTACAACTAAAAAAACTTAACAAAGAAATGGGAGTTAAACTTAACAAAGTTAGAAACTATGTTACCCTCGTGCTGAGATAAGGTTATAAAGCAGAGACACAGAGAGAGAGAGGGAGAGAGAGGTACAGATAAGATAAAGATAAAGATAAAGGTAAAGATAAAAAAGAAATAGAGAAGATATCACCACCCTTGGATCCAGTGATGATCTTGGTAGCAAGTTCAGGCCCTTGGACAGTGGGACCACATCCAGCATTTGAAGTGTGCCTCTTTTATGCCTCCTGGCCCTTTTTTTTTTTTTTTTTTTTTTTGGGGGGCGGATTTTGTAATATCTTGCACAGCCAGGTGTTCACTTGGGCCCCTCCAGGTGGGATGACACAGCAATAACCCTGATTTCTGTGCATGTGCCCTCCTCCAGTGTCTCTACCCGGGGCACACACAAGATGTCACTCTGCCTCTGCAGGGCACAGCTTGCCTGCCCCTGTCCCTTAGGGAATAAGGACAGTGTCCTGCCTGTCAGGGTGGCATCAGACAGAGCTCCCCTTGCAAGGCCAGTGTTCAGCTGATGGGGATGGCCACTGAAGGAGGGGCTGCTCTTGTGAGAATAGGGCCCCGTTTATCAGGGTGGTTACCCAAATGAGGGTCTCTCCTTGAGAGAACAGAGTCCAGATGGCTATCGAATGAGGCCTCCACCCAAGCACAGTGTCTGCTTTGTCAGGGTGACTGTTTTGAGACAAATATTCTTTTTTGGGATTTTACACATGCAATTTAGACTGAGGAGACAAACAGAATTCAGATGTGCTAGAAACTGAACCTTCACTCTGCAGCTGTCTCTTCTATACTTCTTCTTGTGTCAGAACACCATCATCCAGACACCTCTGCTCTCACCTCCTGATGATTCAACATGCTTGGGATATACTAATTGCCTGACTACCAAAGACATCCATTGAGAGGGGATAGCCTACATAAAGCACATTTCAGGAAATGACAGATTTCACCAGCAAGAAGAAAAAAGATCCTAGATCCTTGAGCCTTGCTAGTATTGCATTATAACTCATAATAAGTGGGTATAGGTTTTAATTTCTGCATTCTGCACCAGAAACTGTAAAGTCAATAACAGACAGAGCAGCACTCTTCATTTTCTTCCGACTAGTTATACTGGTACCTGAATACAGTCTTTGAGCTGCTCAAAGAGCATACTTACAGATGTTTCAAAAATCACAAAACACAGATACATCACTCATACTAAAACCAGCAGCAGGTATGATAAATTAGACAAGTTGATTTGATTTTTCAGAAATATTTTAGTACCTAGAATTTTGTATGCCATATATGAAGGAACAGTGCCAGCAGGATATTTAGAACCGCAGAGAGCTCTGTAGGAAACATTAGGAAACAACAGAGCAACTAAATGAACACCCAAGGAAAATAGATACTATAAAATTGGATCCCTGCTGTATCAGCCTTTGTGGATGATATTGGCAATTTTGAAAACAGTAGATTTCACAGATTTTCGTAACAAAAAATAATATGGAATATTGCTTAGGTCTATTTTTGCATTGGAAACTGAAATGCTCAGATATAATAGAAATAACTCTATCTTCTTAGCATCAAAAAAAAACTATTGCCCCAAACTACATTATTTATTTGAATTCACAGTAACATTGTTGACATATGAAACAGTGCAGAAACCATCTGTCAGCTGAGACTGAGGATTGACACTGTTTTCTTAACATATTTTACAGTAAACCTCGTGGTAAAACAGTGCATCTGTTACACTCAATTCCTTACTGAAAAAAAGTAAGAGTTTAAAGGTCACACAAATAGAAATTAGAAGTGACTTGTATGGACAAAAAAATTATTGAGGTTTAGTTCATCAATTTTAGTTACTCAACTTAAGATACTAAATACAATTTCATGATGTTGAAAAATTTAACAAGTTTTTTGGGATTCTTTAGATAAAACTTCAAAATTTAAAATGCTGAAATCATAAGCAATCCTTCAAAACCTTATCAAACCTTGTCTCACAGAGACCTGTAATTCTAGGATAAGCAGCCCCTTGGTGTTGCAGAAGGTTTCTTTTTGGTTTCAGAAATCTGCTGCAACATGCCAATTGGTTTGCACTCAAATGTAATTGTTCTGAAAAAATATTAGACCTTGATTCTCACAAAACACAGACAACAGAAGTTTCCAAAGCATGCATACTTCATGAAAGACAGTCCTAAGCTTCAACATAGTAAAAGATATACAATTTGCCCAAAATGTAAAGAGCTGGGATACATATACCATGGTCATAAAACTTGGGTGCTAATCAATTTGGAATAATGATGTGCACTTAAAACAACCATGTTGTCAAAACATTTCTCTTTTAATCCCTGAAAAATTATGAGATTTATAAAAGGAGATTTTTGCACATAACTGAGGATTATTCAAACATACGTGGAAAGCCAATTAACTGTGAAACCAGAGCAACTAAAATAAGCTATGTCTTCCATGACTCTTTGTACTTCACCATTTCATAAATCCATAGCTAGCGGTATTTATATTTTACTATAATCCCACTTTATGACTATACATTTCATGCTAAAAATGTCATACATTAACCCAGTTTTAAGGTCCTTTCAGTGTATCATATCAGAGCTTATTAGGTTTTAAAACAAAAATAACTTCAGAATGGGTGACCTGTTTCCACCCCTGTCTACATGTCATAAATGGGGAATACAAGAAGGGCTTTCCTTAGGATGTTTACATCAGTCTACATGTTAGCATGGTTGTGTCTTATTTGAAGCTGAGTGGTACAACTGCTTGATTTTACAAAAAAACAATATTGAAAACATACTTTTACTTCACTACAAATTCTGTTTCAAGTTAGAAGAAGGAAACACAAATTTCTGATAATTGGTTAAAAAATGGGTTTGCTTTGGTTTTGGTTTTTATTTTGGTTTTGGTTTTGGTTTTGTGGTGGTTGACTGTGTCTTCTTGTAGCTTAGTGATGAAGTTTTGTGACATAAAGCCAATAGCACAGGCAGCATGGCTTCACTAAGGGCAAATCATTCCTGACTGATTTGTCCAAGCTCTACCTTTGCCAAAAGCTGTGCTAAAGATTTTTTTGTCTTTATTGCCAGTAGTTTCCTGATAATATCAACAAAACAGACACAAACAAATCAACTTCCTTAATCTAATAAAATGAAAAATTGAAAAAATAAACTTAAAAAAAAGACTAAAAATCCTAAAACCCCTCATCACTATTCTTCTGGCAGCTCTGAAATTAAGAGATTAACCTTAAATAATAAAATAGTCTGTTCTTGGTTTATCTCCCTGTCAGCTTTGTAGACTGTAGTTGTAGACTGACAACTGCAGTGGTCAGAGTACCTTCGTTGCTAGCTCAGCATCATACAAATCTAATGTATCACAAACTATAAAAGCAGAATTTATGTGAACAGGAACAGACTCAGTTTAGCTTTTTAACAGTAACAATAAAGTTGGGAGTAATATAAAGGTGACAATTGGCAGACTCAAGCCTTTTGTAATTTAGTATGGAAGAAAAAGATGTATTACTGATGTATCCTTGAAGGTACTGAATGCAGGTAATTCTCAGTCACCTGGACAAAATATCTTTCTCATTGTGGGTCTAAAATCAGATACAATAGTGCATGGGTAAGGAAACAAAAGAAGTCCATTTTCTTCTTAGTGGTAGTTGTTTCTCTTTTCAAAGTATTTTCAGCCAATGACATGTTGTTACTTTCAAAATTATGAATTAGTTGTACACTGAATACTCTGGGATTTGGGTTTTTTTTGTTTTGGTTTTGTGGTTTTTGTTTTTGTTTTTGTTTTGTTTGTTTGGTTGGTTGGTTTTTTGGTTTTTGTTTTTTTTGTTTGTTTGTTTTTTGTTTGTTTTGGGGGTTTTTTTGGTTTTTTTTTTTTTTGCTGTTTGCAAGAGTTTTTTTTAATCCCTATGAGGAAAAAACCAACCAACCAACCAACCAACCAAAAAATGGAAAGAATCAAGATCAGTGAAAGATATTTCATATTACTGTTATCAGGTCCACTAGTAATAAAAGTTGTATTGATTTACTGATTAAGAAAACTGTAGTTTCGATATCTACATTTTTATAATTTTACTACATTTTCCATCAGCATCTCTCACCAACAAAACACTTAAAAAGTCAGGGAAAGACAACACCTGTGATCCATATTCTCCGTAGAATAGTCAAAATAATTTATCCTTATGGGGTGGTGGAGTTATGCTCCATAAATTCTTCAGATCTACAGAAGTCCACACATACCTCTGCTTAATATTTATGAAAGCATTGCCTGTGCTTGCAAATACATTCATAAATTCTATGATTTAGGTCTGCCATTACTAAAACTGAGGGAACACTTAAAATAAGCAACCAAAGAGCTCATTTAAGTTTAAGTTAAAACTTGATCGAATTTGTACTGTATTTTAATGCCCACTTTCTAGACATATTTAAATTAAAAAAAATGTGTAGCAAAATGTTGCAAATGTTGACGAACACTTCTTAATAGTGTCTACACACTGCATTGGATGCAAACTGTCACCTCAAGATTTTTCCAGATTTCCAGAACCTGAGTAGTACCTTGTCTGATTGCTTGTAACTGCCTCTTAGCATATGGAACGCTTGTTCAGATTTAATTCTGTTTCTAGGGCTTAATAGTCATTCCTTGGTTCCTCTCAGCAGAACTGTCCTAAGGCAGTTATTTCTCCCAAGGTGAAGGGAGATCTTTCCACTCAATCTTGCAGCAGTAGCAGACCAGCTGTGGGGAGAGGAAACAAAGCAGTCTCTACTTGGACAGAGCAATGAAGGAAAACTTTGGAAGCTGTTAAGTTTTCTCCCCTTTAAAGTTCTTTTTTTCCCCTTGGAGTTCTACTTTTTCACATCACTAGTACATCCTACTTCAGTTATACAGTTATTGTCACTTGTACAATATTAGAGGACATGTGTAGGGCTGCAATGCACTCAACATAGGAAGCCTGAGGCACCTCGAAGAGTAGGGTCACAGATTAGCAGCCTCTACATGGTGATGTTGCTCTCAGGCCTTGTTGTAAAGCAACAACAGTGTCTGCTCCAGTAAAGTAAAACTGAACTTGTTTTCTCTAAATTAAAAAATCACAATAGTCTTCCTTGATACAGCAGAAAAATAATGCCAAGAAGGGTGATTGTGTTAAGAGAAACCAAAAGCTTGTCTCAAATTCAGCTCTATAGTAAGCTTGATAATCTATTCAAGTTCAAGCTCGGTAAGTCTGACAAATTTTCTGCTTTTTTTTTTTTTTTTTTTTTTTTTTTTTTTTTTTTTTTTTTTTATGTACTGTGCATAGTCAGTTAATTTTAAATTTGAATGTTTCCATTTTTGAAAGTAATAAATTCTGCTTGCATGATCTTGATTTGATAAGGCTTTTAGTGGATCCTAAACTTCTACTGATCAATTTGGAAGTTCTATTTCACCATTTAGATGGTCCCTTGGAAGATGCAAGTGAAAAGAGTATTATCAAGCTTCTAGTATCTGTTCTTCATGTATCTTCTAGCTACTTCAAAAACAATTACATTGTTAACAGTCTACGTACGATACAATATGACAGGTAGAGAGGAAGGATAAAGCACCTGGGAGTGTAAGCAACAAGCCTAAAACAAGTAAGATTATACTTTTAGTGATACACTCTCCTCCCTCGCCTCAGGTGCCTCTTGCTCTGATTGCTGTTTAGCCACCCACAGAGCCTCATCTTCAGAGCCCCCCTTCCATGAGTGCCTCACCTGTGCAAAGGTATTAACACTTTTCCTCAGATTTCAGTATTACAATTAAACATTCACTCAAGCAGCAAGTAGAAACAGAAGCTCCACGACAATTTCTTTCATCTTCTGGTGAGGTTGACACAAATCATTTTTCTTTGGCTGCCCTTTCAGTCACCCAAAGAAATGGACAGAAAACTAGTCCCAAGTGTGAACTTCTGTTGTACTTTCCCCCAGTGGCCCAAGGAAATATCAGGTCTGTTCCTGACTCCATGTCAGATGGAGTCAGCTGGACATCTTTATGTGTGTCCGTAACCATGATACAAGCCTTGTGTGTATAACAAATGGAGAGTACAAATACTCATAGACAGTAGGCTCAGACATCTCATCTTCCTTATTTTTTCCCTTTCCTCATACTATTGTCTCTTCTGCTGTACTCTTTTCATACTTTATGTCAGGAAGGACAGCATTTGAGGGCATATAATAGTACTGCATTTTTCTATCAAAGTCAGCAGCTGCATCTTCACAGCTTTGAATATTAATTAATTCATCCATTCATTCATTTAAATAAGACATATTTCATGCCAGCAACAAAACCAGGTCAGATCCTTTTATTTTAAAAAGGACGTTCATATTATTTAGTGTACAATGTAAATAATCATAAATACTCACATGTAAACTACAGAGGACAGCTTATCCTCCACAGTGGCTTTTTCTTCTACTTAGCCTGGGTTTATAATTTAATCAGGATGGAGAGTCTTGGCTAAGTGAAACACACAAAATTTTCTGAAAAGAAACACATTAAAAAAAAAAATGGTGCTATGCAGAACAAGTGGTTTCACTTTATAACAGATAGCTAGATCAAAAATATGTTATCATTTCTCAGTTGGATTATGCCTGTGTAACCAATTGCAGTGCTAGGTTAGGCCAGATTACTCATTTTACTTCCAAGGATACTAGGTGGAAGCGGCAACAGGCCAGCTGCATTACCTGGAGTCTGTGAGGGATAACAAGCTGCTTCCAGGGTCAGGCTTTGCACATCAAATCAGGGCATCACACCAGTGAAAGGTTGTGGCTTCGAGACACGCAACAGGTTCATTCAGGATGTGCCCTACACTACCTTGACATAGCTAAATGGTTCTGCTATTTGGTCTCCTTATGCTTTGGAGAGGAAGTAAAACATGAAACGCAGACATCCAGCATATAATGAACTACAACGTGTCAGATGCTTGGTTTACAAACCCAGTCAACCACACTCCAGTCCAGCAGCACTGTGTTACAGAGGCACAATTGCAAGGGGAGAAGTGCATCAGCTACCCACAGGCTGTAAGCATTTTACAGCTACTGCACACTGTAAAGATTTGCTTGCATACATTTGTATAAACAGTATAATCCAGAGATTAAAAAATCATGCTTTATACTTTACTGTCTGTTCTTCACAGATCCATCATGTGACTCTAAGTATTAATTAAGAATGAACACATGCTAAAACACACTGAAAGCATTAATTATCTGTTATGGTATACAAATAAATGAACAAACAACAAACAAAACAATGGTAATACAGGCCCAGTTTCCTTCCAATAACATAAGTAGTCAGGACAGTCTCTTTAATTCAGATATGAATGAATAAGGGAGAATGAAAAAATGTAGGGAGCTATTCAGCTAAGAGAAAAAACAAGAGAAGTGGCTAAAAGGTAAAGTATCTGACAAACAGGAAGCCTTCATTAGTATGTGAGCTATGACATGCCTATTCTGTTATATGCAATTATTTTTTTAACACTTTGAAGAGTCATCAAAATTATTAATACCTTCATTTGAAAATAAAACTGACATTTTTAATTCTTTTTTTTTTTTTCTTTGTTAAATCAGTATTCTTTTTGTGTGTGTAGGAGGAAAAAACTTTTAATCTACAATTTACAGCTGAAATACACCGCACAAAAAAGAAATTAAAATCTACATTTCTAAGTTACCAGAATTACACAGTTTGGACTTAAGGAGCACTTTTACTTATCCCGACTCACATGGATGAATATCTTCTCACTGTGGTGAATTAAACTTTTAAATCTAGCATTTGCAGCTAATCCCTTGATGTATGATGGGGGAAAAATAACACAAGGAGTAAGAACACACAGAAAAATTATTATTCAGATGTACCTTCACCTCCACACTATCTCCAGAACCCCAAACCATCCAAGTTTCACTGGGAGAAGTCATGGATTAATGTGAACCTTGGTTAAAATATGTCCTGAATTTGTAAAAAAATACTAGGTCAAGTGAGTTTGGTTTTCCTACACTTATGATAATTTCAGAGATCTGGAGTTTTTCAAAAACACTCTCTCAGTTAACCAAAACCAGTTCATCCCCTCGAATGGTGAGAGAACTAGGCAGAGCAAGCATCCCTCATTGCTTTTCTGTGAGCTTTCTGGGTCTGCTCAGAACTAACAGGAAGATGTACCAGAGGCTGAAAAGTGGAACATCGCCAGTTGAAAATTACGAGTCCATTACCAGAGTATGCAGAGAAGCAATCAGGAAAGCAAAACCTCAGCTTGAGCTAAATTTGTCCAGAGACGCCAAAAACTTCAAGAAAGGGTTCTTCAGATACATTAACAGCAAGACGAAACAGGTATTGTCTCTCTATTAAATAGGAGAGGCAAACTAATCACAAATTATGCTGAAAAGGCAGAGGTTCTCAACACCTTTACCTCTGTCTTTACCACTGCTGTTAAGTCTCCAGATACAGGAACAAAAGTTCAAGTTGAAGCAGACACCAACCCTCCATCAGTGAAGGAAGAGTTGATGTAACAAGCATTACAGGAGCTTGACCCATACAAATCAATGCATCCAGATGTTGTCCTCCCCAGAGTGTTCAGAGAACTGGCCAATGTCATCGTGAGGCCACTCTCTGTAATCTTTAAGAAGTGGAAATCAGGAGATATCCCTGAAGACTGGAGGAGGGCTAAAGTCACCCACATCTTTAAGAAGGGTTCCGAAGAGGACTGAGGCAATTAGATACCCATCAGCCTCACTTCAGTCCCTGGGAAAATCATGGAGTGAATCCTCTTGGGAACTATCACAAATCATTTGAAACATGTGATCTGGAAAAGCCAACATAGATTTATCAGGGCAAACAACCTCTAACAAGCCTCATCACCTTTTATGACAAAGTAACCTGCTTGGCAATATCCACAAATTGCTCCTCAGGAGATTCTGTTTGAATACATGAGGAAAAATTTTCATTCTGAGGACAGTCAGACATTGGAATGGTCTCCCACGGGTCGCCCATTTTGGAAGGTTCTAAGTCTCAGCTCGAAGGGGTGCTGACACATATCATATAAATAATAATATTGCATGGGTTGGTCCAGGTGATTCTTGAGGTCCCTTCCAACCTAACATTCTATGATTCTCACTTTTCTGCTGGTGAAAAGCTGTATCATTCGTAAGCAACTAGGACTATGATACAGTGCAGATGTCTTACTGAGGTAGCCTTCTATTAGTTAGTGTTCTATAATAAAAATAAACTTGTTCAGGCAAAACTGGTTGGGGCTTTTAGCTGGCATCTTTTGGCAGTGCTCAGAAAGCAGCAAGCATGCCTTCCCATAACATCTTTAACATTTTATTTGCATTACAGTCTATAAGTATTTCCTGGAAGCTGCTGTAGTCTATGTAAAGATATAGGGCTTCGTCTCAGTTATTTCTGCTGTTAATGCAATGAATTGTAAACTAAACCAACTATACTTAATTATGTGAGAAGAACCAAACAATGACAGCATCATTACTTTTCAAAAAATATTTCATTTTTCAAACAGAGGCAGACCAAACCCGAAACATTACATAAGAACAATTCATTGTCACCTGGGGAAAAGGGTGATGCAAATCACAGCTGGGTACTCTCATGCCTAGACCTGGCTCTAGTCCTAATCCACCACTGTGGAGAACTTGACTGAGTCCAGAGGCACCGTGTCACCTAACCCAACCCAAGGCTTGCTCGGAATATTCCCATTAACATTGTAGCCCAGGACAGGAGGAAATTTTACCCAAGAATTTGAGAAATACAGTCCCATATTTTGTGTTTCAATGTGGTACTACAGAATTATTTTTAAACCTACATGTAGAATTGTAATGGTTTTAGGCAGTAGCTGGACAGAGACAGATGCTTTCTGTTATTTCCACTACCGTCCCAGGGAGAAGAAGGGAATAAGGGAGAGAGACTTTAAGGGAGAGAGTTGGGGGAAAAAAAGAAAAAACTCTTGATTATAGTATCTTGGTAAATGCTATCCTTTTCCAGTGAGGAAATAGCAGCAGCACAGGAGCAGCAGTAGGAGCCTTAAGCAATCTAGCACACCAGCCAGAAAAGCCCCCATAGGGTTTTCTTGAGAGCCATTTTATAACTGAGCACCATGATAAGAAATACTGCAATTGGTCCATTTGAGTCACCTGATCCATCCTTGCCTCATCATAGGCTCAGCTGCTCCCCATTATAAGTGCCATATCAAGAGGCTGGCAGTTGCTGGTGGTGTCTCAAATAGGGTTTTTCTATGCTGGTCCTCTCAAACCAGGACAACAATATTTATTATAATGTATATATTACTTCCATTCCTCAATGCAATTTTTGAAACCTGTGAATTAGTTACACAAAGTTCTTAGAATTATAGTTCATTTATAGAGGTGTTTGATTCCTTTTAGCAGTGAAGATGAAACGAAGCATCAAGAACACCATTCTCTTTGTAATAATCCCGGTATCTTCAGCCATAAAAAGATTCTGCAGCTTTACCTTGCCCATGGAAGGGGTTCTCTTAGAAGAATAAGATAATAACATCTGATACACATTTAAATGAGTTATTCATTCATTCATGCCATGAGCATCCAGGAAACTGAATAGGCTAGGACTCGAGGATATCCTTGGCTATTGGATACAATCTAAAACCATATGAAATCAGACATTTAAGACCTGTAAACAAAGAAGAGAGATGTATTATTGCATTCAGAAGACCATGGCACCCCTGCCAGTGTATGCAGCTGTGAGGACTCAGTCCACGCTCTGACTTCTGAAAATGAAATCTCAACATTCCTCCAAAATACAGGCAAAAAAGAGGGACGTAAATAAAGAAAACAAAAAGAAGACTGGGAAGCAATGCAATTGAATGAAATACCTGCAGGAAAGGATAAATCTTTTAAAATTAAGGTCCCGGATCTGTAGTTGACATAGAAGACATTTGCTCTTGTTAAAGCAAACAAGTGTACTGCCACTGTGTAGACCAAAGGACTAGAATGTAAAAAAGAAAAAACAAACAACCCATAATTTATTCCATTTTGAATGTACAAAATAAATCCTACCTATTACTACATGAAAGTGAAATTTGATGGTGAAATCTGATTCCATGCCTTCAGCTACTCAAAGCATACAAGGATGGCACCTGGAATCTGATCATGCAGCACGGGAAGGGCAGACTCTCTCTGTTGGGCCCACATTTTGCCACGTCAGGGAGACTAATTTGACCCCCACTCATATGTTTGTTCTCTATGAGGAAAAGTAAGAAAAGCAAAAATCTCTTTCTGGCCACAAATGACATAATTCTTGCATTTAGCACTTCAGTTTATCAATCTTTCAATCTAAATTGCATTATAAAATAATAACCATATTAGTTATGATAATCTCATTCTACCTTTTTAAGAGATCTGGTTTTTATGTTCTTGCTTGTATCTCTGTATAATTGCATGCAAACAAATAGAAGAAAAGCCTGAGTTCCTAACAAAGAGAAAAGGAAAAAAAGAAAGGGGAATTTTTTTTATTTTTTTTTTTTTAAGACTTCTAAGAAACAATTACAGGAGGAAAGAATAAAACCCAAAAGTACAAGGAAGAATTTAGCAGTAACTGAGGCTCCTTGGGACCTACATAATGTTAAAGGATCTATTTAGGTATACCAAATCTTAGTGTATTGTAAATTCATAGGATTTTAGGGCTAGGAGAGATAATAATTTAAGATTATCCATTTTCGTCTACCATAGGCTATAACGAATTTCTCCCAATCAGCCCTGAAAACGACCTGACACTTAATGAAGTAGGAGAACATCTTTTAGGACACAGCCAATTTTCACATAAAATTTTTGGTCCTTTTTATTCTTGGGAAAACTTGTCAGGTCTGCATCCTCTTGAGCAAATTTTAAGTATATTCACCATTAGACTAGAGGAAGTAGTTCCCTTGCAGAGTAGCTGAAGAGGAAGCTTAGATGTGATTTCAGCAGTGGTCAAGGTCTCTTCAGCGGCATAAATTTTATCTGTAGCTAATGCATATTCATACTAAAAGCAGGAGCCCACAGAGAAGTCAGCAAAGCCTTATTCATGTCCAAAGGCAAGGGAAAAAAAACCAAAAAACAACCAAAAAACTATAACAAAAACCAAACAAAAAAAACCCAAAAACCCAACCAACCAACCAAAAAACAAACAAAACCAAAACAAAAACAACCAACCTATCAAAAAAACCCGATATTCAACATTAAACAACAGAAACAACTCAACAATTAATGTTTATCTTCATGGATGTTCATCTTCATGGAAAGGAAGAACTAACAAATGGAGAAATATTGTATAACAGCTCAGAATGTAGCATAATTTGATGTTTCTGTTGCTGGGTCTGTTACCCTCCCACACACAGCCTTTTTCCTCTACATGCCTTTTTTAGGGTCCCTAGTCTAGATTCTCACCAAATTTGAAACCATCTACCTTGTTCATCAGTCTGCTGGCCCTACTTGTGTGTTGTATAAATGTATAATAATTACTGTACTGTTACAGTGAAAATAACAAGTGAACTAACACTCAGAGATGTGGGAATTTTTACTTAGCTGGAAAAGGAACAGCCCTCAACATTTTTCTTCTTAATTTCAACACTGAATTCCTCCTTTCCTGGCAATACGGTCTTCCCTAATTTTCCTTAATGAAGAAAATAACCACCATTAATTAATCAAATTTATGTTTCAGTTAGAGACATTAAAAAGCCCAGTTATAACATATAACAGTTGTAAGTTATCTCAGAGTACACTGATGAAGTAGACAGTAGAGAAAAGCTGAAGTTTACTCATAAGCAGGGATACAATAAAAAAAAAATAATGTCTGCTGCATCCTGCTTTCCTCCTAACTCTGCAGAGAAGCATTAACACTATTACTCAGGCAATAGGATACAATAATCCTCCTGAGGGGCTGCACAGCACTTGTTTCAGGAATTTGCATTTTTCCTCAAAATCCCACAGAGGGTCTATTTCACGTTGACAGTAAGTACTCTGACTTTCTGTTCAAGGAAAGCATTTCACCTGGGAATGCCATTCTCTACGTGAATGTTTTTTGTATACATTTATTATAGGCCAAATTTCTGTCTCCTGTCTGAGAACAGATGTAACCCTGCTGTGACTAGAGGCAAAAAAATAAGAGAAAAAGGAAGGAAAAAGTGACAAGAAGCCACAACAACATTCTTCGAAATTGTGAAGGTTGTTCTTTCACCTTTGCAAATCTACTTCATTTTTGTTAGCCTACTGTTACAACCCTATGTTCTACATGTATCACTCCAGGATTTTAAATATCCAGTACTGTATTTTTGAAAGGTTTTGAATTACATGAATATTTTCACTGAAAAATGTCTCTAAAATCTGAGCTACCACTAAGCTAACATTTTGAAGATCAGCAGGGAAAGACTTCAAAAATGCATTTATGCATTTATTCTGGAAGTTTAAAAAAAAAGACCCATCTTAATTTCCCTACACAAAAGCACATCAGGACTATACTATTTAGAGTGAAACTTAGAATATAAAAATACAAACTTTCACAGTCTCCTAAAGCTCTTAATACTAGACTAAAGGTAAGTTTAATAAAGAGAAATATGCAAGCAGGTAAAATACTGCTTCTCTTCTTCGTGAGGGTGTGGTGAAAATAAATGCCTATGAAGTTCTTTAAGATCTTTGCATGAAAGGCATTATTTTGGTTAAGAGTAAACTAGTATTATTAAGTGTTATTACAGTAAACTGTAGGCAGAGAACATCGTAAATATTTCCCTGTAGGTTAAATCTGAGAACTAGTCTGTGTTGCATTGTAACTCAGTTTTAACCTTTAGAGCAACAACATCATATGCATTTCATTAACACTGCAGAGATAAGGCTCCCCTGGGCCTTCCAGCTTCCCAATCAGTGCCTGAGCAGCTAGTTGGCACATTCTAATTGCCAGGGAACTTCATAAGGTAATTTTGGATTGCAAAAGGAAGCAAAAAAATTTCATGGTTGGAATTGTTTTGTTTTAAGGATACACAATTGTGAACACACAGCCATTTGCATCCAGTGCAAACCTTTCTGTAAGTGATTTTGTATTATGACACTCAAATCAGTGTGTACTCGTAGAGAAATTCCAAGATTGAAAAGTTTTGCTGAAAATAAGTTAATAGAAGGGACAGATTTACTAGTTTTATCTCTGACTCTTGCTGTTGATGTTAACCCTTTAATATACTAACAAAAGCTATTGAAATGCCAGTCCTGAAGACCTAGGTCCTCTGTGTAATCACAAAAGAAGCATATCACAAAGCAGCGTCAATACAAACTTGCTAAATCATCAGTAGTGCCAACATGCAGAGGCCTAACAGAATTGTACTGTTTATTAATCTGCTGCTTCAAAAATCAGGCTGTATCTAATTTTATGTATCCATTTATATATAAATAAACATATCAATTTTAGCCACATGAAGTATCCCAGTGTACTGGGATAAGACATGTGTCTATAAATACAAAGAAATAGTCATGAAGTCTGCTTTAAAAAGGTGTTAACTTAAAAATCAGAACAGAATAGTGAATTTGGCTGAGAAAAACTGGGACAAAAATGATAGACTAGATGCTTCAGCTATTAAGTCTGACATTTTTACTATGTATTCAGATGTCAAAAATGGAGACAGAGATGTGGGGTTTATAAAATTGTTACTATTGACATAAAAAAACTAAAGCTTTAAAAATATGTCAAGTGGCCAATAAAAGAAAATTCATCTTGTCTCATAAGGGTAATTTAGAACAGTACCTTGGCACAGGCAAAACTGTATATCCTTTTGTGAACACCTGTGAACTGCTGAGTTTAATTGGGCAACAGATGGTGCTGATTGTGGGTTTTCTTTCTGCATTTCATTACTGGTTTATCCTTTAGTCTTTCCTGATTCTTTGCTGCTGGTGTGTGCTCTTTAAAGGACCCCAGCAGAAATTGCTAAAGACACACGAAGAAAACTATTAGATTTTTTTTTTTTTTTTTTTTCTGTGTTTATGTGCATAAAGTAGATCTTACTCAGGCTAAAGCCAATCTGTGATATATGTGGGTGGTGGTCTGGGGACATCCCACCTTGCCTGACAGTCCTCACAGTATCTTTTGTTCTCCATCGAGACGTCAATTTTTTTCTGCAGAGGTTAGGGAAAGGTGTGATTTAAAGCTATTTGTGGGCTAAAAAGCTCAAAAAAATACACCCAGACAAAGCTTGACATTTTTCAGTGGAATATATTCTTTGCTTCTCAGTTCAATCAGACTGTATAGAGGTAATTACACATCCTACTACATTGTCTTGCTAGGCATTCTCAGGGCAGAGCTGCTGATCTTACGACCCAAACTACGATCTTCTGCACCATTTAGGGGAATTAGGAGTTCAGAGAGAAGACATCTTGAGTGCTGACCTCGCCAAAAGCAGAGAAACTTGGAGTGCACAAAGTAAAAGACTAAATGGCAGATGAAAAAATAGCTTTTCTGGACTAGACTACAGAAAGAATGTGAAGCAAAAAGCCCCCTGCAGTTTAGTAGCTAAATGCCTATTGCAAAATAAGAACATAATGGTGAGAAAGTCTGAAACTGGTAACAGCAGAAAAACACTGATATTAGAATAAGTTACTTACTAATGGCTTGAGTGAGATAGAAGTAGACTGAGACTATACTCTTTTGAAAATGGAAATTCCCACCTATTTTTCTGATATATAATTTCTTCTATAGAGAAAAAACATGATTAAAATTAGCCCTTCAGCTATAGCTGTTAACAAAATATAAAACAAAAACAAAAACTAAAAGAAACCTCAAGAAAACAAACCCAACCAAATAAAAATAAAAAAACAAAACCAAAACACCAGTCATCAGATGCATTGCTTTGAAATGCTGAAGTGCTGGGACATGTTGACCAGGAAGGTTGTGGACTTCCCCTTCCTGGACATGTGAAAAATACAGTTTGCTAGAGATATCTTTGCCTCTGCCCTCTGTATAGCAATACTATCTGCCATCTGCAGGCACTGACAGGGTCGTAGCAGACTTAAAGGACAGATGTTTTAACACTAGTGTGTTCTTTTCCTATGACTGTCCAGTCTGGCTGGCTGAAGTTCCAAGTGGCCAGCTTACAATTGGCCACAGGTGATTGAAGGCCTCCACTGAACCTTTAACCACTACAATGCCTTTAACCTTAAAAAGAAAACCCAGTAACAGTGATTGCTTTAAATTTTTTCCTTCTCCAGGAAGTCTGCCATCTTTTAGGTCCATGGTGTTAACCCTCTGCTACAGTGCCAAGACCATCGCTACTTAGTTGCTTGCATGTGTCCTTGTTACTTTTGTATTCCTGACTAGCAGGGCTGCTGTGGCTCCTCAGGATTCCTGCAACACATAGCAAAGGATATACCTGAGATCCGAGAATCAATTAATGTTAGCTGGCTTTCAAAGATACTCAGCTGGTTTGGACTTGGTGCCACTGGCTGGATCCAGAGCTTGTTATAATCTGTGTTCATGCTTATTGTAATTGTGACTGTGATGGGTACAGAAATATCTTGTATAAAATGAAGCCATAATGAGAACTGTTAACTTACACATGGCTCAGCTGACTGACTATATTCCTTTACACAATAAAGGGGACCTTATTGATGTCCTTCATACTGACAGTGGGATTTGAGACCCAGGACTCACGTGGTGAAGGGAGGTGTAAATGGAAGCTGTGGCTCCATATGTAAGGATGGTGCCAAAGTAAAAGTGCTAGCTGTGTACAAGTACCACCTAGCACCCGACACTGCACAATGCTGATAATTCCAAGATTCCAGCTCCATGTACTTGCTTTGCTTTATGCACACCTTGAACCTTGATGAGAAATCCCAGGTTTGCAACTAAATTTTCCATGATAAAAATAATAAAATTATAATACATACAATTAAACAAAAGTTCAATCAATGGTAGCCACTGCTTCAATTGCAAACATTAACAATTGGGAATTTTGTTGTAATTTATTGTGTGAATTTTCCATTTCTGTTACCATTGTATGAAGTGAATAATGTTATCACCATTAGTTAATAAATAAAAAAATA